>NC_090366.1:930087-1240116 GCF_035084215.1 Heptranchias perlo | reverse complement strand
ACTCTATTAAGGAAAAAACTTCCAGCTCGCTGAAATATGTTCATTTGCTGAAAACCATCAAAACCACGAAAAGTTCTTGTATTTGAAGATAAAATCTTTTTGCTTTGAAGAATAAAGATATAGCTGACTGAAATAAGTTCATTAGATGAAAACCAACAAAATTTGACAAGAACCACGAAAACTTCTTGTATTTTAAGATAATATCTTACGCTATTAAAGAAAAAACTTCTGGCTCGCTGAAATATGTTCATTTGCTGAAAACCAACAAAACCACCAAAAGTTCTTGTATTTGAAGATAAAATCTTTTTGCTTTGAAGAAGAAAGATCCAGCTGACTGAAATAAGTTCATTAGATGAAAACCAACAAAAATTGACAAGAACCACGAAAAGTTCTTGCATTTTAAGATAAAATCTGACTCTATTAAGGAAAAAACTTCCAGCTCACTGAAATCTGTTCATTTGCTGAAAACCATCAAAACCACGAAAAGTTCTTGTATTTGAAGATAAAATCTTTTTGCTTTGAAGAAGAAAGATCTAGCTGATGAAATAAGTTCATTAGATGAAAACCAACAAAAATTGACAAGAACCACGAAAAGTTCTTGTATTTTAAGATAAAATCTTCCGCTATTAAAGAAAAAACTCCCAGCTCGCTGAAATATGTTCATTTGCTGAAAACCAACAAAACCACGAAAAGTTCTTGTATTTGAAGATAAAATCTTTTTTCTTTGAAGAAGAAAGATCTAGCTGACTGAAATAAGTTCATCAGATGAAAACCAACAAAAATTGACAAGAACCACGAAAAGTTCTTGTATTTTAAGATAAAATCTTTTTTCTTTGAAGAAGAAACATCTAGCTGACTGAAATAAGTTCATTAGATGAAAACCAACAAAAATTGACAAGAAACACGAAAAGTTCTTGTATTTTAAGGTAAAATCTTACTCTATTAAGGAAAAAACTTCCAGCTCGCTGAAATCTGTACATTTGCTGAAAACCATCAAAACCACGAAAAGTTCTTGTATTTGAAGATAAAATCTTTTTTCTTTGAAGAAGAAAGATCTAGCTGTCTGAAATAAGTTCATCAGATGAAAACCAACAAAAATTGACAAGAACCACGAAAAGTTCTTGTATTTTGAGATAAAATCTTACTCTATGAAGGAAAAAACTTCCAGCTCGCTGAAATATGTTCATTTGCTGAAAACCATCAAAACCACGAAAAGTTCTTGTATTTGAAGATAAAATCTTTTTGCTTTGAAGAAGAAAGATATAGCTGACTGAAATAAGTTCATTAGATGAAAACCAACAAAATTTGACAAGAACCACGAAAACTTCTTGTATTTTAAGATAATATCTTACGCTATTAAAGAAAAAACTTCTGGCTCGCTGAAATATGTTCATTTGCTGAAAACCAACAAAACCACCAAAAGTTCTTGTATTTGAAGATAAAATCTTTTTGCTTTGAAGAAGAAAGATCCAGCTGACTGAAATAAGTTCATTAGATGAAAACCAACAAAAATTGACAAGAACCACGAAAAGTTCTTGCATTTTAAGATAAAATCTTACTCTATTAAGGAAAAAACTTCCAGCTCGCTGAAATCTGTTCATTTGCTGAAAACCATCAAAACCACGAAAAGTTCTTGTATTTGAAGATAAAATCTTTTTGCTTTGAAGAAGAAAGATCTAGCTGATGAAATAAGTTCATTAGATGAAAACCAACAAAAATTGACAAGAACCACGAAAAGTTCTTGTATTTTAAGATAAAATCTTACGCTATTAAAGAAAAAACTCCCAGCTCGCTGAAATATGTTCATTTGCTGAAAACCAACAAAACCACGAAAAGTTCTTGTATTTGAAGATAAAATCTTTTTTCTTTGAAGAAGAAAGATCTAGCTGACTGAAATAAGTTCATCAGATGAAAACCAACAAAAATTGACAAGAACCACGAAAAGTTCTTGTATTTTGAGATAAAATCTTACTCTATTAAGGAAAAAACTTCCAGCTCGCTGAAATATGTTCATTTGCTGAAAACCATCAAAACCACGAAAAGTTCTTGTATTTGAAGATAAAATATTTTTGCTTTGAAGAAGAAAGATATAGCTGACTGAAATAAGTTCATTAGATGAAAACCAACAAAATTTGACAAGAACCACGAAAACTTCTTGTATTTTAAGATAATATCTTACGCTATTAAAGAAAAAACTTCTGGCTCGCTGAAATATGTTCATTTGCTGAAAACCAACAAAACCACCAAAAGTTCTTGTATTTGAAGATAAAATCTTTTTGCTTTGAAGAAGAAAGATCCAGCTGACTGAAATAAGTTCATTAGATGAAAACCAACAAAAATTGACAAGAACCACGAAAAGTTCTTGCATTTTAAGATAAAATCTTACTCTATTAAGGAAAAAACTTCCAGCTCGCTGAAATCTGTTCATTTGCTGAAAACCAACAAAACCACCAAAAGTTCTTGTATTTGAAGATAAAATCTTTTTGCTTTGAAGAAGAAAGATCTAGCTGACTGAAATAATTTCATGAGATGAAAATCAACAAAAATTGACAAGAACCACGAAAAGTTCTTGTATTTTAAGATAAAATCTTCGGCAATTAAAGAAAAAACTTCCAGCTCGTTGAAATCTGTTCATTTGCTGAAAACCATCAAAACCACGAAAAGTTCTTGTATTTGAAGATAAAATCTTTTTGCTTTGAAGAAGAAAGATCTCGCTGACTGAAATAAGTTCATTAGATGAAAACCAACAAAAATTGACAAGAACCACGAAAAGTTCTTGTATTTTAAGATAAAATCTTACTCTATTCAGGAAAAAACTTCCAGCTCGCTGAAATATGTTCATTTGCTGAAAACCATCAAAACAACGAAAAGTTCTTGTATTTGAAGATAAAATCTTTTTGCTTTGAAGAAGAAAGATCCAGCTGACTGAAATAAGTTCATTAGATGAAAACCAACAAAAATTGACAAGAACCACGAAAAGTTCTTGTATTTTAAGATAAAATCTTACGCTATGAAAGAAAAAACTCCCAGCTCGCTGAAATATGTTCATTTGCTGAAAACCAACAAAACCACGAAAAGTTCTTGTATTTGAAGATAAAATCTTTTTTCTTTGAAGAAGAAAGATCCAGCTGACTGAAATAAGTTCATTAGATGAAAACCAACAAAAATTGACAAGAAACACGAAAAGTTCTTGTATTTTAAGATAAAATCTTACTCTATTCAGGAAAAAACTTCCAGCTCGCTGAAATATGTTCATTTGCTGAAAACCATCAAAACCACGAAAAGTTCTTGTATTTGAAGATAAAATCTTTTTGATTTGAAGAAGAAAGATCTAGCTGACTGAAATAAGTTCATCAGATTAAAACCAACAAAAATTGACAAGAACCATGAAAAGTTCTTGTATTTTAAGATAAATTCTTACGCTATTAAAGAAAAAACTCCCAGCTCGCTGAAATATGTTCATTTGCTGAAAACCAACAAAACCACGAAAAGTTCTTGTATTTGAAGATAAAATCTTTTTTCTTTGAAGAAGAAAGATCTTGCTGACTGAAATAAGTTCATCAGATGAAAACCAACAAAAATTGACAAGAACCACGAAAAGTTCTTGTATTTTGAGATAAAATCTTACTCTATGAAGGAAAAAACTTCCAGCTCGCTGAAATATGTTCATTTGCTGAAAACCATCAAAACCACGAAAAGTTCTTGTATTTGAAGATAAAATCTTTTTGCTTTGAAGAAGAAAGATATCGCTGACTGAAATAAGTTCATTAGATGAAAACCAACAAAATTTGACAAGAACTACGAAAACTTCTTGTATTTTAAGATAATATCTTACGCTATTAAAGAAAAAACTTCTGGCTCGCTGAAATATGTTCATTTGCTGAAAACCAACAAAACCACCAAAAGTTCTTGTATTTGAAGATAAAATCTTTTTGCTTTGAAGAAGAAAGATCCAGCTGACTGAAATAAGTTCATTAGATGAAAACCAACAAAAATTGACAAGAACCACGAAAAGTTCTTGTATTTTAAGATAAAATCTTACTCTATTAAGGAAAAAACTTCCAGCTCGCTGAAATCTGTTCATTTGCTGAAAACCAACAAAACCACCAAAAGTTCTTGTATTTGAAGATAAAATCTTTTTGCTTTGAAGAAGAAAGATCTAGCTGACTGAAATAATTTCATTAGATGAAAACCAACAAAAATTGACAAGAACCACGAAAAGTTCTTGTATTTTAAGATAAAATCTTAGGCAATTAAAGAAAAAACTTCCAGCTCGCTGAAATCTGTTCATTTGCTGAAAACCATCAAAACCACGAAAAGTTCTTGTATTTGAAGATAAAATCTTTTTGCTTTGAAGAAGAAAGATCCAGCTGACTGAAATAAGTTCATTAGATGAAAACCAACAAAAATTGACAAAAACCACGAAAAGTTCTTGTATTTGAAGATAAAATCTTTTTTCTTTGAAGAAGAAACATCCAGCTGACTGAAATAAGTTCATTAGATGAAAACCAACAAAAATTGACAAGAAACACGAAAAGTTCTTGTATTTTCAGGTAAAATCTTACTCTATTAAGGAAAAAACTTCCAGCTCGCTGAAATCTGTACATTTGCTGAAAACCATCAAAACCACGAAAAGTTCTTGTATTTGACGATAAAATCTTTTTGCTTTGAAGAAGAAAGATCTAGCTGACTGAAATAAGTTCATTTGATGAAAACCAACAAAAATTGACAAGAACCACGAAAAGTTCTTGTATTTTAAGATAAAATCTTACGCTATTAAAGAAAAAACTCCCAGCTCGCTGAAATATGTTCATTTGCTGAAAAACAACAAAACCACGAAAAGTTCTTGTATTTGAAGATAAAATCTTTTTTCTTTGAAGAAGAAAGATCCAGCTGACTGAAATAAGTTCATCAGATGAAAACCAACAAAAATTGACAAGAACCACGAAAAGTTCTTGTATTTTGAGATAAAATCTTACTCTATGAAGGAAAAAACTTCCAGCTCGCTGAAATATGTTCATTTGCTGAAAACCATCAAAACCACGAAAAGTTCTTGTATTTGAAGATAAAATCTTTTTGCTTTGAAGAAGAAAGATATCGCTGACTGAAATAAGTTCATCAGATTAAAACCAACAAAAATTGACAAGAACCATGAAAAGTTCTTGTATTTTAAGATAAATTCTTACGCTATTAAAGAAAAAACTCCCAGCTCGCTGAAATATGTTCATTTGCTGAAAACCAACAAAACCACGAAAAGTTCTTGTATTTGAAGATAAAATCTTTTTTCTTTGAAGAAGAAAGATCTTGCTGACTGAAATAAGTTCATCAGATGAAAACCAACAAAAATTGACAAGAACCACGAAAAGTTCTTGTATTTTGAGATAAAATCTTACTCTATGAAGGAAAAAACTTCCAGCTCGCTGAAATATGTTCATTTGCTGAAAACCATCAAAACCACGAAAAGTTCTTGTATTTGAAGATAAAATCTTTTTGCTTTGAAGAAGAAAGATATCGCTGACTGAAATAAGTTCATTAGATGAAAACCAACAAAATTTGACAAGAACCACGAAAACTTCTTGTATTTTAAGATAAAATCTTACTCTATTAAGGAAAAAACTTCCAGCTCGCTGAAATCTGTTCATTTGCTGAAAACCAACAAAACCACCAAAAGTTCTTGTATTTGAAGATAAAATCTTTTTGCTTTGAAGAAGAAAGATCTAGCTGACTGAAATAATTTCATTAGATGAAAACCAACAAAAATTGACAAGAACCACGAAAAGTTCTTGTATTTTAAGATAAAATCTTAGGCAATTAAAGAAAAAACTTCCAGCTCGCTGAAATCTGTTCATTTGCTGAAAACCATCAAAACCACGAAAAGTTCTTGTATTTGAAGATAAAATCTTTTTGCTTTGAAGAAGAAAGATCCAGCTGACTGAAATAAGTTCATTAGATGAAAACCAACAAAAATTGACAAAAACCACGAAAAGTTCTTGTATTTGAAGATAAAATCTTTTTTCTTTGAAGAAGAAACATCCAGCTGACTGAAATAAGTTCATTAGATGAAAACCAACAAAAATTGACAAGAAACACGAAAAGTTCTTGTATTTTCAGGTAAAATCTTACTCTATTAAGGAAAAAACTTCCAGCTCGCTGAAATCTGTACATTTGCTGAAAACCATCAAAACCACGAAAAGTTCTTGTATTTGACGATAAAATCTTTTTGCTTTGAAGAAGAAAGATCTAGCTGACTGAAATAAGTTCATTTGATGAAAACCAACAAAAATTGACAAGAACCACGAAAAGTTCTTGTATTTTAAGATAAAATCTTACGCTATTAAGGAAAAAACTCCCAGCTCGCTGAAATATGTTCATTTGCTGAAAAACAACAAAACCACGAAAAGTTCTTGTATTTGAAGATAAAATCTTTTTTCTTTGAAGAAGAAAGATCCAGCTGACTGAAATAAGTTCATCAGATGAAAACCAACAAAAATTGACAAGAACCACGAAAAGTTCTTGTATTTTGAGATAAAATCTTACTCTATGAAGGAAAAAACTTCCAGCTCGCTGAAATATGTTCATTTGCTGAAAACCATCAAAACCACGAAAAGTTCTTGTATTTGAAGATAAAATCTTTTTGCTTTGAAGAAGAAAGATATCGCTGACTGAAATAAGTTCATTAGATGAAAACCAACAAAATTTGACAAGAACCACGAAAACTTCTTGTATTTTAAGATAATATCTTACGCTATTAAAGAAAAAACTTCTGGCTCGCTGAAATATGTTCATTTGCTGAAAACCAACAAAACCACCAAAAGTTCTTGTATTTGAAGATAAAATCTTTTTGCTTTGAAGAAGAAAGATCCAGCTGACTGAAATAAGTTCATTAGATGAAAACCAACAAAAATTGACAAGAACCACGAAAAGTTCTTGTATTTTAAGATAAAATCTTACTCTATTAAAGAAAAAACTTCCAGCTCGCTGAAATCTGTTCATTTGCTGAAAACCATCAAAACCACGAAAAGTTCTTGTATTTGAAGATAAAATCTTTTTGCTTTGAAGAAGAAAGATCTAGCTGACTGAAATAAGTTCATTAGATGAAAACCAACAAAAATTGACAAGAACCACGAAAAGTTCTTGTATTTGAAGATAAAATCTTTTTTCTTTGAAGAAGAAACATCCAGCTGACTGAAATAAGTTCATTAGATGAAAACCAACAAAAATTGACAAGAAACACGAAAAGTTCTTGTATTTTCAGGTAAAATCTTACTCTATTAAGGAAAAAACTTCCAGCTCGCTGAAATCTGTACATTTGCTGAAAACCATCAAAACCACGAAAAGTTCTTGTATTTGACGATAAAATCTTTTTGCTTTGAAGAAGAAAGATCTAGCTGACTGAAATAAGTTCATTTGATGAAAACCAACAAAAATTGACAAGAACCACGAAAAGTTCTTGTATTTTAAGATAAAATCTTACGCTATTAAAGAAAAAACTCCCAGCTCGCTGAAATATGTTCATTTGCTGAAAAACAACAAAACCACGAAAAGTTCTTGTATTTGAAGATAAAATCTTTTTTCTTTGAAGAAGAAAGATCTAGCTGACTGAAATAAGTTCATCAGATGAAAACCAACAAAAATTGACAAGAACCACGAAAAGTTCTTGTATTTTGAGATAAAATCTTACTCTATGAAGGAAAAAACTTCCAGCTCGCTGAAATATGTTCATTTGCTGAAAACCATCAAAACCACGAAAAGTTCTTGTATTTGAAGATAAAATCTTTTTGCTTTGAAGAAGAAAGATATCGCTGACTGAAATAAGTTCATTAGATGAAAACCAACAAAATTTGACAAGAACCACGAAAACTTCTTGTATTTTAAGATAATATCTTACGCTATTAAAGAAAAAACTTCTGGCTCGCTGAAATATGTTCATTTGCTGAAAACCAACAAAACCACCAAAAGTTCTTGTATTTGAAGATAAAATCTTTTTGCTTTGAAGAAGAAAGATCCAGCTGACTGAAATAAGTTCATTAGATGAAAACCAACAAAAATTGACAAGAACCACGAAAAGTTCTTGTATTTTAAGATAAAATCTTACTCTATTAAGGAAAAAACTTCCAGCTCGCTGAAATCTGTTCATTTGCTGAAAACCAACAAAACCACCAAAAGTTCTTGTATTTGAAGATAAAATCTTTTTGCTTTGAAGAAGAAAGATCAAGCTGACTGAAATAATTTCATTAGATGAAAACCAACAAAAATTGACAAGAACCACGAAAAGTTCTTGTATTTTAAGATAAAATCTTAGGCAATTAAAGAAAAAACTTCCAGCTCGCTGAAATCTGTTCATTTGCTGAAAACCATCAAAACCACGAAAAGTTCTTGTATTTGAAGATAAAATCTTTTTGCTTTGAAGAAGAAAGATCTAGCTGACTGAAATAAGTTCATTAGATGAAAACCAACAAAAATTGACAAGAACCACGAAAAGTTCTTGTATTTTAAGATAAAATCTTACTCTATTCAGGAAAAAACTTCCAGCTCGCTGAAATATGTTCATTTGCTGAAAACCATCAAAACCACGAAAAGTTCTTGTATTTGAAGATAAAATCTTTTTGCTTTGACGAACATAGATCCAGCTAACTGAAATAAGTTCATGAGATGAAAACCAACAAAAATTGACAAAAACCACGAAAAGTTCTTGTATTTTAAGATAAAATCTTACGCTATTAAAGAAAAAACTCCCAGCTCGCTGAAATATGTTCCTTTGCTGAAAACCAACAAAACCACGAAAAGTTCTTGTATTTGAAGATAAAATCTTTTTTCTTTGAAGAAGAAAGATCCAGCTGACTGAAATAAGTTCATTAGATGAAAACCAACAAAAATTGACAAGAACCACGAAAAGTTCTTGTATTTTAAGATAAAATCTTACTCTATAAAGGAAAAAACTTCCAGCTTGCTGAAATATGTTCATTTGCTGAAAACCATCAAAACCACGAAAAGTTCTTGTATTTGAAGATAAAATCTTTTTGCTTTGAAGAAGAAAGATCGAGCTGACTGAAATAAGTTCATTAGATGAAAACCAACAAAAATTGACAAGAACCACGAAAAGTTCTTGTATTTTAATATAAAATCTTACTCTATTAAGGAAAAAACTTCCAGTTCGCTGAATTATGTTCATTTGCTGAAAACCAACAAAACCACCAAAAGTTATTGTATTTGAAGATAAAATCTTTTTGCTTTGAAGAAGAAAGATCTAGCTGACTGAAATAAGTTCATTAGATGAAAACCAACAAAAATTGACAAGAACCACGAAAAGTTCTTGTATTTTAAGATAAAATCTTACTCTATTAAGGAAAAAACTTCCAGCTCGCTGAAATATGTTCATTTGCTGAAAACCATCAAAACCACGAAAAGTTCTTGTATTTGAAGATACAATCTTTTTGCTTTGAAGAAGAATGATCTAGCTGACTGAAATAAGTTCATTAGATGAAAACCAACAAAAATTGACAAGAACCACGAAAAGTTCTTGTATTTTAAGATAAAATCTTTTTTCTTTGAAGAAGAAAGATCCAGCTGACTGAAATAAGTTCATTAGATGAAAACCAACAAAAATTGACAAGAAACACGAAAAGTTCTTGTATTTTAAGGTAAAATCTTACTCTATTAAGGAAAAAACTTCCAGCTCGCTGAAATCTGTACATTTGCTGAAAACCATCAAAACCACGAAAAGTTCTTGTATTTGAAGATAAAATCTTTTTGCTTTGAAGAAGAAAGATCTAGCTGACTGAAATAAGTTCATTAGATGAAAACCAACAAAAATTGACAAGAACCACGAAAAGTTCTTGTATTTTAAGATAAAATCTTACTCTATTCAGGAAAAAACTTCCAGCTCGCTGAAATATGTTCATTTGCTGAAAACCATCAAAACCACGAAAAGTTCTTGTATTTGAAGATAAAATCTTTTTGCTTTGACGAACATAGATCCAGCTAACTGAAATAAGTTCATGAGATGAAAACCAACAAAAATTGACAAAAACCACGAAAAGTTCTTGTATTTTAAGATAAAATCTTACGCTATTAAAGAAAAAACTCCCAGCTCGCTGAAATATGTTCCTTTGCTGAAAACCAACAAAACCACGAAAAGTTCTTGTATTTGAAGATAAAATCTTTTTTCTTTGAAGAAGAAAGATCCAGCTGACTGAAATAAGTTCATTAGATGAAAACCAACAAAAATTGACAAGAACCACGAAAAGTTCTTGTATTTTAAGATAAAATCTTACTCTATAAAGGAAAAAACTTCCAGCTTGCTGAAATATGTTCATTTGCTGAAAACCATCAAAACCACGAAAAGTTCTTGTATTTGAAGATAAAATCTTTTTGCTTTGAAGAAGAAAGATCGAGCTGACTGAAATAAGTTCATTAGATGAAAACCAACAAAAATTGACAAGAACCACGAAAAGTTCTTGTATTTTAATATAAAATCTTACTCTATTAAGGAAAAAACTTCCAGTTCGCTGAATTATGTTCATTTGCTGAAAACCAACAAAACCACCAAAAGTTATTGTATTTGAAGATAAAATCTTTTTGCTTTGAAGAAGAAAGATCTAGCTGACTGAAATAAGTTCATTAGATGAAAACCAACAAAAATTGACAAGAACCACGAAAAGTTCTTGTATTTTAAGATAAAATCTTACTCTATTAAGGAAAAAACTTCCAGCTCGCTGAAATATGTTCATTTGCTGAAAACCATCAAAACCACGAAAAGTTCTTGTATTTGAAGATACAATCTTTTTGCTTTGAAGAAGAATGATCTAGCTGACTGAAATAAGTTCATTAGATGAAAACCAACAAAAATTGACAAGAACCACGAAAAGTTCTTGTATTTTAAGATAAAATCTTTTTTCTTTGAAGAAGAAAGATCCAGCTGACTGAAATAAGTTCATTAGATGAAAACCAACAAAAATTGACAAGAAACACGAAAAGTTCTTGTATTTTAAGGTAAAATCTTACTCTATTAAGGAAAAAACTTCCAGCTCGCTGAAATCTGTACATTTGCTGAAAACCATCAAAACCACGAAAAGTTCTTGTATTTGAAGATAAAATCTTTTTGCTTTGAAGAAGAAAGATCCAGCTGATGAAATAAGTTCATTAGATGAAAACCAACAAAAATTGACAAGAACCACGAAAAGTTCTTGTATTTTAAGATAAAATCTTACGCTATTAAAGAAAAAACTCCCAGCTCGCTGAAATATGTTCATTTGCTGAAAACCAACAAAACCACGAAAAGTTCTTGTATTTGAAGATAAAATCTTTTTTCTTTGAAGAAGAAAGATCTAGCTGACTGAAATAAGTTCATCAGATGAAAACCAACAAAAATTGACAAGAACCACGAAAAGTTCTTGTATTTTGAGATAAAATCTTACTCTATTAAGGAAAAAACTTCCAGCTCGCTGAAATATGTTCATTTGCTGAAAACCATCAAAACCACGAAAAGTTCTTGTATTTGAAGATAAAATCTTTTTGCTTTGAAGAAGAAAGATATAGCTGACTGAAATAAGTTCATTAGATGAAAACCAACAAAATTTGACAAGAACCACGAAAACTTCTTGTATTTTAAGATAATATCTTACGCTATTAAAGAAAAAACTTCTGGCTCGCTGAAATATGTTCATTTGCTGAAAACCAACAAAACCACCAAAAGTTCTTGTATTTGAAGATAAAATCTTTTTGCTTTGAAGAAGAAAGATCCAGCTGACTGAAATAAGTTCATTAGATGAAATCCAACAAAAATTGACAAGAACCACGAAAAGTTCTTGTATTTTAAGATAAAATCTTACTCTATTAAGGAAAAAACTTCCAGCTCGCTGAAATCTGTTCATTTGCTGAAAACCAACAAAACCACCAAAAGTTCTTGTATTTGAAGATAAAATCTTTTTGCTTTGAAGAAGAAAGATCTAGCTGACTGAAATAATTTCATGAGATGAAAACCAACAAAAATTGACAAGAACCACGAAAAGTTCTTGTATTTTAAGATAAAATCTTAGGCAATTAAAGAAAAAACTTCCAGCTCGCTGAAATCTGTTCATTTGCTGAAAACCATCAAAACCACGAAAAGTTCTTGTATTTGAAGATAAAATCTTTTTGCTTTGAAGAAGAAAGATCTCGCTGACTGAAATACGTTCATTAGATGAAAACCAACAAAAATTGACAAGAACCACGAAAAGTTCTTGTATTTTAAGATAAAATCTTACTCTATTCAGGAAAAAACTTCCAGCTCGCTGAAATATGTTCATTTGCTGAAAACCATCAAAACAACGAAAAGTTCTTGTATTTGAAGATAAAATCTTTTTGCTTTGAAGAAGAAAGATCTAGCTGAATGAAATAATTTCATTAGATGAAAACCATCAAAAATTGACAAGAACCACGAAAAGTTCTTGTATTTTAAGATAAAATCTTACTCTATTAAGGAAAAAACATCCAGCTCGCTGAAATATGTTCATTTGCTGAAAACCAACAAAACCACGAAAAGTTCTTGTATTTGAAGATAAAATCTTTTTTCTTTGAAGAAGAAAGATCCAGCTGACTGAAATAATTTCATTAGATGAAAACCAACAAAAATTGACAAGAACCACGAAAAGTTCTTGTATTTTAAGATAAAATCTTAGGCAATTAAAGAAAAAAATTCCAGCTCGCTGAAATCTGTTCATTTGCTGAAAACCATCAAAACGACGAAAAGTTCTTGTATTTGAAGATAAAATCTTTTTGCTTTGAAGAAGAAAGATCTCGCTGACTGAAATAAGTTCATTAGATGAAAACCAACAAAAATTGACAAGAACCACGAAAAGTTCTTGTATTTTAAGATAAAATCTTACTCTATTCAGGAAAAAACTTCCAGCTCGCTGAAATATGTTCATTTGCTGAAAACCAACAAAACCACGAAAAGTTCTTGTATTTGAAGATAAAATCTTTTTTCTTTGAAGAAGAAAGATCTAGCTGACTGAAATAAGTTCATGAGATGAAAACCAACAAAAATTGACAAGAACCACGAAAAGTTCTTGTATTTTAAGATAAAATCTTACTCTATTAAGGAAAAAACTTCCAGCTCGCTGAAATATGTTCATTTGCTGAAAACCATCAAAACCACGAAAAGTTCTTGTATTTGAAGATAAAATCTTTTTGCTTTGAAGAAGAAAGATCGAGCTGACTGAAATAAGTTCATTAGATGAAAACCAACAAAAATTGACAAGAACCACGAAAAGTTCTTGTATTTTAATATAAAATCTTACTCTCTTAAGGAAAAAACTTCCAGTTCGCTGAATTATGTTCATTTGCTGAAAACCAACAAAACCACCAAAAGTTCTTGTATTTGAAGATAAAATCTTTTTGCTTTGAAGAAGAAAGATCTAGCTGACTGAAATAAGTTCATTAGATGAAAACCAACAAAAATTGACAAGAACCACGAAAAGTTCTTGTATTTTAAGATAAAATCTTACTCTATTAAGGAAAAAACTTCCAGCTCGCTGAAATATGTTCATTTGCTGACAACCATCAAAACCACGAAAAGTTCTTGTATTTGAAGATACAATCTTTTTGCTTTGAAGAAGAATGATCTAGCTGACTGAAATAAGTTCATTAGATGAAAACCAACAAAAATTGACAAGAACCACGAAAAGTTCTTGTATTTTAAGATAAAATCTTACGCTATTAAAGAAAAAACTCCCAGCTCGCTAAAATATGTTCATTTGCTGAAAACCAACAAAACCACGAAAAGTTCTTGTATTTGAAGATAAAATCTTTTTTCTTTGAAGAAGAAACATCTAGCTGACTGAAATAAGTTCATTAGATGAAAACCAACAAAAATTGACAAGAAACACGAAAAGTTCTTGTATTTTAAGGTAAAATCTTACTCCATTAAGGAAAAGACTTCCAGCTCGCTGAAATCTGTACATTTGCTGAAAACCATCAAAACCACGAAAAGTTCTTGTATTTGAAGATAAAATCTTTTTGCTTTGAAGAAGAAAGATCTAGCTGATGAAATAAGTTCATTAGATGAAAATCAACAAAAATTGACAAGAACCACGAAAAGTTCTTGTATTTTAAGATAAAATCTTACGCTATTAAAGAAAAAACTCCCAGCTCGCTGAAATATGTTCATTTGCTGAAAACCAACAAAACCACGAAAAGTTCTTGTATTTGAAGATAAAATCTTTTTTCTTTGAAGAAGAAAGATCTAGCTGACTGAAATAAGTTCATCAGATGAAAACCAACAAAAATTGACAAGAACCACGAAAAGTTCTTGTATTTTGAGATAAAATCTTACTCTATTAAGGAAAAAACTTCCAGCTCGCTGAAATATGTTCATTTGCTGAAAACCATCAAAACCACGAAAAGTTCTTGTATTTGAAGATAAAATCTTTTTGCTTTGAAGAAGAAAGATATAGCTGACTGAAATAAGTTCATTAGATGAAAACCAACAAAATTTGACAAGAACCACGAAAACTTCTTGTATTTTAAGATAATATCTTACGCTATTAAAGAAAAAACTTCTGGCTCGCTGAAATATGTTCATTTGCTGAAAACCAACAAAACCACCAAAAGTTCTTGTATTTGAAGATAAAATCTTTTTGCTTTGAAGAAGAAAGATCCAGCTGACTGAAATAAGTTCATTAGATGAAAACCAACAAAAATTGACAAGAACCACGAAAAGTTCTTGCATTTTAAGATAAAATCTTACTCTATTAAGGAAAAAACTTCCAGCTCGCTGAAATCTGTTCATTTGCTGAAAACCAACAAAACCACGAAAAGTTCTTGTATTTGAAGATAAAATCTTTTTTCTGTGAAGAAGAAAGATCTAGCTGACTGAAATAAGTTCATTAGATGAAAACCAACAAAAATTGACAAGAACCACGAAAAGTTCTTGTATTTTAAGATAAAATCTTACTCGATTAAGGAAAAAACTTCCAGCTCGCTGAAATATGTTCATTTGCTGAAAACCATCAAAACCACGAAAAGTTCTTGTATTTGAAGATAAAATCGTTTTGCTTTGAAGAAGAAAGATCTAGCTGACTGAAATAAGTTCATTAGATGAAAACCAACAAAATTTGACAAGAACCACGAAAACTTCTTGTATTTTAAGATAATATCTTACGCTATTAAAGAAAAAACTTCTGGCTCGCTGAAATATGTTCATTTGCTGAAAACCAACAAAACCACGAAAAGTTCTTGTATTTGAAGATAAAATCTTTTTGCTTTGAAGAAGAAAGATCCAGCTGACTGAAATACGTTCATTAGATGAAAACCAACAAAAATTGACAAGAACCACGAAAAGTTCTTGTATTTTAAGATAAAATCTTACTCTATTAAGGAAAAAACTTCCAGCTCGCTGAAATCTGTTAATTTGCTGAAAACCAACAAAACCACCAAAAGTTCTTGTATTTGAAGATAAAATCTTTTTGCTCTGAAGAAGAAAGATCGAGCTGACTGAAATAAGTTCATTGGATGAAAACCAACAAAAATTGACAAGAACCACGAAAAGTTCTTGTATTTTAAGATAAAATCTTACTCTATTCAGGAAAAAACTTCCAGCTCGCTGAAATATGTTCATTTGCTGAAAACCATCAAAACCACGAAAAGTTCTTGTATTTGAAGATAAAATCTTTTTTCTTTGAAGAAGAAAGATCTAGCTGACTGAAATAAGTTCATTAGATGAAAACCAA
Organism: Heptranchias perlo; assembly: GCF_035084215.1. Lineage (NCBI taxonomy): Eukaryota > Metazoa > Chordata > Chondrichthyes > Hexanchiformes > Hexanchidae > Heptranchias > Heptranchias perlo. The sequence continues at coordinate 1,224,406 of NC_090366.1, read as the reverse complement.
CAAAAATTGACAAGAACCACGAAAAGTTCTTGTATTTTAAGATAAAATCATATGCTATTAAAGAAAAAACTCCCAGCTCGCTGAAATATGTTCATTTGCTGAAAACCAACAAAACCACGAAAAGTTCTTGTATTTGAAGATAAAATCTTTTTTCTTTGAAGAAGAATGATCGAGCTGACTGAAATAAGTTCATTAGATGAAAACCAACAAAAATTGACAAGAAACACGAAAAGTTCTTGTATTTTAAGATAAAATCTTACTCTATTAAGGAAAAAACTTCCAGCTCGCTGAAATATGTTCATTTGCTGAAAACCATCAAAACCACGAAAAGTTCTTGTATTTGAAGATAAAATCTTTTTGCTTTGAAGAAGAAAGATCTAGCTGACTGAAATAAGTTCATTCGATGAAAACCAACAAAAATTGACAAGAACCACGAAAAGTTCTTGTATTTTAAGATAAAATCTTACTCTATTAAGGAAAAAACATCCAGCTCGCTGAAATATGTTCATTTGCTGAAAACCATCAAAACCACGAAAAGTTCTTGTATTTGAAGATAAAATCTTTTTGCTTTGAAGAAGAAAGATCTAGCTGACTGAAATAAGTTCATTAGATGAAAACCAACAAAAATTGACAAGAACCACGAAAACTTCTTGTATTTTAAGATAAAATCTTACTCTATTCAGGAAAAAACTTCCAGCTCGCTGAAATATGTTCATTTGCTGAAAACCATCAAAACCACGAAAAGTTCTTGTATTTGAAGATAAAATCTTTTTGCTTTGAAGAAGAAAGATCTAGCTGACTGAAATAAGTTCATTAGATGAAAACCAACAAAAATTGACAAGAACCACGAAAAGTTCTTGTATTTTAAGATAAAATCTTACGCTATCAAAGAAAAAACTCCCAGCTCGCTGAAATATGTTCATTTGATGAAAACCATCAAAACCACGAAAAGTTCTTGTATTTGAAGATAAAATCTTTTTGCTTTGAAGAAGAAAGATCCATCTGACTGAAATAAGTTCATTAGATGAAAACCAACAAATATTGACAAGAACCACGAAAAGTTCTTGTATTTTAAGATAAAATCTTACTCTATTAAGGAAAAAACTTCCAGCTCGCTGAAATCTGTTCATTTGCTGAAAACCAACAAAACCACCAAAAGTTCTTGTATTTGAAGATAAAATCTTTTTGCTCTGAAGAAGAAAGATCTAGCTGACTGAAATAAGTTCATTAGATGAAAACCAACAAAAATTGACAAGAACCACGAAGAGTTCTTGTATTTTAAGATAAAATCTTACGCTATTAAAGAAAAAACTCCCAGCTCGCTGAAATATGTTCATTTGCTGAAAACGAACAAAACCACGAAAAGTTCTTGTATTTGAAGATAAAATCTTTTTTCTTTGAAGAAGAAAGATCCAGCTGACTGAAATAAGTTCATCAGATGAAAACCAACAAAAATTGACAAGAACCACGAAAAGTTCTTGTATTTTAAGATAAAATCTTACTCTATTCAGGAAAAAACTTCCAGCTCGCTGAAATATGTTCATTTGCTGAAAACCATCAAAACCACGAAAAGTTCTTGTATTTGAAGATAAAATCTTTTTGCTTTGAAGAAGAAAGATCTAGCTTACTGAAATAAGTTCATTAGATGAAAACCAACAAAAATTGACAAGAACCACGAAAAGTTCTTGTATTTTAAGATAAAATCTTACGCTATTAAAGAAAAAACTCCCAGCTCGCTGAAATATGTTCATTTGATGAAAACCATCAAAACCACGAAAAGTTCTTGTATTTGAAGATAAAATCTTTTTGCTTTGAAGAAGAAAGATCCAGCTGACTGAAATAAGTTCATTAGATGAAAACCAACAAATATTGACAAGAACCACGAAAAGTTCTTGTATTTTAAGATAAAATCTTACTCTATTAAGGAAAAAACTTCCAGCTCGCTGAAATCTGTTCATTTGCTGAAAACCAACAAAACCACCAAAAGTTCTTGTATTTGAAGATAAAATCTTTTTGCTCTGAAGAAGAAAGATCTAGCTGACTGAAATAAGTTCATTAGATGAAAACCAACAAAAATTGACAAGAACCACGAAGAGTTCTTGTATTTTAAGATAAAATCTTACGCTATTAAAGAAAAAACTCCCAGCTCGCTGAAATATGTTCATTTGCTGAAAACCAACAAAACCACGAAAAGTTCTTGTATTTGAAGATAAAATCTTTTTTCTTTGAAGAAGAAAGATCCAGCTGACTGAAATAAGTTCATCAGATGAAAACCAACAAAAATTGACAAGAACTCGAAAAGTTCTTGTATTTTAAGATAAAATCTTACTCTATTAAGGAAAAAACTTCCAGCTCGCTGAAATATGTTCATTTGCTGAAAACCAACAAAACCACCAAAAGTTCTTGTATTTGAAGATAAAATCTTTTTGCTTTGAAGAAGAAAGATCCAGCTGACTGAAATAAGTTCATTAGATGAAAACCAACAAAAATTGACAAGAACCACGAAAAGTTCTTGTATTTTAAGATAAAATCTTACTCTATTAAGGAAAAAACTTCCAGCTCGCTGAAATATGTTCATTTGCTGAAAACCATCAAAACCACGAAAAGTTCTTGTATTTGAAGATAAAATCTTTTTGCTTTGAAGAAGAAAGATCCAGCTGACTGAAATAAGTTCATTAGATGAAAACCAACAAATATTGACAAGAACCACGAAAAGTTCTTGTATTTTAAGATAAAATCTTACTCTATTAAGGAAAAAACTTCCAGCTCGCTGAAATCTGTTAATTTGCTGAAAACCAACAAAACCACCAAAAGTTCTTGTATTTGAAGATAAAATCTTTTTGCTCTGAAGAAGAAAGATCGAGCTGACTGAAATAAGTTCATTGGATTAAAAACCAAGAAAAATTGACAAGAACCACGAAAAGTTCTTGTATTTTAAGATAAAATCTTACTCTATTCAGGAAAAAACTTCCAGCTCGCTGAAATATGTTCATTTGCTGAAAACCAACAAAACCACGAAAAGTTCTTGTATTTGAAGATAAAATCTTTTTTCTTTGAAGAAGAATGATCGAGCTGACTGAAATAAGTTCATTAGATGAAAACCAACAAAAATTGACAAGAAACACGAAAAGTTCTTGTATTTTAAGATAAAATCTTACTCTATTAAGGAAAAAACTTCCAGCTCGCTGAAATATGTTCATTTGCTGAAAACCATCAAAACCACGAAAAGTTCTTGTATTTGAAGATAAAATCTTTTTGCTTTGAAGAAGAAAGATCTAGCTGACTGAAATAAGTTCATTCGATGAAAACCAACAAAAATTGACAAGAACCACGAAAAGTTCTTGTATTTTAAGATAAAATCTTACTCTATTAAGGAAAAAACTTCCAGCTCGCTGAAATATGTTCATTTGCTGAAAACCATCAAAACCACGAAAAGTTCTTGAATTTGAAGATAAAATCTTTTTGCTTTGAAGAAGAAAGATCTCGCTGACTGAAATAAGTTCATTAGATGAAAACCAACAAAAATTGACAAGAACCACGAAAAGTTCTTGTATTTTAAGATAGAATCTTACTCTATTAAGGAAATAACTTCCAGCTCGCTGAAATATGTTCATTTGCTGAAAACCATCAAAACCACGAAAAGTTCTTGTATTTGAAGATAAAATCTTTTTTCTTTGAAGAAGAATGATCTAGCTGACTGAAATAAGTTCATTAGATGAAAACCAACAAAAATTGACAAGAAACACGAAAAGTTCTTGTATTTTAAGGTAAAATCTTAGGCTATTAAAGAAAAAATTCCCACCTCGCTGAAATATGTACATTTGCTGAAAACCAACAAAACCACGAAAAGTTCTTGTATTTGAAGATGAAATCTTTTTTCTTTGAAGAAGAAAGATCTAGCTGACTGAAATAAGTTCATTAGATGAAAACCAACAAAAATTGACAAGAACCACGAAAAGTTCTTGTATTTTAAGATAAAATCTTACTCTATTAAGGAAAAAACTTCCAGCTCGCTGAAATATGTTCATTTGCTGAAAACCATCAAAACCACCAAAAGTTCTTGTATTTGAAGATAAAATCTTTTTGCTTTGAAGAAGAAAGATCGAGCTGACTGAAATAAGTTCATTAGATGAAAACCAACAAAATTTGACAAGAACCACGAAAACTTCTTGTATTTTAAGATAATACCTTACTCTATTAAGGAAAAAACTTCTGGCTCGCTGAAATATGTTCATTTGCTGAAAACCATCAAAACCACGAAAAGTTCTTGTATTTGAAGATAAAATCTTTTTGCTTTGAAGAAGAAAGATCCAGCTGACTGAAATAAGTTCATTAGATGAAAACCAACAAATATTGACAAGAACCACGAAAAGTTCTTGTATTTTAAGATAAAATCTTACTCTATTAAGGAAAAAACTTCCAGCTCGCTGAAATCTGTTAATTTGCTGAAAACCAACAAAACCACCAAAAGTTCTTGTATTTGAAGATAAAATCTTTTTGCTCTGAAGAAGAAAGATCGAGCTGACTGAAATAAGTTCATTGGATTAAAAACCAAGAAAAATTGACAAGAACCACGAAAAGTTCTTGTATTTTAAGATAAAATCTTACTCTATTCAGGAAAAAACTTCCAGCTCGCTGAAATATGTTCATTTGCTGAAAACCAACAAAACCACGAAAAGTTCTTGTATTTGAAGATAAAATCTTTTTTCTTTGAAGAAGAATGATCGAGCTGACTGAAATAAGTTCATTAGATGAAAACCAACAAAAATTGACAAGAAACACGAAAAGTTCTTGTATTTTAAGATAAAATCTTACTCTATTAAGGAAAAAACTTCCAGCTCGCTGAAATATGTTCATTTGCTGAAAACCATCAAAACCACGAAAAGTTCTTGTATTTGAAGATAAAATCTTTTTGCTTTGAAGAAGAAAGATCCAGCTGACTGAAATAAGTTCATTCGATGAAAACCAACAAAAATTGACAAGAACCACGAAAAGTTCTTGTATTTTAAGATAAAATCTTACTCTATTAAGGAAAAAACTTCCAGCTCGCTGAAATATGTTCATTTGCTGAAAACCATCAAAACCACGAAAAGTTCTTGAATTTGAAGATAAAATCTTTTTGCTTTGAAGAAGAAAGATCTCGCTGACTGAAATAAGTTCATTAGATGAAAACCAACAAAATTTGACAAGAACCACGAAAACTTCTTGTATTTTAAGATAATACCTTACTCTATTAAGGAAAAAACTTCTGGCTCGCTGAAATATGTTCATTTGCTGAAAACCAACAAAACCACGAAAAGTTCTTGTGTTTGAAGATAAACTCTTTTTGCTTTGAAGAAGAAAGATCCAGCTGACTGAAATACGTTCATTGGATGAAAACCAACAAAAATTGACAAGAACCACGAAAAGTTCTTGTATTTTAAGATAAAATCTTACTCTATTCAGGAAAAAACTTCCAGCTCGCTGAAATATGTTCATTTGCTGAAAACCATCAAAACCACGAAAAGTTCTTGTATTTGAAGATAAAATCTTTTTGCTTTGAAGAAGAAAGATCGAGCTGACTGAAATAAGTTCATTAGATGAAAACCAACAAAAATTGACAAGAACCACGAATAGTTCTTGTATTTTAAGATAAATTCTTACTCTATTAAGGAAAAAACATCCAGCTCGCTGAAATATGTTCATTTGCTGAAAACCATCAAAACCACGAAAAGTTCTTGTATTTGAAGATAAAATCTTTTTGCTTTGAAGAAGAAAGATCCAGCTGACTGAAATAAGTTCATGAGATGAAAACCAACAAAAATTGACAAGAACCACGAAAAGTTCTTGTATTTTAAGATAGAATCTTACTCTATTAAGGAAATAACTTCCAGCTCGCTGAAATCTGTTCATTTGCTGAAAACCATCAAAACCACGAAAAGTTCTTGTATTTGAAGATAAAATCTTTTTGCTTTGAAGAAGAAAGATCTAGCTGACTGAAATAAGTTCATTAGATGAAAACCAACAAAAATTGACAAGAACCACGAAAAGTTCTTGTATTTTAAGATAAAATCTTACTCTATTCAGGAAAAAACTTCCAGCTCGCTGAAATATGTTCATTTGCGGAAAACCATCAAAACCACAAAAAGTTCTTGTATTTGAAGATAAAATCTTTTTGCTTTGAAGAAGAAAGATCTAGCTTACTGAAATAAGTTCATTAGATGAAAACCAACAAAAATTGACAAGAACCACGAAAAGTTCTTGTATTTTAAGATAAAATCTTACGCTATTAAAGAAAAAACTCCCAGCTCGCTGAAATATGTTCATTTGCTGAAAACCATCAAAACCACGAAAAGTTCTTGTGTTTGAAGATAAAATCTTTTTGCTTTGAAGAAGAAAGATCCAGCTGACTGAAATAAGTTCATTAGATGAAAACAAACAAATATTGACAAGAACCACGAAAAGTTCTTGTATTTTAAGATAAAATCTTACTCTATTAAGGAAAAAACTTCCAGCTCGCTGAAATCTGTTCATTTGCTGAAAACCAACAAAACCACCAAAAGTTCTTGTATTTGAAGATAAAATCTTTTTGCTCTGAAGAAGAAAGATCTAGCTGACTGAAATAAGTTCATTAGATGAAAACCAACAAAAATTGACAAGAACCACGAAAAGTTCTTGTATTTTAAGATAAAATCTAACGCTATTAAAGAAAAAACTCCCAGCTCGCTGAAATATGTTCATTTGCTGAAAACCATCAAAACCACGAAAAGTTCTTGTGTTTGAAGATAAAATCTTTTTGCTTTGAAGAAGAAAGATCCAGCTGACTGAAATAAGTTCATTAGATGAAAACCAACAAATATTGACAAGAACCACGAAAAGTTCTTGTATTTTAAGATAAAATCTTACTCTATTAAGGAAAAAACTTCCAGCTCGCTGAAATCTGTTCATTTGCTGAAAACCAACAAAAACCACCAAAAGTTCTTGTATTTGAAGATAAAATCTTTTTGCTCTGAAGAAGAAAGATCTAGCTGACTGAAATAAGTTCATTAGATGAAAACCAACAAAAATTGACAAGAACCACGAAAAGTTCTTGTATTTTAAGATAAAATCTTAGGCAATTAAAGAAAAAACTTCCAGCTCGCTGAAATCTGTTCATTTGCTGAAAACCATCAAAACCACGAAAAGTTCTTGTATTTGAAGATAAAATCTTTTTGCTTTGAAGAAGAAAGATCTAGCTGACTGAAATAAGTTCATTAGATGAAAACCAACAAAAATTGACAAGAACCACGAAAAGTTCTTGTATTTTAAGATAATACCTTACTCTATTCAGGAAAAAACTTCCAGCTCGCTGAAATATGTTCATTTGCTGAAAACCATCAAAACCACGAAAAGTTCTTGTATTTGAAGATAAAATCTTTTTGCTTTGAAGAAGAAAGATCTAGCTGACTGAAATAAGTTCATTAGATGAAAACCAACAAAAATTGACAAGAACCACGAAAAGTTCTTGTATTTTAAGATAAAATCTTACGCTATTAAAGAAAAAACTCCCAGCTCGCTGAAATATGTTCATTTGCTGAAAACCAACAAAACCACGAAAAGTTCTTGTATTTGAAGATAAAATCTTTTTTCTTTGAAGAAGAATGATCCAGCTGACTGAAATAAGTTCATTCGATGAAAACCAACAAAAATTGACAAGAACCACGAAAAGTTCTTGTATTTTAAGATAAAATCTTACTCTATTAAGGAAAAAACTTCCAGCTCGCTGAAATATGTTCATTTGCTGAAAACCATCAAAACCACGAAAAGTTCTTGTATTTGAAGATAAAATCTTTTTGCTTTGAAGAAGAAAGATCTAGCTGACTGAAATAAGTTCATTAGATGAAAACCAACAAAAATTGACAAGAACCACGAAAAGTTCTTGTATTTTAAGATAACATCTTACTCTATTAAGGAAAAAACATCCAGCTCGCTGAAATATGTTCATTTGCTGAAAACCATCAAAACCACGAAAAGTTCTTGTATTTGAAGATAAAATCTTTTTGCTTTGAAGAAGAAAGATCTAGCTGACTGAAATAAGTTCATCAGATGAAAACCAACAAAAATTGACAAGAACCACGAAAAGTTCTTGTATTTTAAGATAGAATCTTACTCTATTAAGGAAATAACTTCCAGCTCGCTGAAATCTGTTCATTTGCTGAAAACCAAGAAAACCACGAAAAGTTCTTGTATTTGAAGATAAAATCTTTTTTCTTTGAAGAAGAATGATCTAGCTGACTGAAATAAGTTCATTAGATGAAAACCAACAAAAATTGACAAGAAACACGAAAAGTTCTTGTATTTTAAGATAAAATCTTACTCTATTAAGGAAAAAACTTCCAGCTCGCTGAAATCTGTTCATTTGCTAAAAACCAACAAAACCACCAAAAGTTCTTGTATTTGAAGATAAAATCTTTTTGCTCTGAAGAAGAAAGATCGAGCTGACTGAAATAAGTTCATTGGATTAAAAACCAAGAAAAATTGACAAGAACCACGAAAAGTTCTTGTATTTTAAGATAATACCTTACTCTATTAAGGAAAAAACTTCTGGCTCGCTGAAATATGTTCATTTGCTGAAAACCAACAAAACCACGAAAAGTTCTTGTGTTTGAAGATAAACTCTTTTTGCTTTGAAGAAGAAAGATCCAGCTGACTGAAATACGTTCATTGGATGAAAACCAACAAAAATTGACAAGAACCACGAAAAGTTCTTGTATTTTAAGATAAAATCTTACTCTATTCAGGAAAAAACTTCCAGCTCGCTGAAATATGTTCATTTGCTGAAAACCATCAAAACCACGAAAAGTTCTTGTATTTGAAGATAAAATCTTTTTGCTTTGAAGAAGAAAGATCGAGCTGACTGAAATAAGTTCATTAGATGAAAACCAACAAAAATTGACAAGAACCACGAATAGTTCTTGTATTTTAAGATAAATTCTTACTCTATTAAGGAAAAAACATCCAGCTCGCTGAAATATGTTCATTTGCTGAAAACCATCAAAACCACGAAAAGTTCTTGTATTTGAAGATAAAATCTTTTTGCTTTGAAGAAGAAAGATCCAGCTGACTGAAATAAGTTCATGAGATGAAAACCAACAAAAATTGACAAGAACCACGAAAAGTTCTTGTATTTTAAGATAGAATCTTACTCTATTAAGGAAATAACTTCCAGCTCGCTGAAATCTGTTCATTTGCTGAAAACCATCAAAACCACGAAAAGTTCTTGTATTTGAAGATAAAATCTTTTTGCTTTGAAGAAGAAAGATCTAGCTGACTGAAATAAGTTCATTAGATGAAAACCAACAAAAATTGACAAGAACCACGAAAAGTTCTTGTATTTTAAGATAAAATCTTACTCTATTCAGGAAAAAACTTCCAGCTCGCTGAAATATGTTCATTTGCGGAAAACCATCAAAACCACAAAAAGTTCTTGTATTTGAAGATAAAATCTTTTTGCTTTGAAGAAGAAAGATCTAGCTTACTGAAATAAGTTCATTAGATGAAAACCAACAAAAATTGACAAGAACCACGAAAAGTTCTTGTATTTTAAGATAAAATCTTACGCTATTAAAGAAAAAACTCCCAGCTCGCTGAAATATGTTCATTTGCTGAAAACCATCAAAACCACGAAAAGTTCTTGTGTTTGAAGATAAAATCTTTTTGCTTTGAAGAAGAAAGATCCAGCTGACTGAAATAAGTTCATTAGATGAAAACAAACAAATATTGACAAGAACCACGAAAAGTTCTTGTATTTTAAGATAAAATCTTACTCTATTAAGGAAAAAACTTCCAGCTCGCTGAAATCTGTTCATTTGCTGAAAACCAACAAAACCACCAAAAGTTCTTGTATTTGAAGATAAAATCTTTTTGCTCTGAAGAAGAAAGATCTAGCTGACTGAAATAAGTTCATTAGATGAAAACCAACAAAAATTGACAAGAACCACGAAAAGTTCTTGTATTTTAAGATAAAATCTAACGCTATTAAAGAAAAAACTCCCAGCTCGCTGAAATATGTTCATTTGCTGAAAACCATCAAAACCACGAAAAGTTCTTGTGTTTGAAGATAAAATCTTTTTGCTTTGAAGAAGAAAGATCCAGCTGACTGAAATAAGTTCATTAGATGAAAACCAACAAATATTGACAAGAACCACGAAAAGTTCTTGTATTTTAAGATAAAATCTTACTCTATTAAGGAAAAAACTTCCAGCTCGCTGAAATCTGTTCATTTGCTGAAAACCAACAAAAACCACCAAAAGTTCTTGTATTTGAAGATAAAATCTTTTTGCTCTGAAGAAGAAAGATCTAGCTGACTGAAATAAGTTCATTAGATGAAAACCAACAAAAATTGACAAGAACCACGAAAAGTTCTTGTATTTTAAGATAAAATCTTAGGCAATTAAAGAAAAAACTTCCAGCTCGCTGAAATCTGTTCATTTGCTGAAAACCATCAAAACCACGAAAAGTTCTTGTATTTGAAGATAAAATCTTTTTGCTTTGAAGAAGAAAGATCTAGCTGACTGAAATAAGTTCATTAGATGAAAACCAACAAAAATTGACAAGAACCACGAAAAGTTCTTGTATTTTAAGATAATACCTTACTCTATTCAGGAAAAAACTTCCAGCTCGCTGAAATATGTTCATTTGCTGAAAACCATCAAAACCACGAAAAGTTCTTGTATTTGAAGATAAAATCTTTTTGCTTTGAAGAAGAAAGATCTAGCTGACTGAAATAAGTTCATTAGATGAAAACCAACAAAAATTGACAAGAACCACGAAAAGTTCTTGTATTTTAAGATAAAATCTTACGCTATTAAAGAAAAAACTCCCAGCTCGCTGAAATATGTTCATTTGCTGAAAACCAACAAAACCACGAAAAGTTCTTGTATTTGAAGATAAAATCTTTTTTCTTTGAAGAAGAATGATCCAGCTGACTGAAATAAGTTCATTCGATGAAAACCAACAAAAATTGACAAGAACCACGAAAAGTTCTTGTATTTTAAGATAAAATCTTACTCTATTAAGGAAAAAACTTCCAGCTCGCTGAAATATGTTCATTTGCTGAAAACCATCAAAACCACGAAAAGTTCTTGTATTTGAAGATAAAATCTTTTTGCTTTGAAGAAGAAAGATCTAGCTGACTGAAATAAGTTCATTAGATGAAAACCAACAAAAATTGACAAGAACCACGAAAAGTTCTTGTATTTTAAGATAACATCTTACTCTATTAAGGAAAAAACATCCAGCTCGCTGAAATATGTTCATTTGCTGAAAACCATCAAAACCACGAAAAGTTCTTGTATTTGAAGATAAAATCTTTTTGCTTTGAAGAAGAAAGATCTAGCTGACTGAAATAAGTTCATCAGATGAAAACCAACAAAAATTGACAAGAACCACGAAAAGTTCTTGTATTTTAAGATAGAATCTTACTCTATTAAGGAAATAACTTCCAGCTCGCTGAAATCTGTTCATTTGCTGAAAACCAAGAAAACCACGAAAAGTTCTTGTATTTGAAGATAAAATCTTTTTTCTTTGAAGAAGAATGATCTAGCTGACTGAAATAAGTTCATTAGATGAAAACCAACAAAAATTGACAAGAAACACGAAAAGTTCTTGTATTTTAAGATAAAATCTTACTCTATTAAGGAAAAAACTTCCAGCTCGCTGAAATCTGTTCATTTGCTAAAAACCAACAAAACCACCAAAAGTTCTTGTATTTGAAGATAAAATCTTTTTGCTCTGAAGAAGAAAGATCGAGCTGACTGAAATAAGTTCATTGGATTAAAAACCAAGAAAAATTGACAAGAACCACGAAAAGTTCTTGTATTTTAAGATAATACCTTACTCTATTAAGGAAAAAACTTCTGGCTCGCTGAAATATGTTCATTTGCTGAAAACCAACAAAACCACGAAAAGTTCTTGTGTTTGAAGATAAACTCTTTTTGCTTTGAAGAAGAAAGATCCAGCTGACTGAAATACGTTCATTGGATGAAAACCAACAAAAATTGACAAGAACCACGAAAAGTTCTTGTATTTTAAGATAAAATCTTACTCTATTCAGGAAAAAACTTCCAGCTCGCTGAAATATGTTCATTTGCTGAAAACCATCAAAACCACGAAAAGTTCTTGTATTTGAAGATAAAATCTTTTTGCTTTGAAGAAGAAAGATCGAGCTGACTGAAATAAGTTCATTAGATGAAAACCAACAAAAATTGACAAGAACCACGAATAGTTCTTGTATTTTAAGATAAATTCTTACTCTATTAAGGAAAAAACATCCAGCTCGCTGAAATATGTTCATTTGCTGAAAACCATCAAAACCACGAAAAGTTCTTGTATTTGAAGATAAAATCTTTTTGCTTTGAAGAAGAAAGATCCAGCTGACTGAAATAAGTTCATGAGATGAAAACCAACAAAAATTGACAAGAACCACGAAAAGTTCTTGTATTTTAAGATAGAATCTTACTCTATTAAGGAAATAACTTCCAGCTCGCTGAAATCTGTTCATTTGCTGAAAACCATCAAAACCACGAAAAGTTCTTGTATTTGAAGATAAAATCTTTTTGCTTTGAAGAAGAAAGATCTAGCTGACTGAAATAAGTTCATTAGATGAAAACCAACAAAAATTGACAAGAACCACGAAAAGTTCTTGTATTTTAAGATAAAATCTTACTCTATTCAGGAAAAAACTTCCAGCTCGCTGAAATATGTTCATTTGCGGAAAACCATCAAAACCACAAAAAGTTCTTGTATTTGAAGATAAAATCTTTTTGCTTTGAAGAAGAAAGATCTAGCTTACTGAAATAAGTTCATTAGATGAAAACCAACAAAAATTGACAAGAACCACGAAAAGTTCTTGTATTTTAAGATAAAATCTTACGCTATTAAAGAAAAAACTCCCAGCTCGCTGAAATATGTTCATTTGCTGAAAACCATCAAAACCACGAAAAGTTCTTGTGTTTGAAGATAAAATCTTTTTGCTTTGAAGAAGAAAGATCCAGCTGACTGAAATAAGTTCATTAGATGAAAACAAACAAATATTGACAAGAACCACGAAAAGTTCTTGTATTTTAAGATAAAATCTTACTCTATTAAGGAAAAAACTTCCAGCTCGCTGAAATCTGTTCATTTGCTGAAAACCAACAAAACCACCAAAAGTTCTTGTATTTGAAGATAAAATCTTTTTGCTCTGAAGAAGAAAGATCTAGCTGACTGAAATAAGTTCATTAGATGAAAACCAACAAAAATTGACAAGAACCACGAAAAGTTCTTGTATTTTAAGATAAAATCTAACGCTATTAAAGAAAAAACTCCCAGCTCGCTGAAATATGTTCATTTGCTGAAAACCATCAAAACCACGAAAAGTTCTTGTGTTTGAAGATAAAATCTTTTTGCTTTGAAGAAGAAAGATCCAGCTGACTGAAATAAGTTCATTAGATGAAAACCAACAAATATTGACAAGAACCACGAAAAGTTCTTGTATTTTAAGATAAAATCTTACTCTATTAAGGAAAAAACTTCCAGCTCGCTGAAATCTGTTCATTTGCTGAAAACCAACAAAAACCACCAAAAGTTCTTGTATTTGAAGATAAAATCTTTTTGCTCTGAAGAAGAAAGATCTAGCTGACTGAAATAAGTTCATTAGATGAAAACCAACAAAAATTGACAAGAACCACGAAAAGTTCTTGTATTTTAAGATAAAATCTTAGGCAATTAGAGAAAAAACTTCCAGCTCGCTGAAATCTGTTCATTTGCTGAAAACCATCAAAACCACGAAAAGTTCTTGTATTTGAAGATAAAATCTTTTTGCTTTGAAGAAGAAAGATCGAGCTGACTGAAATAAGTTCATTAGATGAAAACCAACAAAAATTGACAAGAACCACGAAAAGTTCTTGTATTTTAAGATAATATCTTACTCTATTCAGGAAAAAACTTCCAGCTCGCTGAAATATGTTCATTTGCTGAAAACCATCAAAACCACGAAAAGTTCTTGTATTTGAAGATAAAATCTTTTTGCTTTGAAGAAGAAAGATCTAGCTGACTGAAATAAGTTCATTAGATGAAAACCAACAAAAATTGACAAGAACCACGAAAAGTTCTTGTATTTTAAGATAAAATCTTACGCTATTAAAGAAAAAACTCCCAGCTCGCTGAAATATGTTCATTTGCTGAAAACCAACAAAACCACGAAAAGTTCTTGTATTTGAAGATAAAATCTTTTTTCTTTGAAGAAGAATGATCCAGCTGACTGAAATAAGTTCATTCGATGAAAACCAACAAAAATTGACAAGAACCACGAAAAGTTCTTGTATTTTAAGATAAAATCTTACTCTATTAAGGAAAAAACTTCCAGCTCGCTGAAATATGTTCATTTGCTGAAAACCATCAAAACCACGAAAAGTTCTTGTATTTGAAGATAAAATCTTTTTGCTTTGAAGAAGAAAGATCTAGCTGACTGAAATAAGTTCATTAGATGAAAACCAACAAAAATTGACAAGAACCACGAAAAGTTCTTGTATTTTAAGATAACATCTTACTCTATTAAGGAAAAAACATCCAGCTCGCTGAAATATGTTCATTTGCTGAAAACCATCAAAACCACGAAAAGTTCTTGTATTTGAAGATAAAATCTTTTTGCTTTGAAGAAGAAAGATCTAGCTGACTGAAATAAGTTCATCAGATGAAAACCAACAAAAATTGACAAGAACCACGAAAAGTTCTTGTATTTTAAGATAGAATCTTACTCTATTAAGGAAATAACTTCCAGCTCGCTGAAATCTGTTCATTTGCTGAAAACCAAGAAAACCACGAAAAGTTCTTGTATTTGAAGATAAAATCTTTTTTCTTTGAAGAAGAATGATCTAGCTGACTGAAATAAGTTCATTAGATGAAAACCAACAAAAATTGACAAGAAACACGAAAAGTTCTTGTATTTTAAGATAAAATCTTACTCTATTAAGGAAAAAACTTCCAGCTCGCTGAAATCTGTTCATTTGCTAAAAACCAACAAAACCACCAAAAGTTCTTGTATTTGAAGATAAAATCTTTTTGCTCTGAAGAAGAAAGATCTAGCTGACTGAAATAAGTTCATTAGATGAAAACCAACAAAAATTGACAAGAACCACGAAAAGTTCTTGTATTTTAAGATGAAATCTTACGCTATTAAAGAAGAAAATCCCAGCTCGCTGAAATATGTTCATTTGCTGAAAACCAACAAAACCACGAAAAGTTCTTGTATTTGAAGATAAATTCTTTTTTCTTTGAAGAAGAATGATCCAGCTGACTGAAATAAGTTCATCAGATGAAAACCAACAAAAATTGACAAGAACCACGAAAAGTTCTTGTATTTTAAGATAAAATCTTACTCTATTAAGGAAAAAACTTCCAGCTTGCTGAAATATGTTCATTTGCTGAAAACCATCAAAACCACGAAAAGTTCTTGTATTTGAAGATAAAATCTTTTTGCTTTGAAGAAGAAAGATCTTGCTGACTGAAATAAGTTCATTGGATGAAAACCAACAAAAATTGACAAGAACCACGAAAAGTTCTTGTATTTTAAGATAAAATCTGACTCTATTAAGGAAAAAACATCCAGCTCGCTGAAATATGTTCATTTGCTGAAAACCATCAAAACCACGAAAAGTTCTTGTATTTGAAGATAAAATCTTTTTGCTTTGAAGAAGAAAGATCTAGCTGACTGAAATAAGTTCATTAGATGAAAACCAACAAAAATTGACAAGAACCACGAAAAGTTCTTGTATTTTAAGATAGAATCTTACTCTATTAAGGAAATAACTTCCAGCTCGCTGAAATCTGTTCATTTGCTGAAAACCATCAAAACCACGAAAAGTTCTTGTATTTGAAGATAAAATCTTTTTTCTTTGAAGAAGAATGATCTAGCTGACTGAAATAAGTTCATTAGATGAAAACCAACAAAAATTGACAAGAAACACGAAAAGTTCTTGTATTTTAAGATAAAATCTTACTCTATTAAGGAAAAAACTTCCAGCTCGCTGAAATCTGTTCATTTGCTGAAAACCAACAAAACCACCAAAAGTTCTTGTATTTGAAGATAAAATCTTTTTCTTCTGAAGAAGAAAGATCTAGCTGACTGAAATAAGTTCATTAGATAAAAACCAACAAAAATTGACAAGAACCACGAAAAGTTCTTGTATTTTAAGATAAAATCTTAGGCAATTAAAGAAAAAACTTCCAGCTCGCTGAAATCTGTTCATTTGCTGAAAACCATCAAAACCATGAAGAGTTCTTGTATTTGAAGATAAAATCTTTTTGCTTTGAAGAAGAAAGATCCAGCTGACTGAAATAAGTTCATTAGATGAAAACCAACAAAAATTGACAAGAACCACGAAAATTTCTTGTATTTTAAGATAATATCTTACTCTATTCAGGAAAAAACTTCCAGCTCGCTGAAATATGTTCATTTGCTGAAAACCATCAAAACCACGAAAAGTTCTTGTATTTGAAGATAAAATCTTTTTGCTTTGAAGAAGAAAGATCGAGCTGACTGAAATAAGTTCATTAGATGAAAACCAACAAAAATTGACAAGAACCACGAAAAGTTCTTGTATTTTAAGATAAAATCTTACGCTATTAAAGAAAAAACTCCCAGCTCGCTGAAATATGTTCATTAGCTGAAAACCATCAAAACCACGAAAAGTTCTTGTATTTGAAGATAAAATCTTTTTGCTTTGAAGAAGAAAGATCTAGCTGACTGAAATAAGTTCATCAGATGAAAACCAACAAAAATTGACAAGAACCACGAAAAGTTCTTGTATTTTAAGGTAAAATCTTACTCTATTAAGGAAAAAACATCCAGCTCGCTGAAATATGTTCATTTGCTGAAAACCATCAAAACCACGAAAAGTTCTTGTATTTGAAGATAAAATCTCTTTGCTTTGAAGAAGAAAGATCTAGGTGACTGAAATAAGTTCATTAGATGAAAACCAACAAAAATTGACAAGAACCACGAAAAGTTCTTGTATTTTAAGATAGAATCTTACTCTATTAAGGAAAAAACTTCCAGCTCGCTGAAATCTGTTCATTTGCTGAAAACCAACAAAAACCACCAAAAGTTCTTGTATTTGAAGATAAAATCTTTTTGCTCTGAAGAAGAAAGATTTAGCTGACTGAAATAAGTTCATTAGATGAAAACCAACAAAAATTGACAAGAACCACGAAAAGTTCTTGTATTTTAAGATAAAATCTTAGGCAATTAAAGAAAAAACTTCCAGCTCGCTGAAATCTGTTCATTTGCTGAAAACCATCAAAACCACGAAAAGTTCTTGTATTTGAAGATAAAATCTTTTTGCTTTGAAGAAGAAAGATCTAGCTGACTGAAATAAGTTCATTAGATGAAAACCAACAAAAATTGACAAGAACCACGAAAAGTTCTTGTATTTTAAGATAAAATCTTACTCTATTAAGGAAAAAACTTCCAGCTCGCTGAAATATGTTCATTTGCTGAAAACCATCAAAACCACGAAAAGTTCTTGTATTTGAAGATAAAATCTTTTTGCTTTGAAGAAGAAAGATCCAGCTGACTGAAATAAGTTCATTAGATGAAAACCAACAAAAATTGACAAGAACCACGAAAATTTCTTGTATTTTAAGATAATATCTTACTCTATTCAGGAAAAAACTTCCAGCTCGCTGAAATATGTTCATTTGCTGAAAACCATCAAAACCACGAAAAGTTCTTGTATTTGAAGATAAAATCTTTTTGCTTTGAAGAAGAAAGATCGAGCTGACTGAAATAAGTTCATTAGATGAAAACCAACAAAAATTGACAAGAACCACGAAAAGTTCTTGTATTTTAAGATAAAATCTTACGCTATTAAAGAAAAAACTCCCAGCTCGCTGAAATATGTTCATTAGCTGAAAACCATCAAAACCACGAAAAGTTCTTGTATTTGAAGATAAAATCTTTTTGCTTTGAAGAAGAAAGATCTAGCTGACTGAAATAAGTTCATCAGATGAAAACCAACAAAAATTGACAAGAACCACGAAAAGTTCTTGTATTTTAAGATAAAATCTTACTCTATTAAGGAAAAAACATCCAGCTCGCTGAAATATGTTCATTTGCTGAAAACCATCAAAACCACGAAAAGTTCTTGTATTTGAAGATAAAATCTCTTTGCTTTGAAGAAGAAAGATCTAGGTGACTGAAATAAGTTCATTAGATGAAAACCAACAAAAATTGACAAGAACCACGAAAAGTTCTTGTATTTTAAGATAGAATCTTACTCTATTAAGGAAAAAACTTCCAGCTCGCTGAAATCTGTTCATTTGCTGAAAACCAACAAAAACCACCAAAAGTTCTTGTATTTGAAGATAAAATCTTTTTGCTCTGAAGAAGAAAGATCTAGCTGACTGAAATAAGTTCATTAGATGAAAACCAACAAAAATTGACAAGAACCACGAAAAGTTCTTGTATTTTAAGATAAAATCTTAGGCAATTAAAGAAAAAACTTCCAGCTCGCTGAAATATGTTCATTTGCTGAAAACCATCAAAACCACGAAAAGTTCTTGTATTTGAAGATAAAATCTTTTTGCTTTGAAGAAGAAAGATCTAGCTGACTGAAATAAGTTCATTAGATGAAAACCAACAAAAATTGACAAGAACCACGAAAAGTTCTTGTATTTTAAGATAAAATCTTACTCTATTAAGGAAAAAACTTCCAGCTCGCTGAAATATGTTCATTTGCTGAAAACCATCAAAACCACGAAAAGTTCTTGTATTTGA
Organism: Heptranchias perlo; assembly: GCF_035084215.1. Classification (NCBI taxonomy): domain Eukaryota; kingdom Metazoa; phylum Chordata; class Chondrichthyes; order Hexanchiformes; family Hexanchidae; genus Heptranchias; species Heptranchias perlo. The sequence goes on along the minus strand of NC_090366.1, from coordinate 1,205,631 downwards.
AGATAAAATCTTTTTGCTTTGAAGAAGAAAGATCGAGCTGACTGAAATAAGTTCATTAGATGAAAACCAACAAAAATTGACAAGAACCACGAAAAGTTCTTGTATTTTAAGATGAAATCTTACGCTATTAAAGAAGAAAATCCCAGCTCGCTGAAATATGTTCATTTGCTGAAAACCAACAAAACCACGAAAAGTTCTTGTATTTGAAGATAAATTCTTTTTTCTTTGAAGAAGAATGATCCAGCTGACTGAAATAAGTTCATCAGATGAAAACCAACAAAAATTGACAAGAACCACGAAAAGTTCTTGTATTTTAAGATAAAATCTTACTCTATTAAGGAAAAAACTTCCAGCTCGCTGAAATATGTTCATTTGCTGAAAACCATCAAAACCACGAAAAGTTCTTGTATTTGAAGATAAAATCTTTTTGCTTTGAAGAAGAAAGATCTTGCTGACTGAAATAAGTTCATTGGATGAAAACCAACAAAAATTGACAAGAACCACGAAAAGTTCTTGTATTTTAAGATAAAATCTGACTCTATTAAGGAAAAAACATCCAGCTCGCTGAAATATGTTCATTTGCTGAAAACCATCAAAACCACGAAAAGTTCTTGTATTTGAAGATAAAATCTTTTTGCTTTGAAGAAGAAAGATCTAGCTGACTGAAATAAGTTCATTAGATGAAAACCAACAAAAATTGACAAGAACCACGAAAAGTTCTTGTATTTTAAGATAGAATCTTACTCTATTAAGGAAATAACTTCCAGCTCGCTGAAATCTGTTCATTTGCTGAAAACCATCAAAACCACGAAAAGTTCTTGTATTTGAAGATAAAATCTTTTTTCTTTGAAGAAGAATGATCTAGCTGACTGAAATAAGTTCATTAGATGAAAACCAACAAAAATTGACAAGAAACACGAAAAGTTCTTGTATTTTAAGATAAAATCTTACTCTATTAAGGAAAAAACTTCCAGCTCGCTGAAATCTGTTCATTTGCTGAAAACCAACAAAACCACCAAAAGTTCTTGTATTTGAAGATAAAATCTTTTTCTTCTAAAGAAGAAAGATCTAGCTGACTGAAATAAGTTTATTAGATAAAAACCAACAAAAATTGACAAGAACCACGAAAAGTTCTTGTATTTTAAGATAAAATCTTAGGCAATTAAAGAAAAAACTTCCAGCTCGCTGAAATCTGTTCATTTGCTGAAAACCATCAAAACCACGAAAAGTTCTTGTATTTGAAGATAAAATCTTTTTGCTTTGAAGAAGAAAGATCCAGCTGACTGAAATAAGTTCATTAGATGAAAACCAACAAAAATTGACAAGAACCACGAAAATTTCTTGTATTTTAAGATAATATCTTACTCTATTCAGGAAAAAACTTCCAGCTCGCTGAAATATGTTCATTTGCTGAAAACCATCAAAACCACGAAAAGTTCTTGTATTTGAAGATAAAATCTTTTTGCTTTGAAGAAGAAAGATCGAGCTGACTGAAATAAGTTCATTAGATGAAAACCAACAAAAATTGACAAGAACCACGAAAAGTTCTTGTATTTTAAGATAAAATCTTACGCTATTAAAGAAAAAACTCCCAGCTCGCTGAAATATGTTCATTAGCTGAAAACCATCAAAACCACGAAAAGTTCTTGTATTTGAAGATAAAATCTTTTTGCTTTGAAGAAGAATGATCTAGCTGACTGAAATAAGTTCATCAGATGAAAACCAACAAAAATTGACAAGAACCACGAAAAGTTCTTGTATTTTAAGATAAAATCTTACTCTATTAAGGAAAAAACATCCAGCTCGCTGAAATATGTTCATTTGCTGAAAACCATCAAAACCACGAAAAGTTCTTGTATTTGAAGATAAAATCTCTTTGCTTTGAAGAAGAAAGATCTAGGTGACTGAAATAAGTTCATTAGATGAAAACCAACAAAAATTGACAAGAACCACGAAAAGTTCTTGTATTTTAAGATAAAATCTTACTCTATTAAGGAAAAAACTTCCAGCTCGCTGAAATATGTTCATTTGCTGAAAACCATCAAAACCACGAAAAGTTCTTGTATTTGAAGATAAAATCTTTTTGCTTTGAAGAAGAAAGATCTAGCTGACTGAAATAAGTTCATGAGATGAAAACCAACAAAATTTGACAAGAACCACGAAAAGTTCTTGTATTTTAAGATAATATCTTACGCTATTAAAGAAAAAACTTCTGGCTCGCTGAAATATGTTCATTTGCTGAAAACCAACAAAACCACGAAAAGTTCTTGTATTTGAAGATAAACTCTTTTTGCTTTGAAGAAGAAAGATCCAGCTGACTGAAATACGTTCATTAGATGAAAACCAACAAAAATTGACAAGAACCACGAAAAGTTCTTGTATTTTAAGATAAAATCTTACTCTATTAAGGAAAAAACTTCCAGCTCGCTGAAATATGTTCATTTGCTGAAAACCATCAAAACCACGAAAAGTTCTTGTATTTGAAGATAAAATCTTTTTGCTTTGAAGAAGAAAGATTTAGCTGACTGAAATAAGTTCATTAGATGAAAACCAACAAAAATTGACAAGAACCACGAAAAGTTCTTGTATTTTAAGATAAAATCTTACTCTATTAAGGAAAAAACTTCCAGCTCGCTGAAATCTGTTCATTTGCTGAAAACCATCAAAACCACCAAAAGTTCTTGTATTTGAAGATAAACTCTTTTTGCTTTGAAGAAGAAAGATCCAGCTGACTGAAATACGTTCATTAGATGAAAACCAACAAAAATTGACAAGAACCACGAAAAGTTCTTGTATTTTAAGATAAAATCTTACTCTATTAAGGAAAAAACTTCCAGCTCGCTGAAATATGTTCATTTGCTGAAAACCATCAAAACCACGAAAAGTTCTTGTATTTGAAGATAAAATCTTTTTGCTTTGAAGAAGAAAGATTTAGCTGACTGAAATAAGTTCATTAGATGAAAACCAACAAAAATTGACAAGAACCACGAAAAGTTCTTGTATTTTAAGATAAAATCTTACTCTATTAAGGAAAAAACTTCCAGCTCGCTGAAATCTGTTCATTTGCTGAAAACCATCAAAACCACCAAAAGTTCTTGTATTTGAAGATAAAATCTTTTTGCTTTGAAGAAGAAAGATCAAGCTGATTGAAATAAGTTCATTAGATGAAAACCAACAAAAATTGACAAGAACCACGAAAAGTTCTTGTATTTTAAGAAAAAATCTTACTCTATTAAGGAAAAAACTTCCAGCTCGCTGAAATATGTTCATTTGCTGAAAACCATCAAAACCACGAAAAGTTCTTGTATTTGAAGATAAAATCTTTTTGCTTTGAAGAAGAAAGATCTAGCTGACTGAAATAAGTTCATTAGATGAAAACCAACAAAATTTGACAAGAACCACGAAAACTTCTTGTATTTTAAGATAATATCTTACGCTATTAAAGAAAAAACTTCTGGCTCGCTGAAATATGTTCATTTGCTGAAAACCAACAAAACCACGAAAAGTTCTTGTATTTGAAGATAAACTCTTTTTGCTTTGAAGAAGAAAGATCCAGCTGACTGAAATACGTTCATTAGATGAAAACCAACAAAAATTGACAAGAACCACGAAAAGTTCTTGTATTTTAAGATAAAATCTTACTCTATTAAGGAAAAAACTTCCAGCTCGCTGAAATATGTTCATTTGCTGAAAACCATCAAAACCACGAAAAGTTCTTGTATTTGAAGATAAAATCTTTTTGCTTTGAAGAAGAAAGATCCAGCTGACTGAAATAAGTTCATTGGATGAAAACCAACAAAAATTGACAAGAACCACGAAAAGTTCTTGTATTTTAAGATAAAATCTTACTCTATTAAGGAAAAAACTTCCAGCTCGCTGAAATATGTTCATTTGCTGAAAACCATCAAAACCACGAAAAGTTCTTGTATTTGAAGATAAAATCTTTTTGCTTTGAAGAAGAAAGATCTAGCTGACTGAAATAAGTTCATTAGTGGAAAACCAACAAAAATTGACAAGAACCACGAAAAGTTCTTGTATTTTAAGATAAAATCTTACTCTATTAAGGAAAAAACATCCAGCTCGCTGAAATCTGTTCATTTGCTGAAAACCATCAAAACCACGAAAAGTTCTTGTATTTGAAGATAAAATCTTTTTGCTTTGAAGAAGAAAGATCTAGCTGACTGAAATAAGTTCATTAGATGAAAACCAACAAAAATTGACAAGAACCACGAAAAGTTCTTGTATTTTAAGATAAAATCTTAGGCAATGAAAGAAAAAACTTCCAGCTCGCTGAAATCTGTTCATTTGCTGAAAACCATCAAAACCACGAAAAGTTCTTGTATTTGAAGATAAAATCTTTTTGCTTTGAAGAAGAAAGATCTAGCTGACTGAAATAAGTTCATAAGATGAAAACCAACAAAAATTGACAAGAACCACGAAAAGTTCTTGTATTTTAAGATAATATCTTACTCTGTTCAGGAAAAAACTTCCAGCTCGCTGAAATATGTTCATTTGCTGAAAACCATCAAAACCACGAAAAGTTCTTGTATTTGAAGATAAAATCTTTTTGCTTTGAAGAAGAAAGATCTAGCTGACTGAAATAAGTTCATTCGATGAAAACCAACAAAAATTGACAAGAACCACGAAAAGTTCTTGTATTTTAAGATAAAATCTTACGCTATCAAAGAAAAAACTCCCAGCTCGCTGAAATATGTTCATTTGCTGAAAACCAACAAAACCACGAAAAGTTCTTGTATTTGAAGATAAAATCTTTTTTCTTTGAAGAAGAATGATCCAGCTGACTGAAATAAGTTCATTAGATGAAAACCAACAAAAATTGACAAGAACCACGAAAAGTTCTTGTATTTTAAGATAAAATCTTACTCTATTAAGGAAAAAACTTCCAGCTCGCTGAAATATGTTCATTTGCTGAAAACCATCAAAACCACGAAAAGTTCTTGTATTTGAAGATAAAATCTTTTTGCTTTGAAGAAGAAAGATCTAGCTGACTGAAATAAATTCATTAGATGAAAACCAACAAAAATTGACAAGAACCACGAAAAGTTCTTGTATTTTAAGATAAAATCTTACTCTATTAAGGAAAAAAGATCCAGCTCGCTGAAATATGTTCATTTGCTGAAAACCATCAAAACCACGAAAAGTTCTTGTATTTGAAGATAAAATCTTTTTGCTTTGAAGAAGAAAGATCTAGCTGACTGAAATAAGTTCATTAGATGAAAACCAACAAAAATTGACAAGAACCACGAAAAGTTCTTGTATTTTAAGATAGAATCTTACTCTATTAAGGAAATAACTTCCAGCTCGCTGAAATCTGTTCATTTGCTGAAAACCATCAAAACCACGAAAAGTTCTTGTATTTGAAGATAAAATCTTTTTTCTTTGAAGAAGAATGATCTAGCTGACTGAAATAAGTTCATTAGATGAAAACCAACAAAAATTGACAAGAAACACGAAAAGTTCTTGTATTTTAAGATAAAATCTTACTCTATTAAGGAAAAAACTTCCAGCTCGCTGAAATCTGTTCATTTGCTGAAAACCATCAAAACCACGAAAAGTTCTTGTATTTGAAGATAAAATCTTTTTGCTTTGAAGAAGAAAGATCGAGCTGACTGAAATAAGTTCATTAGATGAAAACCAACAAAAATTGACAAGAACCACGAAAAGTTCTTGTATTTTAATATAAAATCTTACTCTATTAAGGAAAAAACTTCCAGTTCGCTGAATTATGTTCATTTGCTGAAAACCAACAAAACCACCAAAAGTTCTTGTATTTGAAGATAAAATCTTTTTGCTTTGAAGAAGAAAGATCTAGCTGACTGAAATAAGTTCATTAGATGAAAACCAACAAAAATTGACAAGAACCACGAAAAGATCTTGTATTTTAAGATAAAATCTTACTCTATTAAGGAAAAAACTTCCAGCTCGCTGAAATATGTTCATTTGCTGAAAACCATCAAAACCACGAAAAGTTCTTGTATTTGAAGATACAATCTTTTTGCTTTGAAGAAGAATGATCTAGCTGACTGAAATAAGTTCATTAGTTGAAAACCAACAAAAATTGACAAGAACCACGAAAAGTTCTTGTATTTTAAGATAAAATCTTACGCTATTAAAGAAAAAACTCCCAGCTCGCTAAAATATGTTCATTTGCTGAAAACCAACAAAACCACCAAAAGTTCTTGTATTTGAAGATAAAATCTTTTTGCTCTGAAGAAGAAAGATCTAGCTGACTGAAATAAGTTCATTAGATGAAAACCAACAAAAATTGACAAGAACCACGAAAAGTTCTTGTATTTTAAGATAAAATCTTAGGCAATTAAAGAAAAAACTTCCAGCTCGCTGAAATCTGTTCATTTGCTGAAAACCATCAAAACCACGAAAAGTTCTTGTATTTGAAGATAAAATCTTTTTGCTTTGAAGAAGAAAGATCCAGCTGACTGAAATAAGTTCATTAGATGAAAACCAACAAAAATTGACAAGAACCACGAAAATTTCTTGTATTTTAAGATAATATCTTACTCTATTCAGGAAAAAACTTCCAGCTCGCTGAAATATGTTCATTTGCTGAAAACCATCAAAACCACGAAAAGTTCTTGTATTTGAAGATAAAATCTTTTTGCTTTGAAGAAGAAAGATCGAGCTGACTGAAATAAGTTCATTAGATGAAAACCAACAAAAATTGACAAGAACCACGAAAAGTTCTTGTATTTTAAGATAAAATCTTACGCTATTAAAGAAAAAACTCCCAGCTCGCTGAAATATGTTCATTAGCTGAAAACCATCAAAACCACGAAAAGTTCTTGTATTTGAAGATAAAATCTTTTTGCTTTGAAGAAGAATGATCTAGCTGACTGAAATAAGTTCATCAGATGAAAACCAACAAAAATTGACAAGAACCACGAAAAGTTCTTGTATTTTAAGATAAAATCTTACTCTATTAAGGAAAAAACATCCAGCTCGCTGAAATATGTTCATTTGCTGAAAACCATCAAAACCACGAAAAGTTCTTGTATTTGAAGATAAAATCTCTTTGCTTTGAAGAAGAAAGATCTAGGTGACTGAAATAAGTTCATTAGATGAAAACCAACAAAAATTGACAAGAACCACGAAAAGTTCTTGTATTTTAAGATAAAATCTTACTCTATTAAGGAAAAAACTTCCAGCTCGCTGAAATATGTTCATTTGCTGAAAACCATCAAAACCACGAAAAGTTCTTGTATTTGAAGATAAAATCTTTTTGCTTTGAAGAAGAAAGATCTAGCTGACTGAAATAAGTTCATGAGATGAAAACCAACAAAATTTGACAAGAACCACGAAAAGTTCTTGTATTTTAAGATAATATCTTACGCTATTAAAGAAAAAACTTCTGGCTCGCTGAAATATGTTCATTTGCTGAAAACCAACAAAACCACGAAAAGTTCTTGTATTTGAAGATAAACTCTTTTTGCTTTGAAGAAGAAAGATCCAGCTGACTGAAATACGTTCATTAGATGAAAACCAACAAAAATTGACAAGAACCACGAAAAGTTCTTGTATTTTAAGATAAAATCTTACTCTATTAAGGAAAAAACTTCCAGCTCGCTGAAATATGTTCATTTGCTGAAAACCATCAAAACCACGAAAAGTTCTTGTATTTGAAGATAAAATCTTTTTGCTTTGAAGAAGAAAGATTTAGCTGACTGAAATAAGTTCATTAGATGAAAACCAACAAAAATTGACAAGAACCACGAAAAGTTCTTGTATTTTAAGATAAAATCTTACTCTATTAAGGAAAAAACTTCCAGCTCGCTGAAATCTGTTCATTTGCTGAAAACCATCAAAACCACCAAAAGTTCTTGTATTTGAAGATAAACTCTTTTTGCTTTGAAGAAGAAAGATCCAGCTGACTGAAATACGTTCATTAGATGAAAACCAACAAAAATTGACAAGAACCACGAAAAGTTCTTGTATTTTAAGATAAAATCTTACTCTATTAAGGAAAAAACTTCCAGCTCGCTGAAATATGTTCATTTGCTGAAAACCATCAAAACCACGAAAAGTTCTTGTATTTGAAGATAAAATCTTTTTGCTTTGAAGAAGAAAGATTTAGCTGACTGAAATAAGTTCATTAGATGAAAACCAACAAAAATTGACAAGAACCACGAAAAGTTCTTGTATTTTAAGATAAAATCTTACTCTATTAAGGAAAAAACTTCCAGCTCGCTGAAATCTGTTCATTTGCTGAAAACCATCAAAACCACCAAAAGTTCTTGTATTTGAAGATAAAATCTTTTTGCTTTGAAGAAGAAAGATCAAGCTGATTGAAATAAGTTCATTAGATGAAAACCAACAAAAATTGACAAGAACCACGAAAAGTTCTTGTATTTTAAGAAAAAATCTTACTCTATTAAGGAAAAAACTTCCAGCTCGCTGAAATATGTTCATTTGCTGAAAACCATCAAAACCACGAAAAGTTCTTGTATTTGAAGATAAAATCTTTTTGCTTTGAAGAAGAAAGATCTAGCTGACTGAAATAAGTTCATTAGATGAAAACCAACAAAATTTGACAAGAACCACGAAAACTTCTTGTATTTTAAGATAATATCTTACGCTATTAAAGAAAAAACTTCTGGCTCGCTGAAATATGTTCATTTGCTGAAAACCAACAAAACCACGAAAAGTTCTTGTATTTGAAGATAAACTCTTTTTGCTTTGAAGAAGAAAGATCCAGCTGACTGAAATACGTTCATTAGATGAAAACCAACAAAAATTGACAAGAACCACGAAAAGTTCTTGTATTTTAAGATAAAATCTTACTCTATTAAGGAAAAAACTTCCAGCTCGCTGAAATATGTTCATTTGCTGAAAACCATCAAAACCACGAAAAGTTCTTGTATTTGAAGATAAAATCTTTTTGCTTTGAAGAAGAAAGATCCAGCTGACTGAAATAAGTTCATTGGATGAAAACCAACAAAAATTGACAAGAACCACGAAAAGTTCTTGTATTTTAAGATAAAATCTTACTCTATTAAGGAAAAAACTTCCAGCTCGCTGAAATATGTTCATTTGCTGAAAACCATCAAAACCACGAAAAGTTCTTGTATTTGAAGATAAAATCTTTTTGCTTTGAAGAAGAAAGATCTAGCTGACTGAAATAAGTTCATTAGTGGAAAACCAACAAAAATTGACAAGAACCACGAAAAGTTCTTGTATTTTAAGATAAAATCTTACTCTATTAAGGAAAAAACATCCAGCTCGCTGAAATCTGTTCATTTGCTGAAAACCATCAAAACCACGAAAAGTTCTTGTATTTGAAGATAAAATCTTTTTGCTTTGAAGAAGAAAGATCTAGCTGACTGAAATAAGTTCATTAGATGAAAACCAACAAAAATTGACAAGAACCACGAAAAGTTCTTGTATTTTAAGATAAAATCTTAGGCAATGAAAGAAAAAACTTCCAGCTCGCTGAAATCTGTTCATTTGCTGAAAACCATCAAAACCACGAAAAGTTCTTGTATTTGAAGATAAAATCTTTTTGCTTTGAAGAAGAAAGATCTAGCTGACTGAAATAAGTTCATAAGATGAAAACCAACAAAAATTGACAAGAACCACGAAAAGTTCTTGTATTTTAAGATAATATCTTACTCTGTTCAGGAAAAAACTTCCAGCTCGCTGAAATATGTTCATTTGCTGAAAACCATCAAAACCACGAAAAGTTCTTGTATTTGAAGATAAAATCTTTTTGCTTTGAAGAAGAAAGATCTAGCTGACTGAAATAAGTTCATTCGATGAAAACCAACAAAAATTGACAAGAACCACGAAAAGTTCTTGTATTTTAAGATAAAATCTTACGCTATCAAAGAAAAAACTCCCAGCTCGCTGAAATATGTTCATTTGCTGAAAACCAACAAAACCACGAAAAGTTCTTGTATTTGAAGATAAAATCTTTTTTCTTTGAAGAAGAATGATCCAGCTGACTGAAATAAGTTCATTAGATGAAAACCAACAAAAATTGACAAGAACCACGAAAAGTTCTTGTATTTTAAGATAAAATCTTACTCTATTAAGGAAAAAACTTCCAGCTCGCTGAAATATGTTCATTTGCTGAAAACCATCAAAACCACGAAAAGTTCTTGTATTTGAAGATAAAATCTTTTTGCTTTGAAGAAGAAAGATCTAGCTGACTGAAATAAATTCATTAGATGAAAACCAACAAAAATTGACAAGAACCACGAAAAGTTCTTGTATTTTAAGATAAAATCTTACTCTATTAAGGAAAAAACATCCAGCTCGCTGAAATATGTTCATTTGCTGAAAACCATCAAAACCACGAAAAGTTCTTGTATTTGAAGATAAAATCTTTTTGCTTTGAAGAAGAAAGATCTAGCTGACTGAAATAAGTTCATTAGATGAAAACCAACAAAAATTGACAAGAACCACGAAAAGTTCTTGTATTTTAAGATAGAATCTTACTCTATTAAGGAAATAACTTCCAGCTCGCTGAAATCTGTTCATTTGCTGAAAACCATCAAAACCACGAAAAGTTCTTGTATTTGAAGATAAAATCTTTTTTCTTTGAAGAAGAATGATCTAGCTGACTGAAATAAGTTCATTAGATGAAAACCAACAAAAATTGACAAGAAACACGAAAAGTTCTTGTATTTTAAGATAAAATCTTACTCTATTAAGGAAAAAACTTCCAGCTCGCTGAAATCTGTTCATTTGCTGAAAACCATCAAAACCACGAAAAGTTCTTGTATTTGAAGATAAAATCTTTTTGCTTTGAAGAAGAAAGATCGAGCTGACTGAAATAAGTTCATTAGATGAAAACCAACAAAAATTGACAAGAACCACGAAAAGTTCTTGTATTTTAATATAAAATCTTACTCTATTAAGGAAAAAACTTCCAGTTCGCTGAATTATGTTCATTTGCTGAAAACCAACAAAACCACCAAAAGTTCTTGTATTTGAAGATAAAATCTTTTTGCTTTGAAGAAGAAAGATCTAGCTGACTGAAATAAGTTCATTAGATGAAAACCAACAAAAATTGACAAGAACCACGAAAAGTTCTTGTATTTTAAGATAAAATCTTACTCTATTAAGGAAAAAACTTCCAGCTCGCTGAAATATGTTCATTTGCTGAAAACCATCAAAACCACGAAAAGTTCTTGTATTTGAAGATACAATCTTTTTGCTTTGAAGAAGAATGATCTAGCTGACTGAAATAAGTTCATTAGTTGAAAACCAACAAAAATTGACAAGAACCACGAAAAGTTCTTGTATTTTAAGATAAAATCTTACGCTATTAAAGAAAAAACTCCCAGCTCGCTAAAATATGTTCATTTGCTGAAAACCAACAAAACCACCAAAAGTTCTTGTATTTGAAGATAAAATCTTTTTGCTCTGAAGAAGAAAGATCTAGCTGACTGAAATAAGTTCATTAGATGAAAACCAACAAAAATTGACAAGAACCACGAAAAGTTCTTGTATTTTAAGATAAAATCTTCGGCAATTAAAGAAAAAACTTCCAGCTCGCTGAAATCTGTTCATTTGCTGAAAACCATCAAAACCACGAAAAGTTCTTGTATTTGAAGATAAAATCTTTTTGCTTTGAAGAAGAAAGATCTAGCTGACTGAAATAAGTTCATTCGATGAAAACCAACAAAAATTGACAAGAACCACGAAAAGTTCTTGTATTTTAAGATAATATCTTACTCTATTCAGGAAAAAACTTCCAGCTCGCTGAAATATGTTCATTTGCTGAAAACCATCAAAACCACGAAAAGTTCTTGTATTTGAAGATAAAATCTTTTTGCTTTGAAGAAGAAAGATCGAGCTGACTGAAATAAGTTCATTAGATGAAAACCAACAAAAATTGACAAGAACCACGAAAAGTTCTTGTATTTTAAGATAAAATCTTACGCTATTAAAGAAAAAACTCCCAGCTCGCTGAAATATGTTCATTTGCTGAAAACCAACAAAACCACGAAAAGTTCTTGTATTTTAAGATAGAATCTTACTCTATTAAGGAAATAACTTCCAGCTCGCTGAAATCTGTTCATTTGCTGAAAACCATCAAAACCACGAAAAGTTCTTGTATTTGAAGATAAAATCTTTTTTCTTTGAAGAAGAATGATCTAGCTGACTGAAATAAGTTCATTAGATGAAAACCAACAAAAATTGACAAGAAACACGAAAAGTTCTTGTATTTTAAGATAAAATCTTACTCTATTAAGGAAAAAACTTCCAGCTCGCTGAAATATGTTCATTTGCTGAAAACCAACAAAACCACGAAAAGTTCTTGTATTTGAAGATAAAATCTTTTTGCTCTGAAGAAGAAAGATCTAGCTGACTGAAATAAGTTCATTAGATGAAAACCAACAAAAATTGACAAGAACCACGAAAAGTTCTTGTATTTTAAGATAAAATCTTAGGCAATTAAAGAAAAAACTTCCAGCTCGCTGAAATCTGTTCATTTGCTGAAAACCATCAAAACCACGAAAAGTTCTTGTATTTGAAGATAAAATCTTTTTGCTTTGAAGAAGAAAGATCCAGCTGACTGAAATAAGTTCATTAGATGAAAACCAACAAAAATTGACAAGAACCACGAAAAGTTCTTGTATTTTAAGATAATATCTTACTCTATTCAGGAAAAAACTTCCAGCTCGCTGAAATATGTTCATTTGCTGAAAACCATCAAAACCACGAAAAGTTCTTGTATTTGAAGATAAAATCTTTTTGCTTTGAAGAAGAAAGATCGAGCTGACTGAAATAAGTTCATTAGATGAAAACCAACAAAAATTGACAAGAACCACGAAAAGTTCTTGTATTTTAAGATAAAATCTTACGCTATTAAAGAAAAAACTCCCAGCTCGCTGAAATATGTTCTTTTGCTGAAAACCAACAAAACCACGAAAAGTTCTTGTATTTGAAGATAAAATCTTTTTTCTTTGAAGAAGAATGATCCAGCTGACTGAAATAAGTTCATTAGATGAAAACCAACAAAAATTGACAAGAAACACGAAAAGTTCTTGTATTTTAAGATAAAATCTTACTCTATTAAGGAAAAAACTTCCAGCTCGCTGAAATATGTTCATTTGCTGAAAACCATCAAAACCACGAAAAGTTCTTGTATTTGAAGATAAAATCTTTTTGCTTTGAAGAAGAAAGATCTAGCTGACTGAAATAAGTTCATTAGATGAAAACCAACAAAAATTGACAAGAACCACGAAAAGTTCTTGTATTTTAAGATAATATCTTACTCTATTCAGGAAAAAACTTCCAGCTCGCTGAAATATGTTCATTTGCTGAAAACCATCAAAACCACGAAAAGTTCTTGTATTTGAAGATAAAATCTTTTTGCTTTGAAGAAGAAAGATCTAGCTGACTGAAATAAGTTCATTAGATGAAAACCAACAAAAATTGACAAGAACCACGAAAAGTTCTTGTATTTTAAGATAAAATCTTACTCTACTAAGGAAAAAACTTCCAGCTCGCTGAAATCTGTTCATTTGCTGAAAACCATCAAAACCACCAAAAGTTCTTGTATTTGAAGATAAAATCTTTTTGCTTTGAAGAAGAAAGATCAAGCTGACTGAAATAAGTTCATTAGATGAAAACCAACAAAAATTGACAAGAACCACGAAAAGTTCTTGTATTTTAAGATAAAATCTTACTCTATTAAGGAAAAAACTTCCAGCTCGCTGAAATATGTTCATTTGCTGAAAACCATCAAAACCACGAAAAGTTCTTGTATTTGAAGATAAAATCTTTTTGCTTTGAAGAAGAAAGATCTAGCTGACTGAAATAAGTTCATTAGATGAAAACCAACAAAATTTGACAAGAACCACGAAAACTTCTTGTATTTTAAGATAATATCTTACGCTATTAAAGAAAAAACTTCTGGCTCGCTGAAATATGTTCATTTGCTGAAAACCAACAAAACCACGAAAAGTTCTTGTATTTGAAGATAAACTCTTTTTGCTTTGAAGAAGAAAGATCCAGCTGACTGAAATACGTTCATTAGATGAAAACCAACAAAATTTGACAAGAACCACGAAAACTTCTTGTATTTTAAGATAATATCTTACGCTATTGAAGAAAAAACTTCTGGCTCGCTGAAATATGTTCATTTGCTGAAAACCAACAAAACCACGAAAAGTTCTTGTATTTGAAGATAAACTCTTTTTTCTTTGAAGAAGAATGATCCAGCTGACTGAAATAAGTTCATTAGATGAAAACCAACAAAAATTGACAAGAACCACGAAAAGTTCTTGTATTTTAAGATAAAATCTTACTCTATTCAGGAAAAAACTTCCAGCTCGCTGAAATATGTTCATTTGCTGAAAACCATCAAAACCACGAAAAGTTCTTGTATTTGAAGATAAAATCTTTTTTCTTTGAAGAAGAATGATCTAGCTGACTGAAATAAGTTCATTAGATGAAAACCAACAAAAATTGACAAGAAACACGAAAAGTTCTTGTATTTTAAGATAAAATCTTACTCTATTAAGGAAAAAACTTCCAGCTCGCTGAAATCTGTTCATTTGCTGAAAACCATCAAAACCACAAAAAGTTCTTGTATTTTAAGATAAAATCTTAGGCAATTAAAGAAAAAACTTCCAGCTCGCTGAAATCTGTTCATTTGCTGAAAACCATCAAAACCACGAAAAATTCTTGTATTTGAAGATAAAATCTTTTTGCTTTGAAGAAGAAAGATCCAGCTGACTGAAATAAGTTCATTAGATGAAAACCAACAAAAATTGACAAGAACCACGAAAAGTTCTTGTATTTTAAGATAATATCTTACTCTATTCAGGAAAAAACTTCCAGCTCGCTGAAATATGTTCATTTGCTGAAAACCATCAAAACCACGAAAAGTTCTTGTATTTGAAGATAAAATCTTTTTGCTTTGAAGAAGAAAGATCGAGCTGACTGAAATAAGTTCATTCGATGAAAACCAACAAAAATTGACAAGAACCACGAAAAGTTCTTGTATTTTAAGATAAAATCTTACGCTATTAAAGAAAAAACTCCCAGCTCGCTGAAATATGTTCTTTTGCTGAAAACCAACAAAACCACGAAAAGTTCTTGTATTTGAAGATAAAATCTTTTTTCTTTGAAGAAGAATGATCCAGCTGACTGAAATAAGTTCATTAGATGAAAACCAACAAAAATTGACAAGAAACACGAAAAGTTCTTGTATTTTAAGATAAAATCTTACTCTATTAAGGAAAAAACTTCCAGCTCGCTGAAATATGTTCATTTGCTGAAAACCATCAAAACCACGAAAAGTTCTTGTATTTGAAGATAAAATCTTTTTGCTTTGAAGAAGAAAGATCTAGCTGACTGAAATAAGTTCATTAGATGAAAACCAACAAAAATTGACAAGAACCACGAAAAGTTCTTGTATTTTAAGATAATATCTTACTCTATTCAGGAAAAAACTTCCAGCTCGCTGAAATATGTTCATTTGCTGAAAACCATCAAAACCACGAAAAGTTCTTGTATTTGAAGATAAAATCTTTTTGCTTTGAAGAAGAAAGATCTAGCTGACTGAAATAAGTTCATTAGATGAAAACCAACAAAAATTGACAAGAACCACGAAAAGTTCTTGTATTTTAAGATAAAATCTTACTCTATTAAGGAAAAAACTTCCAGCTCGCTGAAATCTGTTCATTTGCTGAAAACCAACAAAACCACGAAAAGTTCTTGTATTTGAAGATAAACTCTTTTTGCTTTGAAGAAGAAAGATCCAGCTGACTGAAATACGTTCATTAGATGAAAACCAACAAAAATTGACAAGAACCACGAAAAGTTCTTGTATTTTAAGATAAAATCTTACTCTATTAAGGAAAAAACTTCCAGCTCGCTGAAATATGTTCATTTGCTGAAAACCATCAAAACCACGAAAAGTTATTGTATTTGAAGATAAAATCTTTTTGCTTTGAAGAAGAAAGATCTAGCTGACTGAAATCAGTTCATTAGATGGAAACCAACAAAAATTGACAAGAACCACGAAAAGTTCTTGTATTTTAAGATAAATTCTTACTCTATTTAGGAAAAAACATCCAGCTCGCTGAAATATGTTCATTTGCTGAAAAGCTTCAAAACCACGAAAAGTTCTTGTATTTGAAGATAAAATCTTTTTGCTTTGAAGAAGAAAGATCCAGCTGACTGAAATAAGTTCATTAGATGAAAACCAACAAAAATTGACAAGAACCACGAAAAGTTCTTGTATTTTAAGGTAGAATCTTACTCTGTTAAGGAAATAACTTCCAGCTCGCTGAAATCTGTTCATTTGCTGAAAACCATCAAAACCACGAACAGTTCTTGTATTTGAAGATAAATCTTTTTGCTTTGAAGAAGAAAGATCTAGCTGACTGAAATAAGTTCATTAGATGAAAACCAACAAAAATTGACAAGAACCACGAAAAGTTCTTGTATTTTAAGATAAAATCTTACTCTATTCAGGAAAAAACTTCCAGCTCGCTGAAATATGTTCATTTGCTGAAAACCATCAAAACCACGAAAAGTTCTTGTATTTGAAGATAAAATCTTTTTGCTTTGAAGAAGAAAGATCTAGCTTACTGAAATAAGTTCATTGGATGAAAACCAACAAAAATTGACAAGAACCACGAAAAGTTCTTGTATTTTAAGATAAAATCTTACGCTATTAAAGAAAAAACTCCCAGCTCGCTGAAATATGTTCATTTGCTGAAAACCATCAAAACCACGAAAAGTTCTTGTATTTGAAGATAAAATCTTTTTGCTTTGAAGAAGAAAGATCCAGCTGACTGAAATAAGTTCATTAGATGAAAACCAACAAATATTGACAAGAACCACGAAAAGTTCTTGTATTTTAAGATAAAATCTTACTCTATTAAGGAAAAAACTTCCAGTTCGCTGAAATCTGTTCATTTGCTGAAAACCAACAAAACCACCAAAAGTTCTTGTATTTGAAGATAAAATCTTTTTGCTCTGAAGAAGAAAGATCTAGCTGACTGAAATAAGTTCATTAGATGAAAACCAACAAAAATTGACAAGAACCACGAAAAGTTCTTGTATTTTAAGATAAAATCTTAGGCAATTAAAGAAAAAACTTCCAGCTCGCTGAAATCTGTTCATTTGCTGAAAACCATCAAAACCACGAAAAGTTCTTGTATTTGAAGATAAAATCTTTTTGCTTTGAAGAAGAAAGATCTAGCTGACTGAAATAAGTTCATTGGATGAAAACCAACAAAAATTGACAAGAACCACGAAAAGTTCTTGTATTTTAAGATAATATCTTACTCTGTTCAGGAAAAAACTTCCAGCTCGCTGAAATATGTTCATTTGCTGAAAACCATCAAAACCACGAAAAGTTCTTGTATTTGAAGATAAAATCTTTTTGCTTTGAAGAAGAAAGATCTAGCTGACTGAAATAAGTTCATTAGATGAAAACCAACAAAAATTGACAAGAACCACGAAAAGTTCTTGTATTTTAAGATAAAATCTTACGCTATTAAAGAAAAAACTCCCAGCTCGCTGAAATATGTTCATTTGCTGAAAACCAACAAAACCACGAAAAGTTCTTGTATTTGAAGATAAAATCTTTTTTCTTTGAAGAAGAATGATCCAGCTGACTGAAATAAGTTCATTAGATGAAAACCAACAAAAATTGACAAGAACCACGAAAGGTTCTTGTATTTTAAGATAAAATCTTACTCTATTAAGGAAAAAACTTCCAGCTCCCTGAAATATGTTCATTTGCTGAAAACCATCAAAACCACGAAAAGTTCTTGTATTTGAAGATAAAATCTTTTTGCTTTGAAGAAGAAAGATCTTGCTGACTGAAATAAGTTCATTAGATGAAAACCAACAAAAATTGACAAGAACCACGAAAAGTTCTTGTATTTTAAGATAGAATCTTACTCTATTAAGGAAATAACTTCCAGCTCGCTGAAATCTGTTCATTTGCTGAAAACCATCAAAACCACGAAAAGTTCTTGTATTTGAAGATAAAATCTTTTTTCTTTGAAGAAGAATGATCTAGCTGACTGAAATAAGTTCATTAGATGAAAACCAACAAAAATTGACAAGAAACACGAAAAGTTCTTGTATTTTAAGATAAAATCTTACTCTATTAAGGAAAAAACTTCCAGCTCGCTGAAATCTGTTCATTTGCTGAAAACCAACAAAACCACGAAAAGTTCTTGTATTTGAAGATAAAATCTTTTTGCTCTGAAGAAGAAAGATCTAGCTGACTGAAATAAGTTCATTAGATGAAAACCAACAAAAATTGACAAGAACCACGAAAAGTTCTTGTATTTTAAGATAAAATCTTAGGCAATTAAAGAAAAAACTTCCAGCTCGCTGAAATCTGTTCATTTGCTGAAAACCATCAAAACCACGAAAAGTTCTTGTATTTGAAGATAAAATCTTTTTGCTTTGAAGAAGAAAGATCCAGCTGACTGAAATAAGTTCATTAGATGAAAACCAACAAAAATTGACAAGAACCACGAAAAGTTCTTGTATTTTAAGATAATATCTTACTCTATTCAGGAAAAAACTTCCAGCTCGCTGAAATATGTTCATTTGCTGAAAACCATCAAAACCACGAAAAGTTCTTGTATTTGAAGATAAAATCTTTTTGCTTTGAAGAAGAAAGATCGAGCTGACTGAAATAAGTTCATTAGATGAAAACCAACAAAAATTGACAAGAACCACGAAAAGTTCTTGTATTTTAAGATAAAATCTTACGCTATTAAAGAAAAAACTCCCAGCTCGCTGAAATATGTTCTTTTGCTGAAAACCAACAAAACCACGAAAAGTTCTTGTATTTGAAGATAAAATCTTTTTGCTTGGAAGAAGAAAGATCAAGCTGACTGAAATAAGTTCATTAGATGAAAACCAACAAAAATTGACAAGAACCACGAAAAGTTCTTGTATTTTAAGATAAAATCTTACTCTATTAAGGAAAAAACTTCCAGCTCGCTGAAATATGTTCATTTGCTGAAAACCATCAAAACCACGAAAAGTTCTTGTATTTGAAGATAAAATCTTTTTGCTTTGAAGAAGAAAGATCTAGCTGACTGAAATAAGTTCATTAGATGAAAACCAACAAAATTTGACAAGAACCACGAAAACTTCTTGTATTTTAAGATAATATCTTACGCTATTAAAGAAAAAACTTCTGGCTCGCTGAAATATGTTCATTTGCTGAAAACCAACAAAACCACGAAAAGTTCTTGTATTTGAAGATAAACTCTTTTTGCTTTGAAGAAGAAAGATCCAGCTGACTGAAATACGTTCATTAGATGAAAACCAACAAAATTTGACAAGAACCACGAAAACTTCTTGTATTTTAAGATAATATCTTACGCTATTAAAGAAAAAACTTCTGGCTCGCTGAAATATGTTCATTTGCTGAAAACCAACAAAACCACGAAAAGTTCTTGTATTTGAAGATAAACTCTTTTTTCTTTGAAGAAGAATGATCCAGCTGACTGAAATAAGTTCATTAGATGAAAACCAACAAAAATTGACAAGAACCACGAAAAGTTCTTGTATTTTAAGATAAAATCTTACTCTATTCAGGAAAAAACTTCCAGCTCGCTGAAATATGTTCATTTGCTGAAAACCATCAAAACCACGAAAAGTTCTTGTATTTGAAGATAAAATCTTTTTTCTTTGAAGAAGAATGATCTAGCTGACTGAAATAAGTTCATTAGATGAAAACCAACAAAAATTGACAAGAAACACGAAAAGTTCTTGTATTTTAAGATAAAATCTTACTCTATTAAGGAAAAAACTTCCAGCTCGCTGAAATCTGTTCATTTGCTGAAAACCAACAAAACCACGAAAAGTTCTTGTATTTGAAGATAAAATCTTTTTGCTCTGAAGAAGAAAGATCTAGCTGACTGAAATAAGTTCATTAGATGAAAACCAACAAAAATTGACAAGAACCACGAAAAGTTCTTGTATTTTAAGATAAAATCTTAGGCAATTAAAGAAAAAACTTCCAGCTCGCTGAAATCTGTTCATTTGCTGAAAACCATCAAAACCACGAAAAGTTCTTGTATTTGAAGATAAAATCTTTTTGCTTTGAAGAAGAAAGATCCAGCTGACTGAAATAAGTTCATTAGATGAAAACCAACAAAAATTGACAAGAACCACGAAAAGTTCTTGTATTTTAAGATAATATCTTACTCTATTCAGGAAAAAACTTCCAGCTCGCTGAAATATGTTCATTTGCTGAAAACCATCAAAACCACGAAAAGTTATTGTATTTGAAGATAAAATCTTTTTGCTTTGAAGAAAGATCTAGCTGACTGAAATCAGTTCATTAGATGGAAACCAACAAAAATTGACAAGAACCACGAAAAGTTCTTGTATTTTAAGATAAATTCTTACTCTATTTAGGAAAAAACATCCAGCTCGCTGAAATATGTTCATTTGCTGAAAACCTTCAAAACCACGAAAAGTTCTTGTATTTGAAGATAAAATCTTTTTGCTTTGAAGAAGAAAGATCCAGCTGACTGAAATAAGTTCATTAGATGAAAACCAACAAAAATTGACAAGAACCACGAAAAGTTCTTGTATTTTAAGATAGAATCTTACTCTATTAAGGAAATAACTTCCAGCTCGCTGAAATCTGTTCATTTGCTGAAAACCATCAAAACCACGAACAGTTCTTGTATTTGAAGATAAATCTTTTTGCTTTGAAGAAGAAAGATCTAGCTGACTGAAATAAGTTCATTAGATGAAAACCAACAAAAATTGACAAGAACCACGAAAAGTTCTTTTATTTTAAGATAAAATCTTACTCTATTCAGGAAAAAACTTCCAGCTCGCTGAAATATGTTCATTTGCTGAAAACCATCAAAACCACGAAAAGTTCTTGTATTTGAAGATAAAATCTTTTTGCTTTGAAGAAGAAAGATCTAGCTTACTGAAATAAGTTCATTGGATGAAAACCAACAAAAATTGACAAGAACCACGAAAAGTTCTTGTATTTTAAGATAAAATCTTACGCTATTAAAGAAAAAACTCCCAGCTCGCTGAAATATGTTCATTTGCTGAAAACCATCAAAACCACGAAAAGTTCTTGTATTTGAAGATAAAATCTTTTTGCTTTGAAGAAGAAAGATCCAGCTGACTGAAATAAGTTCATTAGATGAAAACCAACAAATATTGACAAGAACCACGAAAAGTTCTTGTATTTTAAGATAAAATCTTACTCTATTAAGGAAAAAACTTCCAGCTCGCTGAAATCTGTTCATTTGCTGAAAACCAACAAAACCACCAAAAGTTCTTGTATTTGAAGATAAAATCTTTTTGCTCTGAAGAAGAAAGATCCAGCTGACTGAAATAAGTTCATTAGATGAAAACCAACAAAAATTGACAAGAACCACGAAAAGTTCTTGTATTTTAAGATAAAATCTTAGGCAATTAAAGAAAAAACTTCCAGCTCGCTGAAATCTGTTCATTTGCTGAAAACCATCAAAACCACGAAAAGTTCTTGTATTTGAAGATAAAATCTTTTTGCTTTGAAGAAGAAAGATCGAGCTGACTGAAATAAGTTCATTAGATGAAAACCAACAAAAATTGACAAGAACCACGAAAAGTTCTTGTATTTTAAGATAATATCTTACTCTGTTCAGGAAAAAACTTCCAGCTCGCTGAAATATGTTCATTTGCTGAAAACCATCAAAACCACGAAAAGTTCTTGTATTTGAAGATAAAATCTTTTTGCTTTGAAGAAGAAAGATCTAGCTGACTGAAATAAGTTCATTAGATGAAAACCAACAAAAATTGACAAGAACCACGAAAAGTTCTTGTATTTTAAGATAAAATCTTACGCTATTAAAGAAAAAACTCCCAGCTCGCTGAAATATGTTCATTTGCTGAAAACCAACAAAACCACGAAAAGTTCTTGTATTTGAAGATAAAATCTTTTTTCTTTGAAGAAGAATGATCCAGCTGACTGAAATAAATTCATTAGATGAAAACCAACAAAAATTGACAAGAACCACGAAAAGTTCTTGTATTTTAAGATAAAATCTTACTCTATTAAGGAAAAAACATCCAGCTCGCTGAAATATGTTCATTTGCTGAAAACCATCAAAACCACGAAAAGTTCTTGTATTTGAAGATAAAATCTTTTTGCTTTGAAGAAGAAAGATCCAGCTGACTGAAATAAGTTCATTAGATGAAAACCAACAAAAATTGACAAGAACCACGAAAAGTTCTTGTATTTTAAGATAGAATCTTACTCTATTAAGGAAATAACTTCCAGCTCGCTGAAATCTGTTCATTTGCTGAAAACCATCAAAACCACGAAAAGTTCTTGTATTTGAAGATAAAATCTTTTTTCTTTGAAGAAGAATGATCTAGCTGACTGAAATAAGTTCATTAGATGAAAACCAACAAAAATTGACAAGAAACACGAAAAGTTCTTGTATTTTAAGATAAAATCTTACTCTATTAAGGAAAAAACTTCCAGCTCGCTGAAATCTGTTCATTTGCTGAAAACCAACAAAACCACGAAAAGTTCTTGTATTTGAAGATAAAATCTTTTTGCTCTGAAGAAGAAAGATCTAGCTGACTGAAATAAGTTCATTAGATGAAAACCAACAAAAATTGACAAGAACCACGAAAAGTTCTTGTATTTTAAGATAAAATCTTAGGCAATTAAAGAAAAAACTTCCAGCTCGCTGAAATCTGTTCATTTGCTGAAAACCATCAAAACCACGAAAAGTTCTTGTATTTGAAGATAAAATCTTTTTGCTTTGAAGAAGAAAGATCCAGCTGACTGAAATAAGTTCATTGGATGAAAACCAACAAAAATTGACAAGAACCACGAAAAGTTCTTGTATTTTAAGATAATATCTTACTCTATTCAGGAAAAAACTTCCAGCTCGCTGAAATATGTTCATTTGCTGAAAACCATCAAAACCACGAAAAGTTCTTGTATTTGAAGATAAAATCTTTTTGCTTTGAAGAAGAAAGATCGAGCTGACTGAAATAAGTTCATTAGATGAAAACCAACAAAAATTGACAAGAACCACGAAAAGTTCTTGTATTTTAAGATAAAATCTTACGCTATTAAAGAAAAAACTCCCAGCTCGCTGAAATCTGTTCATTTGCTGAAAACCAACAAAACCACGAAAAGTTCTTGTATTTGAAGATAAACTCTTTTTTCTTTGAAGAAGAATGATCCAGCTGACTGAAATAAGTTCATTAGATGAAAACCAACAAAAATTGACAAGAACCACGAAAAGTTCTTGTATTTTAAGATAAAATCTTACTCTATTCAGGAAAAAACTTCCAGCTCGCTGAAATATGTTCATTTGCTGAAAACCATCAAAACCACGAAAAGTTCTTGTATTTGAAGATAAAATCTTTTTTCTTTGAAGAAGAATGATCTAGCTGACTGAAATAAGTTCATTAGATGAAAACCAACAAAAATTGAAAAGAAACACGAAAAGTTCTTGTATTTTAAGATAATATCTTACTCTATTCAGGAAAAAACTTCCAGCTCGCTGAAATATGTTCATTTGCTGAAAACCATCAAAACCACGAAAAGTTCTTGTATTTGAAGATAAAATCTTTTTGGTTTGAAGAAGAAAGATCGAGCTGACTGAAATAAGTTCATTAGATGAAAACCAACAAAAATTGACAAGAACCACGAAAAGTTCTTGTATTTTAAGATAAAATCTTACGCTATTAAAGAAAAAACTCCCAGCTCGCTGAAATATGTTCTTTTGCTGAAAACCAACAAAACCACGAAAAGTTCTTGTATTTGAAGATAAAATCTTTTTTCTTTGAAGAAGAATGATCCAGCTGACTGAAATAAGTTCATTAGATGAAAACCAACAAAAATTGACAAGAAACACGAAAAGTTCTTGTATTTTAAGATAAAATCTTAGGCAATTAAAGAAAAAACTTCCAGCTCGCTGAAATCTGTTCATTTGCTGAAAACCATCAAAACCACGAAAAGTTCTTGTATTTGAAGATAAAATCTTTTTGCTTTGAAGAAGAAAGATCGAGCTGACTGAAATAAGTTCATTAGATGAAAACCAACAAAAATTGACAAGAACCACGAAAAGTTCTTGTATTTTAAGATAATATCTTACTCTGTTCAGGAAAAAACTTCCAGCTCGCTGAAATATGTTCATTTGCTGAAAACCATCAAAACCACGAAAAGTTCTTGTATTTGAAGATAAAATCTTTTTGCTTTGAAGAAGAAAGATCTAGCTGACTGAAATAAGTTCATTAGATGAAAACCAACAAAAATTGACAAGAACCACGAAAAGTTCTTGTATTTTAAGATAAAATCTTACGCTATTAAAGAAAAAACTCCCAGCTCGCTGAAATATGTTCATTTGCTGAAAACCAACAAAACCACGAAAAGTTCTTGTATTTGAAGATAAAATCTTTTTTCTTTGAAGAAGAATGATCCAGCTGACTGAAATAAATTCATTAGATGAAAACCAACAAAAATTGACAAGAACCACGAAAAGTTCTTGTATTTTAAGATAAAATCTTACTCTATTAAGGAAAAAACATCCAGCTCGCTGAAATATGTTCATTTGCTGAAAACCATCAAAACCACGAAAAGTTCTTGTATTTGAAGATAAAATCTTTTTGCTTTGAAGAAGAAAGATCCAGCTGACTGAAATAAGTTCATTAGATGAAAACCAACAAAAATTGACAAGAACCACGAAAAGTTCTTGTATTTTAAGATAGAATCTTACTCTATTAAGGAAATAACTTCCAGCTCGCTGAAATCTGTTCATTTGCTGAAAACCATCAAAACCACGAAAAGTTCTTGTATTTGAAGATAAAATCTTTTTTCTTTGAAGAAGAATGATCTAGCTGACTGAAATAAGTTCATTAGATGAAAACCAACAAAAATTGACAAGAAACACGAAAAGTTCTTGTATTTTAAGATAAAATCTTACTCTATTAAGGAAAAAACTTCCAGCTCGCTGAAATCTGTTCATTTGCTGAAAACCAACAAAACCACGAAAAGTTCTTGTATTTGAAGATAAAATCTTTTTGCTCTGAAGAAGAAAGATCTAGCTGACTGAAATAAGTTCATTAGATGAAAACCAACAAAAATTGACAAGAACCACGAAAAGTTCTTGTATTTTAAGATAAAATCTTAGGCAATTAAAGAAAAAACTTCCAGCTCGCTGAAATCTGTTCATTTGCTGAAAACCATCAAAACCACGAAAAGTTCTTGTATTTGAAGATAAAATCTTTTTGCTTTGAAGAAGAAAGATCCAGCTGACTGAAATAAGTTCATTAGATGAAAACCAACAAAAATTGACAAGAACCACGAAAAGTTCTTGTATTTTAAGATAATATCTTACTCTATTCAGGAAAAAACTTCCAGCTCGCTGAAATATGTTCATTTGCTGAAAACCATCAAAACCACGAAAAGTTCTTGTATTTGAAGATAAAATCTTTTTGCTTTGAAGAAGAAAGATCGAGCTGACTGAAATAAGTTCATTAGATGAAAACCAACAAAAATTGACAAGAACCACGAAAAGTTCTTGTATTTTAAGATAAAATCTTACGCTATTAAAGAAAAAACTCCCAGCTCGCTGAAATCTGTTCATTTGCTGAAAACCAACAAAACCACGAAAAGTTCTTGTATTTGAAGATAAACTCTTTTTTCTTTGAAGAAGAATGATCCAGCTGACTGAAATAAGTTCATTAGATGAAAACCAACAAAAATTGACAAGAACCACGAAAAGTTCTTGTATTTTAAGATAAAATCTTACTCTATTCAGGAAAAAACTTCCAGCTCGCTGAAATATGTTCATTTGCTGAAAACCATCAAAACCACGAAAAGTTCTTGTATTTGAAGATAAAATCTTTTTTCTTTGAAGAAGAATGATCTAGCTGACTGAAATAAGTTCATTAGATGAAAACCAACAAAAATTGAAAAGAAACACGAAAAGTTCTTGTATTTTAAGATAATATCTTACTCTATTCAGGAAAAAACTTCCAGCTCGCTGAAATATGTTCATTTGCTGAAAACCATCAAAACCACGAAAAGTTCTTGTATTTGAAGATAAAATCTTTTTGGTTTGAAGAAGAAAGATCGAGCTGACTGAAATAAGTTCATTAGATGAAAACCAACAAAAATTGACAAGAACCACGAAAAGTTCTTGTATTTTAAGATAAAATCTTACGCTATTAAAGAAAAAACTCCCAGCTCGCTGAAATATGTTCTTTTGCTGAAAACCAACAAAACCACGAAAAGTTCTTGTATTTGAAGATAAAATCTTTTTTCTTTGAAGAAGAATGATCCAGCTGACTGAAATAAGTTCATTAGATGAAAACCAACAAAAATTGACAAGAAACACGAAAAGTTCTTGTATTTTAAGATAAAATCTTACTCTATTAAGGAAAAAACTTCCAGCTCGCTGAAATATGTTCATTTGCTGAAAACCATCAAAACCACGAAAAGTTCTTGTATTTGAAGATAAAATCTTTTTGCTTTGAAGAAGAAAGATCTAGCTGACTGAAATAAGTTCATTAGATGAAAACCAACAAAAATTGACAAGAACCACGAAAAGTTCTTGTATTTTAAGATAATATCTTACTCTATTCAGGAAAAAACTTCCAGCTCGCTGAAATATGTTCATTTGCTGAAAACCATCAAAACCACGAAAAGTTCTTGTATTTGAAGATAAAATCTTTTTGCTTTGAAGAAGAAAGATCTAGCTGACTGAAATAAGTTCATTAGATGAAAACCAACAAAAATTGACAAGAACCACGAAAAGTTCTTGTATTTTAAGATAAAATCTTACTCTATTAAGGAAAAAACTTCCAGCTCGCTGAAATCTGTTCATTTGCTGAAAACCATCAAAACCACCAAAAGTTCTTGTATTTGAAGATAAAATCTTTTTGCTTTGAAGAAGAAAGATCAAGCTGACTGAAATAAGTTCATTAGATGAAAACCAACAAAAATTGACAAGAACCACGAAAAGTTCTTGTATTTTAAGATAAAATCTTACTCTATTAAGGAAAAAACTTCCAGCTCGCTGAAATATGTTCATTTGCTGAAAACCATCAAAACCACGAAAAGTTCTTGTATTTGAAGATAAAATCTTTTTGCTTTGAAGAAGAAAGATCCAGCTGACTGAAATACGTTCATTAGATGAAAACCAACAAAAATTGACAAGAACCACGAAAAGTTCTTGTATTTTAAGATAAAATCTTACTCTATTAAGGAAAAAACTTCCAGCTCGCTGAAATATGTTCATTTGCTGAAAACCATCAAAACCACGAAAAGTTATTGTATTTGAAGATAAAATCTTTTTGCTTTGAAGAAGAAAGATCTAGCTGACTGAAATCAGTTCATTAGATGGAAACCAACAAAAATTGACAAGAACCACGAAAAGTTCTTGTATTTTAAGATAAATTCTTACTCTATTTAGGAAAAAACATCCAGCTCGCTGAAATATGTTCATTTGCTGAAAACCTTCAAAACCAAGAAAAGTTCTTGTATTTGAAGATAAAATCTTTTTGCTTTGAAGAAGAAAGATCCAGCTGACTGAAATAAGTTCATTAGATGAAAACCAACAAAAATTGACAAGAACCACGAAAAGTTCTTGTATTTTAAGATAGAATCTTACTCTATTAAGGAAATAACTTCCAGCTCGCTGAAATCTGTTCATTTGCTGAAAACCATCAAAACCACGAACAGTTCTTGTATTTGAAGATAAATCTTTTTGCTTTGAAGAAGAAAGATCTAGCTGACTGAAATAAGTTCATTAGATGAAAACCAACAAAAATTGACAAGAACCACGAAAAGTTCTTGTATTTTAAGATAAAATCTTACTCTATTCAGGAAAAAACTTCCAGCTCGCTGAAATATGTTCATTTGCTGAAAACCATCAAAACCACGAAAAGTTCTTGTATTTGAAGATAAAATCTTTTTGCTTTGAAGAAGAAAGATCTAGCTTACTGAAATAAGTTCATTGGATGAAAACCAACAAAAATTGACAAGAACCACGAAAAGTTCTTGTATTTTAAGATAAAATCTTACGCTATTAAAGAAAAAACTCCCAGCTCGCTGAAATATGTTCATTTGCTGAAAACCATCAAAACCACGAAAAGTTCTTGTATTTGAAGATAAAATCTTTTTGCTTTGAAGAAGAAAGATCCAGCTGACTGAAATAAGTTCATTAGATGAAAACCAACAAATATTGACAAGAACCACGAAAAGTTCTTGTATTTTAAGATAAAATCTTACTCTATTAAGGAAAAAACTTCCAGCTCGCTGAAATCTGTTCATTTGCTGAAAACCAACAAAACCACCAAAAGTTCTTGTATTTGAAGATAAAATCTTTTTGCTCTGAAGAAGAAAGATCTAGCTGACTGAAATAAGTTCATTAGATGAAAACCAACAAAAATTGACAAGAACCACGAAAAGTTCTTGTATTTTAAGATAAAATCTTAGGCAATTAAAGAAAAAACTTCCAGCTCGCTGAAATCTGTTCATTTGCTGAAAACCATCAAAACCACGAAAAGTTCTTGTATTTGAAGATAAAATCTTTTTGCTTTGAAGAAGAAAGATCTAGCTGACTGAAATAAGTTCATTAGATGAAAACCAACAAAAATTGACAAGAACCACGAAAAGTTCTTGTATTTGAAGATAATATCTTACTCTGTTCAGGAAAAAACTTCCAGCTCGCTGAAATATGTTCATTTGCTGAAAACCATCAAAACCACGAAAAGTTCTTGTATTTGAAGATAAAATCTTTTTGCTTTGAAGAAGAAAGATCTAGCTGACTGAAATAAGTTCATTAGATGAAAACCAACAAAAATTGACAAGAACCACGAAAAGTTCTTGTATTTTAAGATAAAATCTTACGCTATTAAAGAAAAAACTCCCAGCTCGCTGAAATATGTTCATTTGCTGAAAACCAACAAAACCACGAAAAGTTCTTGTATTTGAAGATAAAATCTTTTTTCTTTGAAGAAGAATGATCCAGCTGACTGAAATAAGTTCATTAGATGAAAACCAACAAAAATTGACAAGAACCACGAAAAGTTCTTGTATTTTAAGATAAAATCTTACTCTATTAAGGAAAAAACTTCCAGCTCGCTGAAATATGTTCATTTGCTGAAAACCATCAAAACCACGAAAAGTTCTTGTATTTGAAGATAAAATCTTTTTGCTTTGAAGAAGAAAGATCTAGCTGACTGAAATAAGTTCATTAGTGGAAAACCAACAAAAATTGACAAGAACCACGAAAAGTTCTTGTATTTTAAGATAAAATCTTACTCTATTAAGGAAAAAACATCCAGCTCGCTGAAATCTGTTCATTTGCTGAAAACCATCAAAACCACGAAAAGTTCTTGTATTTGAAGATAAAATCTTTTTGCTTTGAAGAAGAAAGATCTAGCTGACTGAAATAAGTTCATTAGATGAAAACCAACAAAAATTGACAAGAACCACGAAAAGTTCTTGTATTTTAAGATAAAATCTTACTCTATTAAGGAAAAAACTTCCAGCTCGCTGAAATCTGTTCATTTGCTGAAAACCATCAAAACCACCAAAAGTTCTTGTATTTGAAGATAAAATCTTTTTGCTTTGAAGAAGAAAGATCAAGCTGACTGAAATAAGTTCATTAGATGAAAACCAACAAAATTTGACAAGAACCACGAAAACTTCTTGTATTTTAAGATAATATCTTACGCTATTAAAGAAAAAACTTCTGGCTCGCTGAAATATGTTCATTTGCTGAAAACCAACAAAACCACGAAAAGTTCTTGTATTTGAAGATAATCTCTTTTTGCTTTGAAGAAGAAAGATCCAGCTGACTGAAATACGTTCATTAGATGAAAACCAACAAAAATTGACAAGAACCACGAAAAGTTCTTGTATTTTAAGATAAAATCTTACTCTATTAAGGAAAAAACTTCCAGCTCGCTGAAATATGTTCATTTGCTGAAAACCATCAAAACCACGAAAAGTTATTGTATTTGAAGATAAAATCTTTTTGCTTTGAAGAAGAAAGATCTAGCTGACTGAAATCAGTTCATTAGATGGAAACCAACAAAAATTGACAAGAACCACGAAAAGTTCTTGTATTTTAAGATAAATTCTTACTCTATTTAGGAAAAAACATCCAGCTCGCTGAAATATGTTCATTTGCTGAAAACCATCAAAACCACGAAAAGTTCTTGTATTTGAAGATAAAATCTTTTTGCTTTGAAGAAGAAAGATCCAGCTGACTGAAATAAGTTCATTAGATGAAAACCAACAAAAATTGACAAGAACCACGAAAAGTTCTTGTATTTTAAGATAGAATCTTACTCTATTAAGGAAATAACTTCCAGCTCGCTGAAATCTGTTCATTTGCTGAAAACCATCAAAACCACGAACAGTTCTTGTATTTGAAGATAAATCTTTTTGCTTTGAAGAAGAAAGATCTAGCTGACTGAAATAAGTTCATTAGATGAAAACCAACAAAAATTGACAAGAACCACGAAAAGTTCTTGTATTTTAAGATAAAATCTTACTCTATTCAGGAAAAAACTTCCAGCTCGCTGAAATATGTTCATTTGCTGAAAACCATCAAAACCACGAAAAGTTCTTGTATTTGAAGATAAAATCTTTTTGCTTTGAAGAAGAAAGATCTAGCTTACTGAAATAAGTTCATTGGATGAAAACCAACAAAAATTGACAAGAACCACGAAAAGTTCTTGTATTTTAAGATAAAATCTTACGCTATTAAAGAAAAAACTCCCAGCTCGCTGAAATATGTTCATTTGCTGAAAACCATCAAAACCACGAAAAGTTCTTGTATTTGAAGATAAAATCTTTTTGCTTTGAAGAAGAAAGATCCAGCTGACTGAAATAAGTTCATTAGATGAAAACCAACAAATATTGACAAGAACCACGAAAAGTTCTTGTATTTTAAGATAAAATCTTACTCTATTAAGGAAAAAACTTCCAGCTCGCTGAAATCTGTTCATTTGCTGAAAACCAACAAAACCACGAAAAGTTCTTGTATTTGAAGATAAAATCTTTTTGCTCTGAAGAAGAAAGATCTAGCTGACTGAAATAAGTTCATTAGATGAAAACCAACAAAAATTGACAAGAACCACGAAAAGTTCTTGTATTTTAAGATAAAATCTTAGGCAATTAAAGAAAAAACTTCCAGCTCGCTGAAATCTGTTCATTTGCTGAAAACCATCAAAACCACGAAAAGTTCTTGTATTTGAAGATAAAATCTTTTTGCTTTGAAGAAGAAAGATCTAGCTGACTGAAATAAGTTCATTAGATGAAAACCAACAAAAATTGACAAGAACCACGAAAAGTTCTTGTATTTTAAGATAATATCTTACTCTGTTCAGGAAAAAACTTCCAGCTCGCTGAAATATGTTCATTTGCTGAAAACCATCAAAACCACGAAAAGTTCTTGTATTTGAAGATAAAATATTTTTGCTTTGAAGAAGAAAGATCTAGCTGACTGAAATAAGTTCATTAGATGAAAACCAACAAAAATTGACAAGAACCACGAAAAGTTCTTGTATTTTAAGATAAAATCTTACGCTATTAAAGAAAAAACTCCCAGCTCGCTGAAATATGTTCATTTGCTGAAAACCAACAAAACCACGAAAAGTTCTTGTATTTGAAGATAAAATCTTTTTTCTTTGAAGAAGAATGATCCAGCTGACTGAAATAAGTTCATTAGATG
Organism: Heptranchias perlo; assembly: GCF_035084215.1. Lineage (NCBI taxonomy): Eukaryota > Metazoa > Chordata > Chondrichthyes > Hexanchiformes > Hexanchidae > Heptranchias > Heptranchias perlo. Next base: position 1,173,916 of record NC_090366.1, on the reverse strand, counting down.
AAAACCAACAAAAATTGACAAGAACCACGAAAAGTTCTTGTATTTTAAGATAAAATCTTACTCTATTAAGGAAAAAACTTCCAGCTCGCTGAAATATGTTCATTTGCTGAAAACCATCAAAACCACGAAAAGTTCTTGTATTTGAAGATAAAATCTTTTTGCTTTGAAGAAGAAAGATCTAGCTGACTGAAATAAGTTCATTAGTGGAAAACCAACAAAAATTGACAAGAACCACGAAAAGTTCTTGTATTTTAAGATAAAATCTTACTCTATTAAGGAAAAAACATCCAGCTCGCTGAAATCTGTTCATTTGCTGAAAACCATCAAAACCACGAAAAGTTCTTGTATTTGAAGATAAAATCTTTCTGCTTTGAAGAAGAAAGATCTAGCTGACTGAAATAAGTTCATTAGATGAAAACCAACAAAAATAGACAAGAACCACGAAAAGTTCTTGTATTTTAAGATAAAATCTTACTCTATTAAGGAAAAAACTTCCAGCTCGCTGAAATCTGTTCATTTGCTGAAAACCATCAAAACCACCAAAAGTTCTTGTATTTGAAGATAAAATCTTTTTGCTTTGAAGAAGAAAGATCAAGCTGACTGAAATAAGTTCATTAGATGAAAACCAACAAAAATTGACAAGAACCACGAAAAGTTCTTGTATTTTAAGATAAAATCTTACTCTATTAAGGAAAAAACTTCCAGCTCGCTGAAATATGTTCATTTGCTGAAAACCATCAAAACCACGAAAAGTTCTTGTATTTGAAGATAAAATCTTTTTGCTTTGAAGAAGAAAGATCTAGCTGACTGAAATAAGTTCATTAGATGAAAACCAACAAAATTTGACAAGAACCACGAAAACTTCTTGTATTTTAAGATAATATCTTACGCTATTAAAGAAAAAACTTCTGGCTCGCTGAAATATGTTCATTTGCTGAAAACCAACAAAACCACGAAAAGTTCTTGTATTTGAAGATAAACTCTTTTTGCTTTGAAGAAGAAAGATCCAGCTGACTGAAATACGTTCATTAGATGAAAACCAACAAAAATTGACAAGAACCACGAAAAGTTCTTGTATTTTAAGATAAAATCTTACTCTATTAAGGAAAAAACTTCCAGCTCGCTGAAATATGTTCATTTGCTGAAAACCATCAAAAGCACGAAAAGTTATTGTATTTGAAGATAAAATCTTTTTTCTTTGAAGAAGAATGATCCAGCTGACTGAAATAAGTTCATTAGATGAAAACCAACAAAAATTGACAAGAAACACGAAAAGTTCTTGTATTTTAAGATAAAATCTTACTCTATTAAGGAAAAAACTTCCAGCTCGCTGAAATATGTTCATTTGCTGAAAACCATCAAAACCACCAAAAGTTCTTGTATTTGAAGATAAAATCTTTTTGCTTTGAAGAAGAAAGATCTAGCTGACTGAAATAAGTTCATTAGATGAAAACCAACAAAAATTGACAAGAACCACGAAAAGTTCTTGTATTTTAAGATAATATCTTACTCTATTCAGGAAAAAACTTCCAGCTCGCTGAAATCTGTTCATTTGCTGAAAACCAACAAAACCACGAAAAGTTCTTGTATTTGAAGATAAACTCTTTTTGCTTTGAAGAAGAAAGATCCAGCTGACTGAAATACGTTCATTAGATGAAAACCAACAAAAATTGACAAGAACCACGAAAAGTTCTTGTATTTTAAGATAAAATCTTACTCTATTAAGGAAAAAACTTCCAGCTCGCTGAAATATGTTCATTTGCTGAAAACCATCAAAACCACGAAAAGTTATTGTATTTGAAGATAAAATCTTTTTGCTTTGAAGAAGAAAGATCTAGCTGACTGAAATCAGTTCATTAGATGGAAACCAACAAAAATTGACAAGAACCACGAAAAGTTCTTGTATTTTAAGATAAATTCTTACTCTATTTAGGAAAAAACATCCAGCTCGCTGAAATATGTTCATTTGCTGAAAAGCTTCAAAACCACGAAAAGTTCTTGTATTTGAAGATAAAATCTTTTTGCTTTGAAGAAGAAAGATCCAGCTGACTGAAATAAGTTCATTAGATGAAAACCAACAAAAATTGACAAGAACCACGAAAAGTTCTTGTATTTTAAGGTAGAATCTTACTCTGTTAAGGAAATAACTTCCAGCTCGCTGAAATCTGTTCATTTGCTGAAAACCATCAAAACCACGAACAGTTCTTGTATTTGAAGATAAATCTTTTTGCTTTGAAGAAGAAAGATCTAGCTGACTGAAATAAGTTCATTAGATGAAAACCAACAAAAATTGACAAGAACCACGAAAAGTTCTTGTATTTTAAGATAAAATCTTACTCTATTCAGGAAAAAACTTCCAGCTCGCTGAAATATGTTCATTTGCTGAAAACCATCAAAACCACGAAAAGTTCTTGTATTTGAAGATAAAATCTTTTTGCTTTGAAGAAGAAAGATCTAGCTTACTGAAATAAGTTCATTGGATGAAAACCAACAAAAATTGACAAGAACCACGAAAAGTTCTTGTATTTTAAGATAAAATCTTACGCTATTAAAGAAAAAACTCCCAGCTCGCTGAAATATGTTCATTTGCTGAAAACCATCAAAACCACGAAAAGTTCTTGTATTTGAAGATAAAATCTTTTTGCTTTGAAGAAGAAAGATCCAGCTGACTGAAATAAGTTCATTAGATGAAAACCAACAAATATTGACAAGAACCACGAAAAGTTCTTGTATTTTAAGATAATATCTTACTCTATTCAGGAAAAAACTTCCAGCTCGCTGAAATCTGTTCATTTGCTGAAAACCAACAAAACCACGAAAAGTTCTTGTATTTGAAGATAAACTCTTTTTGCTTTGAAGAAGAAAGATCCAGCTGACTGAAATACGTTCATTAGATGAAAACCAACAAAAATTGACAAGAACCACGAAAAGTTCTTGTATTTTAAGATAAAATCTTACTCTATTAAGGAAAAAACTTCCAGCTCGCTGAAATATGTTCATTTGCTGAAAACCATCAAAACCACGAAAAGTTATTGTATTTGAAGATAAAATCTTTTTGCTTTGAAGAAGAAAGATCTAGCTGACTGAAATCAGTTCATTAGATGGAAACCAACAAAAATTGACAAGAACCACGAAAAGTTCTTGTATTTTAAGATAAATTCTTACTCTATTTAGGAAAAAACATCCAGCTCGCTGAAATATGTTCATTTGCTGAAAAGCTTCAAAACCACGAAAAGTTCTTGTATTTGAAGATAAAATCTTTTTGCTTTGAAGAAGAAAGATCCAGCTGACTGAAATAAGTTCATTAGATGAAAACCAACAAAAATTGACAAGAACCACGAAAAGTTCTTGTATTTTAAGGTAGAATCTTACTCTGTTAAGGAAATAACTTCCAGCTCGCTGAAATCTGTTCATTTGCTGAAAACCATCAAAACCACGAACAGTTCTTGTATTTGAAGATAAATCTTTTTGCTTTGAAGAAGAAAGATCTAGCTGACTGAAATAAGTTCATTAGATGAAAACCAACAAAAATTGACAAGAACCACGAAAAGTTCTTGTATTTTAAGATAAAATCTTACTCTATTCAGGAAAAAACTTCCAGCTCGCTGAAATCTGTTCATTTGCTGAAAACCATCAAAACCACGAAAAGTTCTTGTATTTGAAGATAAAATCTTTTTGCTTTGAAGAAGAAAGATCTAGCTTACTGAAATAAGTTCATTGGATGAAAACCAACAAAAATTGACAAGAACCACGAAAAGTTCTTGTATTTTAAGATAAAATCTTACGCTATTAAAGAAAAAACTCCCAGCTCGCTGAAATATGTTCATTTGCTGAAAACCATCAAAACCACGAAAAGTTCTTGTATTTGAAGATAAAATCTTTTTGCTTTGAAGAAGAAAGATCCAGCTGACTGAAATAAGTTCATTAGATGAAAACCAACAAATATTGACAAGAACCACGAAAAGTTCTTGTATTTTAAGATAAAATCTTACTCTATTAAGGAAAAAACTTCCAGTTCGCTGAAATCTGTTCATTTGCTGAAAACCAACAAAACCACCAAAAGTTCTTGTATTTGAAGATAAAATCTTTTTGCTCTGAAGAAGAAAGATCTAGCTGACTGAAATAAGTTCATTAGATGAAAACCAACAAAAATTGACAAGAACCACGAAAAGTTCTTGTATTTTAAGATAAAATCTTAGGCAATTAAAGAAAAAACTTCCAGCTCGCTGAAATCTGTTCATTTGCTGAAAACCATCAAAACCACGAAAAGTTCTTGTATTTGAAGATAAAATCTTTTTGCTTTGAAGAAGAAAGATCTAGCTGACTGAAATAAGTTCATTGGATGAAAACCAACAAAAATTGACAAGAACCACGAAAAGTTCTTGTATTTTAAGATAATATCTTACTCTGTTCAGGAAAAAACTTCCAGCTCGCTGAAATATGTTCATTTGCTGAAAACCATCAAAACCACGAAAAGTTCTTGTATTTGAAGATAAAATCTTTTTGCTTTGAAGAAGAAAGATCTAGCTGACTGAAATAAGTTCATTAGATGAAAACCAACAAAAATTGACAAGAACCACGAAAAGTTCTTGTATTTTAAGATAAAATCTTACGCTATTAAAGAAAAAACTCCCAGCTCGCTGAAATATGTTCATTTGCTGAAAACCAACAAAACCACGAAAAGTTCTTGTATTTGAAGATAAAATCTTTTTTCTTTGAAGAAGAATGATCCAGCTGACTGAAATAAGTTCATTAGATGAAAACCAACAAAAATTGACAAGAACCACGAAAGGTTCTTGTATTTTAAGATAAAATCTTACTCTATTAAGGAAAAAACTTCCAGCTCCCTGAAATATGTTCATTTGCTGAAAACCATCAAAACCACGAAAAGTTCTTGTATTTGAAGATAAAATCTTTTTGCTTTGAAGAAGAAAGATCTTGCTGACTGAAATAAGTTCATTAGATGAAAACCAACAAAAATTGACAAGAACCACGAAAAGTTCTTGTATTTTAAGATAGAATCTTACTCTATTAAGGAAATAACTTCCAGCTCGCTGAAATCTGTTCATTTGCTGAAAACCATCAAAACCACGAAAAGTTCTTGTATTTGAAGATAAAATCTTTTTTCTTTGAAGAAGAATGATCTAGCTGACTGAAATAAGTTCATTAGATGAAAACCAACAAAAATTGACAAGAAACACGAAAAGTTCTTGTATTTTAAGATAAAATCTTACTCTATTAAGGAAAAAACTTCCAGCTCGCTGAAATCTGTTCATTTGCTGAAAACCAACAAAACCACGAAAAGTTCTTGTATTTGAAGATAAAATCTTTTTGCTCTGAAGAAGAAAGATCTAGCTGACTGAAATAAGTTCATTAGATGAAAACCAACAAAAATTGACAAGAACCACGAAAAGTTCTTGTATTTTAAGATAAAATCTTAGGCAATTAAAGAAAAAACTTCCAGCTCGCTGAAATCTGTTCATTTGCTGAAAACCATCAAAACCACGAAAAGTTCTTGTATTTGAAGATAAAATCTTTTTGCTTTGAAGAAGAAAGATCCAGCTGACTGAAATAAGTTCATTAGATGAAAACCAACAAAAATTGACAAGAACCACGAAAAGTTCTTGTATTTTAAGATAATATCTTACTCTATTCAGGAAAAAACTTCCAGCTCGCTGAAATATGTTCATTTGCTGAAAACCATCAAAACCACGAAAAGTTCTTGTATTTGAAGATAAAATCTTTTTGCTTTGAAGAAGAAAGATCGAGCTGACTGAAATAAGTTCATTAGATGAAAACCAACAAAAATTGACAAGAACCACGAAAAGTTCTTGTATTTTAAGATAAAATCTTACGCTATTAAAGAAAAAACTCCCAGCTCGCTGAAATATGTTCTTTTGCTGAAAACCAACAAAACCACGAAAAGTTCTTGTATTTGAAGATAAAATCTTTTTGCTTGGAAGAAGAAAGATCAAGCTGACTGAAATAAGTTCATTAGATGAAAACCAACAAAAATTGACAAGAACCACGAAAAGTTCTTGTATTTTAAGATAAAATCTTACTCTATTAAGGAAAAAACTTCCAGCTCGCTGAAATATGTTCATTTGCTGAAAACCATCAAAACCACGAAAAGTTCTTGTATTTGAAGATAAAATCTTTTTGCTTTGAAGAAGAAAGATCTAGCTGACTGAAATAAGTTCATTAGATGAAAACCAACAAAATTTGACAAGAACCACGAAAACTTCTTGTATTTTAAGATAATATCTTACGCTATTAAAGAAAAAACTTCTGGCTCGCTGAAATATGTTCATTTGCTGAAAACCAACAAAACCACGAAAAGTTCTTGTATTTGAAGATAAACTCTTTTTGCTTTGAAGAAGAAAGATCCAGCTGACTGAAATACGTTCATTAGATGAAAACCAACAAAATTTGACAAGAACCACGAAAACTTCTTGTATTTTAAGATAATATCTTACGCTATTAAAGAAAAAACTTCTGGCTCGCTGAAATATGTTCATTTGCTGAAAACCAACAAAACCACGAAAAGTTCTTGTATTTGAAGATAAACTCTTTTTTCTTTGAAGAAGAATGATCCAGCTGACTGAAATAAGTTCATTAGATGAAAACCAACAAAAATTGACAAGAACCACGAAAAGTTCTTGTATTTTAAGATAAAATCTTACTCTATTCAGGAAAAAACTTCCAGCTCGCTGAAATATGTTCATTTGCTGAAAACCATCAAAACCACGAAAAGTTCTTGTATTTGAAGATAAAATCTTTTTTCTTTGAAGAAGAATGATCTAGCTGACTGAAATAAGTTCATTAGATGAAAACCAACAAAAATTGACAAGAAACACGAAAAGTTCTTGTATTTTAAGATAAAATCTTACTCTATTAAGGAAAAAACTTCCAGCTCGCTGAAATCTGTTCATTTGCTGAAAACCAACAAAACCACGAAAAGTTCTTGTATTTGAAGATAAAATCTTTTTGCTCTGAAGAAGAAAGATCTAGCTGACTGAAATAAGTTCATTAGATGAAAACCAACAAAAATTGACAAGAACCACGAAAAGTTCTTGTATTTTAAGATAAAATCTTAGGCAATTAAAGAAAAAACTTCCAGCTCGCTGAAATCTGTTCATTTGCTGAAAACCATCAAAACCACGAAAAGTTCTTGTATTTGAAGATAAAATCTTTTTGCTTTGAAGAAGAAAGATCCAGCTGACTGAAATAAGTTCATTAGATGAAAACCAACAAAAATTGACAAGAACCACGAAAAGTTCTTGTATTTTAAGATAATATCTTACTCTATTCAGGAAAAAACTTCCAGCTCGCTGAAATATGTTCATTTGCTGAAAACCATCAAAACCACGAAAAGTTATTGTATTTGAAGATAAAATCTTTTTGCTTTGAAGAAAGATCTAGCTGACTGAAATCAGTTCATTAGATGGAAACCAACAAAAATTGACAAGAACCACGAAAAGTTCTTGTATTTTAAGATAAATTCTTACTCTATTTAGGAAAAAACATCCAGCTCGCTGAAATATGTTCATTTGCTGAAAACCTTCAAAACCACGAAAAGTTCTTGTATTTGAAGATAAAATCTTTTTGCTTTGAAGAAGAAAGATCCAGCTGACTGAAATAAGTTCATTAGATGAAAACCAACAAAAATTGACAAGAACCACGAAAAGTTCTTGTATTTTAAGATAGAATCTTACTCTATTAAGGAAATAACTTCCAGCTCGCTGAAATCTGTTCATTTGCTGAAAACCATCAAAACCACGAACAGTTCTTGTATTTGAAGATAAATCTTTTTGCTTTGAAGAAGAAAGATCTAGCTGACTGAAATAAGTTCATTAGATGAAAACCAACAAAAATTGACAAGAACCACGAAAAGTTCTTGTATTTTAAGATAAAATCTTACTCTATTCAGGAAAAAACTTCCAGCTCGCTGAAATCTGTTCATTTGCTGAAAACCATCAAAACCACGAAAAGTTCTTGTATTTGAAGATAAAATCTTTTTGCTTTGAAGAAGAAAGATCTAGCTTACTGAAATAAGTTCATTGGATGAAAACCAACAAAAATTGACAAGAACCACGAAAAGTTCTTGTATTTTAAGATAAAATCTTACGCTATTAAAGAAAAAACTCCCAGCTCGCTGAAATATGTTCATTTGCTGAAAACCATCAAAACCACGAAAAGTTCTTGTATTTGAAGATAAAATCTTTTTGCTTTGAAGAAGAAAGATCCAGCTGACTGAAATAAGTTCATTAGATGAAAACCAACAAATATTGACAAGAACCACGAAAAGTTCTTGTATTTTAAGATAAAATCTTACTCTATTAAGGAAAAAACTTCCAGCTCGCTGAAATCTGTTCATTTGCTGAAAACCAACAAAACCACCAAAAGTTCTTGTATTTGAAGATAAAATCTTTTTGCTCTGAAGAAGAAAGATCCAGCTGACTGAAATAAGTTCATTAGATGAAAACCAACAAAAATTGACAAGAACCACGAAAAGTTCTTGTATTTTAAGATAAAATCTTAGGCAATTAAAGAAAAAACTTCCAGCTCGCTGAAATCTGTTCATTTGCTGAAAACCATCAAAACCACGAAAAGTTCTTGTATTTGAAGATAAAATCTTTTTGCTTTGAAGAAGAAAGATCGAGCTGACTGAAATAAGTTCATTAGATGAAAACCAACAAAAATTGACAAGAACCACGAAAAGTTCTTGTATTTTAAGATAATATCTTACTCTGTTCAGGAAAAAACTTCCAGCTCGCTGAAATATGTTCATTTGCTGAAAACCATCAAAACCACGAAAAGTTCTTGTATTTGAAGATAAAATCTTTTTGCTTTGAAGAAGAAAGATCTAGCTGACTGAAATAAGTTCATTAGATGAAAACCAACAAAAATTGACAAGAACCACGAAAAGTTCTTGTATTTTAAGATAAAATCTTACGCTATTAAAGAAAAAACTCCCAGCTCGCTGAAATATGTTCATTTGCTGAAAACCAACAAAACCACGAAAAGTTCTTGTATTTGAAGATAAAATCTTTTTTCTTTGAAGAAGAATGATCCAGCTGACTGAAATAAATTCATTAGATGAAAACCAACAAAAATTGACAAGAACCACGAAAAGTTCTTGTATTTTAAGATAAAATCTTACTCTATTAAGGAAAAAACATCCAGCTCGCTGAAATATGTTCATTTGCTGAAAACCATCAAAACCACGAAAAGTTCTTGTATTTGAAGATAAAATCTTTTTGCTTTGAAGAAGAAAGATCCAGCTGACTGAAATAAGTTCATTAGATGAAAACCAACAAAAATTGACAAGAACCACGAAAAGTTCTTGTATTTTAAGATAGAATCTTACTCTATTAAGGAAATAACTTCCAGCTCGCTGAAATCTGTTCATTTGCTGAAAACCATCAAAACCACGAAAAGTTCTTGTATTTGAAGATAAAATCTTTTTTCTTTGAAGAAGAATGATCTAGCTGACTGAAATAAGTTCATTAGATGAAAACCAACAAAAATTGACAAGAAACACGAAAAGTTCTTGTATTTTAAGATAAAATCTTACTCTATTAAGGAAAAAACTTCCAGCTCGCTGAAATCTGTTCATTTGCTGAAAACCAACAAAACCACGAAAAGTTCTTGTATTTGAAGATAAAATCTTTTTGCTCTGAAGAAGAAAGATCTAGCTGACTGAAATAAGTTCATTAGATGAAAACCAACAAAAATTGACAAGAACCACGAAAAGTTCTTGTATTTTAAGATAAAATCTTAGGCAATTAAAGAAAAAACTTCCAGCTCGCTGAAATCTGTTCATTTGCTGAAAACCATCAAAACCACGAAAAGTTCTTGTATTTGAAGATAAAATCTTTTTGCTTTGAAGAAGAAAGATCCAGCTGACTGAAATAAGTTCATTAGATGAAAACCAACAAAAATTGACAAGAACCACGAAAAGTTCTTGTATTTTAAGATAATATCTTACTCTATTCAGGAAAAAACTTCCAGCTCGCTGAAATATGTTCATTTGCTGAAAACCATCAAAACCACGAAAAGTTCTTGTATTTGAAGATAAAATCTTTTTGCTTTGAAGAAGAAAGATCGAGCTGACTGAAATAAGTTCATTAGATGAAAACCAACAAAAATTGACAAGAACCACGAAAAGTTCTTGTATTTTAAGATAAAATCTTACGCTATTAAAGAAAAAACTCCCAGCTCGCTGAAATCTGTTCATTTGCTGAAAACCAACAAAACCACGAAAAGTTCTTGTATTTGAAGATAAACTCTTTTTTCTTTGAAGAAGAATGATCCAGCTGACTGAAATAAGTTCATTAGATGAAAACCAACAAAAATTGACAAGAACCACGAAAAGTTCTTGTATTTTAAGATAAAATCTTACTCTATTCAGGAAAAAACTTCCAGCTCGCTGAAATATGTTCATTTGCTGAAAACCATCAAAACCACGAAAAGTTCTTGTATTTGAAGATAAAATCTTTTTTCTTTGAAGAAGAATGATCTCGCTGACTGAAATAAGTTCATTAGATGAAAACCAACAAAAATTGAAAAGAAACACGAAAAGTTCTTGTATTTTAAGATAATATCTTACTCTATTCAGGAAAAAACTTCCAGCTCGCTGAAATATGTTCATTTGCTGAAAACCATCAAAACCACGAAAAGTTCTTGTATTTGAAGATAAAATCTTTTTGGTTTGAAGAAGAAAGATCGAGCTGACTGAAATAAGTTCATTAGATGAAAACCAACAAAAATTGACAAGAACCACGAAAAGTTCTTGTATTTTAAGATAAAATCTTACGCTATTAAAGAAAAAACTCCCAGCTCGCTGAAATATGTTCTTTTGCTGAAAACCAACAAAACCACGAAAAGTTCTTGTATTTGAAGATAAAATCTTTTTTCTTTGAAGAAGAATGATCCAGCTGACTGAAATAAGTTCATTAGATGAAAACCAACAAAAATTGACAAGAAACACGAAAAGTTCTTGTATTTTAAGATAAAATCTTACTCTATTAAGGAAAAAACTTCCAGCTCGCTGAAATATGTTCATTTGCTGAAAACCATCAAAACCACGAAAAGTTCTTGTATTTGAAGATAAAATCTTTTTGCTTTGAAGAAGAAAGATCTAGCTGACTGAAATAAGTTCATTAGATGAAAACCAACAAAAATTGACAAGAACCACGAAAAGTTCTTGTATTTTAAGATAATATCTTACTCTATTCAGGAAAAAACTTCCAGCTCGCTGAAATATGTTCATTTGCTGAAAACCATCAAAACCACGAAAAGTTCTTGTATTTGAAGATAAAATCTTTTTGCTTTGAAGAAGAAAGATCTAGCTGACTGAAATAAGTTCATTAGATGAAAACCAACAAAAATTGACAAGAACCACGAAAAGTTCTTGTATTTTAAGATAAAATCTTACTCTATTAAGGAAAAAACTTCCAGCTCGCTGAAATCTGTTCATTTGCTGAAAACCATCAAAACCACGAAAAGTTCTTGTATTTGAAGATAAAATCTTTTTGCTTTGAAGAAGAAAGATCAAGCTGACTGAAATAAGTTCATTAGATGAAAACCAACAAAAATTGACAAGAACCACGAAAAGTTCTTGTATTTTAAGATAAAATCTTACTCTATTAAGGAAAAAACTTCCAGCTCGCTGAAATATGTTCATTTGCTGAAAACCATCAAAACCACGAAAAGTTCTTGTATTTGAAGATAAAATCTTTTTGCTTTGAAGAAGAAAGATCCAGCTGACTGAAATACGTTCATTAGATGAAAACCAACAAAAATTGACAAGAACCACGAAAAGTTCTTGTATTTTAAGATAAAATCTTACTCTATTAAGGAAAAAACTTCCAGCTCGCTGAAATATGTTCATTTGCTGAAAACCATCAAAACCACGAAAAGTTATTGTATTTGAAGATAAAATCTTTTTGCTTTGAAGAAGAAAGATCTAGCTGACTGAAATCAGTTCATTAGATGGAAACCAACAAAAATTGACAAGAACCACGAAAAGTTCTTGTATTTTAAGATAAATTCTTACTCTATTTAGGAAAAAACATCCAGCTCGCTGAAATATGTTCATTTGCTGAAAACCTTCAAAACCACGAAAAGTTCTTGTATTTGAAGATAAAATCTTTTTGCTTTGAAGAAGAAAGATCCAGCTGACTGAAATAAGTTCATTAGATGAAAACCAACAAAAATTGACAAGAACCACGAAAAGTTCTTGTATTTTAAGATAGAATCTTACTCTATTAAGGAAATAACTTCCAGCTCGCTGAAATCTGTTCATTTGCTGAAAACCATCAAAACCACGAACAGTTCTTGTATTTGAAGATAAATCTTTTTGCTTTGAAGAAGAAAGATCTAGCTGACTGAAATAAGTTCATTAGATGAAAACCAACAAAAATTGACAAGAACCACGAAAAGTTCTTGTATTTTAAGATAAAATCTTACTCTATTCAGGAAAAAACTTCCAGCTCGCTGAAATATGTTCATTTGCTGAAAACCATCAAAACCACGAAAAGTTCTTGTATTTGAAGATAAAATCTTTTTGCTTTGAAGAAGAAAGATCTAGCTTACTGAAATAAGTTCATTGGATGAAAACCAACAAAAATTGACAAGAACCACGAAAAGTTCTTGTATTTTAAGATAAAATCTTACGCTATTAAAGAAAAAACTCCCAGCTCGCTGAAATATGTTCATTTGCTGAAAACCATCAAAACCACGAAAAGTTCTTGTATTTGAAGATAAAATCTTTTTGCTTTGAAGAAGAAAGATCCAGCTGACTGAAATAAGTTCATTAGATGAAAACCAACAAATATTGACAAGAACCACGAAAAGTTCTTGTATTTTAAGATAAAATCTTACTCTATTAAGGAAAAAACTTCCAGCTCGCTGAAATCTGTTCATTTGCTGAAAACCAACAAAACCACCAAAAGTTCTTGTATTTGAAGATAAAATCTTTTTGCTCTGAAGAAGAAAGATCTAGCTGACTGAAATAAGTTCATTAGATGAAAACCAACAAAAATTGACAAGAACCACGAAAAGTTCTTGTATTTTAAGATAAAATCTTAGGCAATTAAAGAAAAAACTTCCAGCTCGCTGAAATCTGTTCATTTGCTGAAAACCATCAAAACCACGAAAAGTTCTTGTATTTGAAGATAAAATCTTTTTGCTTTGAAGAAGAAAGATCTAGCTGACTGAAATAAGTTCATTAGATGAAAACCAACAAAAATTGACAAGAACCACGAAAAGTTCTTGTATTTGAAGATAATATCTTACTCTGTTCAGGAAAAAACTTCCAGCTCGCTGAAATATGTTCATTTGCTGAAAACCATCAAAACCACGAAAAGTTCTTGTATTTGAAGATAAAATCTTTTTGCTTTGAAGAAGAAAGATCTAGCTGACTGAAATAAGTTCATTAGATGAAAACCAACAAAAATTGACAAGAACCACGAAAAGTTCTTGTATTTTAAGATAAAATCTTACGCTATTAAAGAAAAAACTCCCAGCTCGCTGAAATATGTTCATTTGCTGAAAACCAACAAAACCACGAAAAGTTCTTGTATTTGAAGATAAAATCTTTTTTCTTTGAAGAAGAATGATCCAGCTGACTGAAATAAGTTCATTAGATGAAAACCAACAAAAATTGACAAGAACCACGAAAAGTTCTTGTATTTTAAGATAAAATCTTACTCTATTAAGGAAAAAACTTCCAGCTCGCTGAAATATGTTCATTTGCTGAAAACCATCAAAACCACGAAAAGTTCTTGTATTTGAAGATAAAATCTTTTTGCTTTGAAGAAGAAAGATCTAGCTGACTGAAATAAGTTCATTAGTGGAAAACCAACAAAAATTGACAAGAACCACGAAAAGTTCTTGTATTTTAAGATAAAATCTTACTCTATTAAGGAAAAAACATCCAGCTCGCTGAAATCTGTTCATTTGCTGAAAACCATCAAAACCACGAAAAGTTCTTGTATTTGAAGATAAAATCTTTTTGCTTTGAAGAAGAAAGATCTAGCTGACTGAAATAAGTTCATTAGATGAAAACCAACAAAAATTGACAAGAACCACGAAAAGTTCTTGTATTTTAAGATAAAATCTTACTCTATTAAGGAAAAAACTTCCAGCTCGCTGAAATCTGTTCATTTGCTGAAAACCATCAAAACCACCAAAAGTTCTTGTATTTGAAGATAAAATCTTTTTGCTTTGAAGAAGAAAGATCAAGCTGACTGAAATAAGTTCATTAGATGAAAACCAACAAAAATTGACAAGAACCACGAAAAGTTCTTGTATTTTAAGATAAAATCTTACTCTATTAAGGAAAAAACTTCCAGCTCGCTGAAATATGTTCATTTGCTGAAAACCATCAAAACCACGAAAAGTTCTTGTATTTGAAGATAAAATCTTTTAGCTTTGAAGAAGAAAGATCTAGCTGACTGAAATAAGTTCATTAGATGAAAACCAACAAAATTTGACAAGAACCACGAAAACTTCTTGTATTTTAAGATAATATCTTACGCTATTAAAGAAAAAACTTCTGGCTCGCTGAAATATGTTCATTTGCTGAAAACCAACAAAACCACGAAAAGTTCTTGTATTTGAAGATAAACTCTTTTTGCTTTGAAGAAGAAAGATCCAGCTGACTGAAATACGTTCATTAGATGAAAACCAACAAAAATTGACAAGAACCACGAAAAGTTCTTGTATTTTAAGATAAAATCTTACTCTATTAAGGAAAAAACTTCCAGCTCGCTGAAATATGTTCATTTGCTGAAAACCATCAAAACCACGAAAAGTTATTGTATTTGAAGATAAAATCTTTTTGCTTTGAAGAAGAAAGATCTAGCTGACTGAAATCAGTTCATTAGATGGAAACCAACAAAAATTGACAAGAACCACGAAAAGTTCTTGTATTTTAAGATAAATTCTTACTCTATTTAGGAAAAAACATCCAGCTCGCTGAAATATGTTCATTTGCTGAAAACCATCAAAACCACGAAAAGTTCTTGTATTTGAAGATAAAATCTTTTTGCTTTGAAGAAGAAAGATCCAGCTGACTGAAATAAGTTCATTAGATGAAAACCAACAAAAATTGACAAGAACCACGAAAAGTTCTTGTATTTTAAGATAGAATCTTACTCTATTAAGGAAATAACTTCCAGCTCGCTGAAATCTGTTCATTTGCTGAAAACCATCAAAACCACGAACAGTTCTTGTATTTGAAGATAAATCTTTTTGCTTTGAAGAAGAAAGATCTAGCTGACTGAAATAAGTTCATTAGATGAAAACCAACAAAAATTGACAAGAACCACGAAAAGTTCTTGTATTTTAAGATAAAATCTTACTCTATTCAGGAAAAAACTTCCAGCTCGCTGAAATATGTTCATTTGCTGAAAACCATCAAAACCACGAAAAGTTCTTGTATTTGAAGATAAAATCTTTTTGCTTTGAAGAAGAAAGATCTAGCTTACTGAAATAAGTTCATTGGATGAAAACCAACAAAAATTGACAAGAACCACGAAAAGTTCTTGTATTTTAAGATAAAATCTTACGCTATTAAAGAAAAAACTCCCAGCTCGCTGAAATATGTTCATTTGCTGAAAACCATCAAAACCACGAAAAGTTCTTGTATTTGAAGATAAAATCTTTTTGCTTTGAAGAAGAAAGATCCAGCTGACTGAAATAAGTTCATTAGATGAAAACCAACAAATATTGACAAGAACCACGAAAAGTTCTTGTATTTTAAGATAAAATCTTACTCTATTAAGGAAAAAACTTCCAGCTCGCTGAAATCTGTTCATTTGCTGAAAACCAACAAAACCACGAAAAGTTCTTGTATTTGAAGATAAAATCTTTTTGCTCTGAAGAAGAAAGATCTAGCTGACTGAAATAAGTTCATTAGATGAAAACCAACAAAAATTGACAAGAACCACGAAAAGTTCTTGTATTTTAAGATAAAATCTTAGGCAATTAAAGAAAAAACTTCCAGCTCGCTGAAATCTGTTCATTTGCTGAAAACCATCAAAACCACGAAAAGTTCTTGTATTTGAAGATAAAATCTTTTTGCTTTGAAGAAGAAAGATCTAGCTGACTGAAATAAGTTCATTAGATGAAAACCAACAAAAATTGACAAGAACCACGAAAAGTTCTTGTATTTTAAGATAATATCTTACTCTGTTCAGGAAAAAACTTCCAGCTCGCTGAAATATGTTCATTTGCTGAAAACCATCAAAACCACGAAAAGTTCTTGTATTTGAAGATAAAATATTTTTGCTTTGAAGAAGAAAGATCTAGCTGACTGAAATAAGTTCATTAGATGAAAACCAACAAAAATTGACAAGAACCACGAAAAGTTCTTGTATTTTAAGATAAAATCTTACGCTATTAAAGAAAAAACTCCCAGCTCGCTGAAATATGTTCATTTGCTGAAAACCAACAAAACCACGAAAAGTTCTTGTATTTGAAGATAAAATCTTTTTTCTTTGAAGAAGAATGATCCAGCTGACTGAAATAAGTTCATTAGATGAAAACCAACAAAAATTGACAAGAACCACGAAAAGTTCTTGTATTTTAAGATAAAATCTTACTCTATTAAGGAAAAAACTTCCAGCTCGCTGAAATATGTTCATTTGCTGAAAACCATCAAAACCACGAAAAGTTCTTGTATTTGAAGATAAAATCTTTTTGCTTTGAAGAAGAAAGATCTAGCTGACTGAAATAAGTTCATTAGTGGAAAACCAACAAAAATTGACAAGAACCACGAAAAGTTCTTGTATTTTAAGATAAAATCTTACTCTATTAAGGAAAAAACATCCAGCTCGCTGAAATCTGTTCATTTGCTGAAAACCATCAAAACCACGAAAAGTTCTTGTATTTGAAGATAAAATCTTTTTGCTTTGAAGAAGAAAGATCTAGCTGACTGAAATAAGTTCATTAGATGAAAACCAACAAAAATTGACAAGAACCACGAAAAGTTCTTGTATTTTAAGATAAAATCTTACTCTATTAAGGAAAAAACTTCCAGCTCGCTGAAATCTGTTCATTTGCTGAAAACCATCAAAACCACCAAAAGTTCTTGTATTTGAAGATAAAATCTTTTTGCTTTGAAGAAGAAAGATCAAGCTGACTGAAATAAGTTCATTAGATGAAAACCAACAAAAATTGACAAGAACCACGAAAAGTTCTTGTATTTTAAGATAAAATCTTACTCTATTAAGGAAAAAACTTCCAGCTCGCTGAAATATGTTCATTTGCTGAAAACCATCAAAACCACGAAAAGTTCTTGTATTTGAAGATAAAATCTTTTTGCTTTGAAGAAGAAAGATCTAGCTGACTGAAATAAGTTCATTAGATGAAAACCAACAAAATTTGACAAGAACCACGAAAACTTCTTGTATTTTAAGATAATATCTTACGCTATTAAAGAAAAAACTTCTGGCTCGCTGAAATATGTTCATTTGCTGAAAACCAACAAAACCACGAAAAGTTCTTGTATTTGAAGATAAACTCTTTTTGCTTTGAAGAAGAAAGATCCAGCTGACTGAAATACGTTCATTAGATGAAAACCAACAAAAATTGACAAGAACCACGAAAAGTTCTTGTATTTTAAGATAAAATCTTACTCTATTAAGGAAAAAACTTCCAGCTCGCTGAAATATGTTCATTTGCTGAAAACCATCAAAAGCACGAAAAGTTATTGTATTTGAAGATAAAATCTTTTTGCTTTGAAGAAGAAAGATCTAGCTGACTGAAATCAGTTCATTAGATGGAAACCAACAAAAATTGACAAGAACCACGAAAAGTTCTTGTATTTTAAGATAAATTCTTACTCTATTTAGGAAAAAACATCCAGCTCGCTGAAATATGTTCATTTGCTGAAAACCATCAAAACCACGAAAAGTTCTTGTATTTGAAGATAAAATCTTTTTGCTTTGAAGAAGAAAGATCCAGCTGACTGAAATAAGTTCATTAGATGAAAACCAACAAAAATTGACAAGAACCACGAAAAGTTCTTGTATTTTAAGATAGAATCTTACTCTATTAAGGAAATAACTTCCAGCTCGCTGAAATCTGTTCATTTGCTGAAAACCATCAAAACCACGAACAGTTCTTGTATTTGAAGATAAATCTTTTTGCTTTGAAGAAGAAAGATCTAGCTGACTGAAATAAGTTCATTAGATGAAAACCAACAAAAATTGACAAGAACCACGAAAAGTTCTTGTATTTTAAGATAAAATCTTACTCTATTCAGGAAAAAACTTCCAGCTCGCTGAAATATGTTCATTTGCTGAAAACCATCAAAACCACGAAAAGTTCTTGTATTTGAAGATAAAATCTTTTTGCTTTGAAGAAGAAAGATCTAGCTTACTGAAATAAGTTCATTGGATGAAAACCAACAAAAATTGACAAGAACCACGAAAAGTTCTTGTATTTTAAGATAAAATCTTACGCTATTAAAGAAAAAACTCCCAGCTCGCTGAAATATGTTCATTTGCTGAAAACCATCAAAACCACGAAAAGTTCTTGTATTTGAAGATAAAATCTTTTTGCTTTGAAGAAGAAAGATCCAGCTGACTGAAATAAGTTCATTAGATGAAAACCAACAAATATTGACAAGAACCACGAAAAGTTCTTGTATTTTAAGATAAAATCTTACTCTATTAAGGAAAAAACTTCCAGCTCGCTGAAATCTGTTCATTTGCTGAAAACCAACAAAACCACCAAAAGTTCTTGTATTTGAAGATAAAATCTTTTTGCTCTGAAGAAGAAAGATCTAGCTGACTGAAATAAGTTCATTAGATGAAAACCAACAAAAATTGACAAGAACCACGAAAAGTTCTTGTATTTTAAGATAAAATCTTAGGCAATTAAAGAAAAAACTTCCAGCTCGCTGAAATCTGTTCATTTGCTGAAAACCATCAAAACCACGAAAAGTTCTTGTATTTGAAGATAAAATCTTTTTGCTTTGAAGAAGAAAGATCTCGCTGACTGAAATAAGTTCATTAGATGAAAACCAACAAAAATTGACAAGAACCACGAAAAGTTCTTGTATTTTAAGATAATATCTTACTCTGTTCAGGAAAAAACTTCCAGCTCGCTGAAATATGTTCATTTGCTGAAAACCATCAAAACCACGAAAAGTTCTTGTATTTGAAGATAAAATCTTTTTGCTTTGAAGAAGAAAGATCTAGCTGACTGAAATAAGTTCATTAGATGAAAACCAACAAAAATTGACAAGAACCACGAAAAGTTCTTGTATTTTAAGATAAAATCTTACGCTATTAAAGAAAAAACTCCCAGCTCGCTGAAATATGTTCATTTGCTGAAAACCATCAAAA
The DNA here is from genome assembly GCF_035084215.1 of Heptranchias perlo. Classification (NCBI taxonomy): domain Eukaryota; kingdom Metazoa; phylum Chordata; class Chondrichthyes; order Hexanchiformes; family Hexanchidae; genus Heptranchias; species Heptranchias perlo. Next base: position 1,154,552 of record NC_090366.1, on the reverse strand, counting down.
CCACGAAAAGTTCTTGTATTTGAAGATAAAATCTTTTTGCTTTGAAGAAGAAAGATCAAGCTGACTGAAATAAGTTCATTAGATGAAAACCAACAAAAATTGACAAGAACCACGAAAGGTTCTTGTATTTTAAGATAGAATCTTACTCTATTAAGGAAATAACTTCCAGCTCGCTGAAATCTGTTCATTTGCTGAAAACCATCAAAACCACGAAAAGTTCTTGTATTTGAAGATAAAATCTTTTTTCTTTGAAGAAGAATGATCTAGCTGACTGAAATAAGTTCATTAGATGAAAACCAACAAAAATTGACAAGAAACACGAAAAGTTCTTGTATTTTAAGATAAAATCTTACTCTATTAAGGAAAAAACTTCCAGCTCGCTGAAATCTGTTCATTTGCTGAAAACCAACAAAACCACCAAAAGTTCTTGTATTTGAAGATAAAATCTTTTTGCTCTGAAGAAGAAAGATCTAGCTGACTGAAATAAGTTCATTAGATGAAAAGCAACAAAAATTGACAAGAACCACGAAAAGTTCTTGTATTTTAAGATAAAATCTTAGGCAATTAAAGAAAAAACTTCCAGCTCGCTGAAATCTGTTCATTTGCTGAAAACCATCAAAACCACGAAAAGTTCTTGTATTTGAAGATAAAATCTTTTTGCTTTGAAGAAGAAAGATCCAGCTGACTGAAATAAGTTCATTAGATGAAAACCAACAAAAATTGACAAGAACCACGAAAAGTTCTTGTATTTTAAGATAATATCTTACTCTATTCAGGAAAAAACTTCCAGCTCGCTGAAATATGTTCATTTGCTGAAAACCATCAAAACCACGAAAAGTTCTTGTATTTGAAGATAAAATCTTTTTGCTTTGAAGAAGAAAGATCGAGCTGACTAAAATAAGTTCATTAGATGAAAACCAACAAAAATTGACAAGAACCACGAAAAGTTCTTGTATTTTAAGATAAAATCTTACGCTATTAAAGAAAAAACTCCCAGCTCGCTGAAATATGTTCATTTGCTGAAAACCAACAAAACCACGAAAAGTTCTTGTATTTGAAGATAAAATCTTTGTTCTTTGAAGAAGAATGATCCAGCTGACTGAAATAAGTTCATTAGATGAAAACCAACAAAAATTGACAAGAAACACAAAAAGTTCTTGTATTTTAAGATAAAATCTTACTCTATTAAGGAAAAAACTTCCAGCTCGCTGAAATATGTTCATTTGCTGAAAACCATCAAAACCACGAAAAGTTCTTGTATTTGAAGATAAAATCTTTTTGCTTTGAAGAAGAAAGATCTAGCTGACTGAAATAAGTTCATTAGATGAAAACCAACAAAAATTGACAAGAACCACGAAAAGTTCTTGTATTTTAAGATAAAATCTTACTCTATTAAGGAAAAAACATCCAGCTCGCTGAAATATGTTCATTTGCTGAAAACCATCAAAACCACGAAAAGTTCTTGTATTTGAAGATAAAATCTTTTTGCTTTGAAGAAGAAAGATCTAGGTGACTGAAATAAGTTCATCAGATGAAAACCAACAAAAATTGACAAGAACCACGAAAAGTTCTTGTATTTTAAGATAGAATCTTACTCTATTAAGGAAATAACTTCCAGCTCGCTGAAATCTGTTCATTTGCTGAAAACCATCAAAACCACGAAAAGTTCTTGTATTTGAAGATAAAATCTTTTTGCTTTGAAGAAGAAAGATCTAGCTGACTGAAATAAGTTCATTCGATGAAAACCAACAAAAATTGACAAGAACCACGAAAAGTTCTTGTATTTTAAGATAATATCTTACTCTATTCAGGAAAAAACTTTAGGCTCGCTGAAATATGTTCATTTGCTGAAAACCATCAAAACCACGAAAAGTTCTTGTATTTGAAGATAAAATCTTTTTGCTTTGAAGAAGAAAGATCTAGCTGACTGAAATAAGTTCATTAGATGAAAACCAACAAAAATTGACAAGAACCACGAAAAGTTCTTGTATTTTAAGATAATATCTTACTCTATTCAGGAAAAAACTTCCAGCTCGCTGAAATATGTTCATTTGCTGAAAACCATCAAAACCACGAAAAGTTCTTGTATTTGAAGATAAAATCTTTTTGCTTTGAAGAAGAAAGATCTAGCTGACTGAAATAAGTTCATTAGATGAAAACCAACAAAAATTGACAAGAACCACGAAAAGTTCTTGTATTTTAAGATAAAATCTTACTCTATTAAGGAAAAAACATCCAGCTCGCTGAAATATGTTCATTTGCTGAAAACCATCAAAACCACGAAAAGTTCTTGTATTTGAAGATAAAATCTTTTTGCTTTGAAGAAGAAAGATCCAGCTGACTGAAATAAGTTCATTAGATGAAAACCAACAAAAATTGACAAGAACCACGAAAAGTTCTTGTATTTTAAGATAATATCTTACTCTGTTCAGGAAAAAACTTCCAGCTCGCTGAAATATGTTCATTTGCTGAAAACCATCAAAACCACGAAAAGTTCTTGTATTTGAAGATAAAATCTTTTTGCTTTGAAGAAGAAAGATCTAGCTGACTGAAATAAGTTCATTAGATGAAAACCAACAAAAATTGACAAGAACCACGAAAGGTTCTTGTATTTTAAGATAAAATCTTACGCTATTAAATAAAAAACTCCCAGCTCGCTGAAATATGTTCATTTGCTGAAAACCAACAAAACCACGAAAAGTTCTTGTATTTGAAGATAAAATCTTTTTTCTTTGAAGAAGAATGATCCAGCTGACTGAAATAAGTTCATTAGATGAAAACCAACAAAAATTGACAAGAACCACGAAAAGTTCTTGTATTTTAAGATAATATCTTACTCTATTCAGGAAAAAACTTTAGGCTCGCTGAAATATGTTCATTTGCTGAAAACCATCAAAACCACGAAAAGTTCTTGTATTTGAAGATAAAATCTTTTTGCTTTGAAGAAGAAAGATCTAGCTGACTGAAATAAGTTCATTAGATGAAAACCAACAAAAATTGACAAGAACCTCGAAAAGTTCTTGTATTTTAAGATAATATCTTACTCTATTCAGGAAAAAACTTCCAGCTCGCTGAAATATGTTCATTTGCTGAAAACCATCAAAACCACGAAAAGTTCTTGTATTTGAAGATAAAATCTTTTTGCTTTGAAGAAGAAAGATCTAGCTGACTGAAATAAGTTCATTAGATGAAAACCAACAAAAATTGACAAGAACCACGAAAAGTTCTTGTATTTTAAGATAAAATCTTACTCTATTAAGGAAAAAACATCCAGCTCGCTGAAATATGTTCATTTGCTGAAAACCATCAAAACCACGAAAAGTTCTTGTATTTGAAGATAAAATCTTTTTGCTTTGAAGAAGAAATATCTAGCTGACTGAAATAAGTTCATTGGATGAAAACCAACAAAAATTGACAAGAACCACGAAAAGTTCTTGTATTTTAAGATAAAATCTTACTCTATTAAGGAAAAAACATCCAGCTCGCTGAAATATGTTCATTTGCTGAAAACCATCAAAACCACGAAAAGTTCTTGTATTTGAAGATAAAATCTTTTTGCTTTGAAGAAGAAAGATCTAGCTGACTGAAATAAGTTCATCAGATGAAAACCAACAAAAATTGACAAGAACCACGAAAAGTTCTTGTATTTTAAGATAGAATCTTACTCTATTAAGGAAATAACTTCCAGCTCGCTGAAATCTGTTCATTTGCTGAAAACCATCAAAACCACGAAAAGTTCTTGTATTTGAAGATAAAATCTTTTTTCTTTGAAGAAGAATGATCTAGCTGACTGAAATAAGTTCATTAGATGAAAACCAACAAAAATTGACAAGAAACACGAAAAGTTCTTGTATTTTAAGATAAAATCTTACTCTATTAAGGAAAAAACTTCCAGCTCGCTGAAATCTGTTCATTTGCTGAAAACCAACAAAACCACCAAAAGTTCTTGTATTTGAAGATAAAATCTTTTTGCTCTGAAGAAGAAAGATCTAGCTGACTGAAATAAGTTCATTAGATGAAAACCAACAAAAATTGACAAGAACCTCGAAAAGTTCTTGTATTTTAAGATAATATCTTACTCTATTCAGGAAAAAACTTCCAGCTCGCTGAAATATGTTCATTTGCTGAAAACCATCAAAACCACGAAAAGTTCTTGTATTTGAAGATAAAATCTTTTTGCTTTGAAGAAGAAAGATCTAGCTGACTGAAATAAGTTCATTAGATGAAAACCAACAAAAATTGACAAGAACCACGAAAAGTTCTTGTATTTTAAGATAAAATCTTACTCTATTAAGGAAAAAACATCCAGCTCGCTGAAATATGTTCATTTGCTGAAAACCATCAAAACCACGAAAAGTTCTTGTATTTGAAGATAAAATCTTTTTGCTTTGAAGAAGAAAGATCTAGCTGACTGAAATAAGTTCATTGGATGAAAACCAACAAAAATTGACAAGAACCACGAAAAGTTCTTGTATTTTAAGATAAAATCTTACTCTATTAAGGAAAAAACATCCAGCTCGCTGAAATATGTTCATTTGCTGAAAACCATCAAAACCACGAAAAGTTCTTGTATTTGAAGATAAAATCTTTTTGCTTTGAAGAAGAAAGATCTAGCTGACTGAAATAAGTTCATCAGATGAAAACCAACAAAAATTGACAAGAACCACGAAAAGTTCTTGTATTTTAAGATAGAATCTTACTCTATTAAGGAAATAACTTCCAGCTCGCTGAAATCTGTTCATTTGCTGAAAACCATCAAAACCACGAAAAGTTCTTGTATTTGAAGATAAAATCTTTTTTCTTTGAAGAAGAATGATCTAGCTGACTGAAATAAGTTCATTAGATGAAAACCAACAAAAATTGACAAGAAACACGAAAAGTTCTTGTATTTTAAGATAAAATCTTACTCTATTAAGGAAAAAACTTCCAGCTCGCTGAAATCTGTTCATTTGCTGAAAACCAACAAAACCACCAAAAGTTCTTGTATTTGAAGATAAAATCTTTTTGCTCTGAAGAAGAAAGATCTAGCTGACTGAAATAAGTTCATTAGATGAAAACCAACAAAAATTGACAAGAACCACGAAAAGTTCTTGCATTTTAAGATAAAATCTTAGGCAATTAAAGAAAAAACTTCCAGCTCGCTGAAATCTGTTCATTTGCTGAAAACCATCAAAACCACGAAAAGTTCTTGTATTTGAAGATAAAATCTTTTTGCTTTGAAGAAGAAAGATCCAGCTGACTGAAATAAGTTCATTAGATGAAAACCAACAAAAATTGACAAGAACCACAAAAAGTTCTTGTATTTTAAGATAATATCTTACTCTATTCAGGAAAAAACTTCCAGCTCGCTGAAATATGTTCATTTGCTGAAAACCATCAAAACCACGAAAAGTTCTTGTATTTGAAGATAAAATCTTTTTGCTTTGAAGAAGAAAGATCGAGCTGACTGAAATAAGTTCATTAGATGAAAACCAACAAAAATTGACAAGAACCACGAAAAGTTCTTGTATTTTAAGATAAAATCTTACGCTATTAAAGAAAAAACTCCCAGCTCGCTGAAATATGTTCATTTGCTGAAAACCAACAAAACCACGAAAAGTTCTTGTATTTGAAGATAAAATCTTTTTTCTTTGAAGAAGAATGATCCAGCTGACTGAAATAAGTTCATTAGATGAAAACCAACAAAAATTGACAAGAAACACGAAAAGTTCTTGTATTTTAAGATAAAATCTTTTTGCTTCGAAGAAGAAAGATCTAGCTGACTGAAATAAGTTCATTCGATGAAAACCAACAAAACCACGAAAAGTTCTTGTATTTGAAGATAAAATCTTTTTGCTTTGAAGAAGAAAGATCTAGCTGACTGAAATAAGTTCATTCGATGAAAACCAACAAAAATTGACAAGAACCACGAAAAGTTCTTGTATCTTAAGATAAAATCTTACTCTATTAAGGTAAAAACATCCAGCTCGCTGAAATATGTTCATTTGCTGAAAACCATCAAAACCACGAAAAGTTCTTGTATTTGAAGATAAAATCTTTTTGCTTTGAAGAAGAAAGATCTAGCTGACTGAAATAAGTTCATTCGATGAAAACCAACAAAAATTGACAAGAACCACGAAAAGTTCTTGTATTTTAAGATAGAATCTTACTCTATTAAGGAAATAACTTCCAGCTCGCTGAAATCTGTTCATTTGCTGAAAACCATCAAAACCACGAAAAGTTCTTGTATTTGAAGATAAAATCTTTTTGCTTTGAAGAAGAAAGATCTAGCTGACTGAAATAAGTTCATTAGATGAAAACCAACAAAAATTGACAAGAACCACGAAAAGTTCTTGTATTTTAAGATAATATCTTACTCTATTCAGGAAAAAACTTCCAGCTCGCTGAAATATGTTCATTTGCTGAAAACCATCAAAACCACGAAAAGTTCTTGTATTTGAAGATAAAATCTTTTTGCTTTGAAGAAGAAAGATCTTGCTGACTGAAATAAGTTCATTAGATGAAAACCAACAAAAATTGACAAGAACCACGAAAAGTTCTTGTATTTTAAGATAATATCTTACTCTATTCAGGAAAAAACTTCCAGCTCGCTGAAATCTGTTCATTTGCTGAAAACCATCAAAACCACGAAAAGTTCTTGTATTTGAAGATAAAATCTTTTTGCTTTGAAGAAGAAAGATCTCGCTGACTGAAATAAGTTAATGAGATGAAAACCAACAAAAATTGACAAGAACCACGAAAAGTTCTTGTATTTTAAGATAAAATCTTACTCTATTAAGGAAAAAACATCCAGCTCGCTGAAATATGTTCATTTGCTGAAAACCATCAAAACCACGAAAAGTTCTTGTATTTGAAGATAAAATCTTTTTGCTTTGAAGAAGAAAGATCTAGCTGACTGAAATAAGTTCATTAGATGAAAACCAACAAAAATTGACAAGAACCACGAAAAGTTCTTGTATTTTAAGATAATATCTTACTCTGTTCAGGAAAAAACTTCCAGCTTGCTGAAATATGTTCATTTGCTGAAAACCATCAAAACCACGAAAAGTTCTTGTATTTGAAGATAAAATCTTTTTGCTTTGAAGAAGAAAGATCTCGCTGACTGAAATAAGTTCATTAGATGAAAACCAACAAAAATTGACAAGAACCACGAAAAGTTCTTGTATTTTAAGATAAAATCTTACGCTATTAAAGAAAAAACTCCCAGCTCGCTGAAATATGTTCATTTGCTGAAAACCAACAAAACCACGAAAAGTTCTTGTATTTGAAGATAAAATCTTTTTTCTTTGAAGAAGAATGATCCAGCTGACTGAAATAAGTTCATTAGATGAAAACCAACAAAAATTGACAAGAACCACGAAAAGTTCTTGTATTTTAAGATAAAATCTTACTCTATTAAGGAAAAAACTTCCAGCTTGCTGAAATAAGTTCATTTGCTGAAAACCATCAAAACCACAAAAAGTTCTTGTATTTGAAGATAAAATCTTTTTGCTTTGAAGAAGAAAGATCTAGCTGACTGAAATAAGTTCATTAGATGAAAACCAACAAAAATTGACAAGAACCACGAAAAGTTCTTGTATTTTAAGATAAAATCTTACTCTATTAAGGAAAAAACATCCAGCTCGCTGAAATATGTTCATTTGCTGAAAACCATCAAAACCACGAAAAGTTCTTGTATTTGAAGATAAAATCTTTTTGCTTTGAAGAAGAAAGATCTAGCTGACTGAAATAAGTTCATTAGATGAAAACCAACAAAAATTGACAAGAAACACGAAAAGTTCTTGTATTTTAAGATAGAATCTTACTCTATTAAGGAAATAACTTCCAGCTCGCTGAAATCTGTTCATTTGCTGAAAACCATCAAAACCACGAAAAGTTCTTGTATTTGAAGATAAAATCTTTTTTCTTTGAAGAAGAATGATCCAGCTGACTGAAATAAGTTCATTAGATGAAAACCAACAAAAATTGACAAGAAACACGAAAAGTTCTTGTATTTTAAGATAAAACCTTACTCTATTAAGGAAAAAACTTCCAGCTCGCTGAAATATGTTCATTTGCTGAAAACCATCAAAACCACGAAAAGTTCTTGTATTTGAAGATAAAATCTTTTTGCTTTGAAGAAGAAAGATCTAGGTGACTGAAATAAGTTCATTAGATGAAAACCAACAAAAATTGACAAGAACCACGAAAAGTTCTTGTATTTTAAGATAGAATCTTACTCTATTAAGGAAATAACTTCCAGCTCGCTGAAATCTGTTCATTTGCTGAAAACCATCAAAACCACGAAAAGTTCTTGTATTTGAAGATAAAATCTTTTTGCTTTGAAGAAGAAAGATCTAGCTGACTGAAATAAGTTCATTAGATGAAAACCAACAAAAATTGACAAGAACCACGAAAAGTTCTTGTATTTTAAGATAATATCTTACTCTATTCAGGAAAAAACTTCCAGCTCGCTGAAATATGTTCATTTGCTGAAAACCATCAAAACCACGAAAAGTTCTTGTATTTGAAGATAAAATCTTTTTGCTTTGAAGAAGAAAGATCTTGCTGACTGAAATAAGTTCATTAGATGAAAACCAACAAAAATTGACAAGAACCACGAAAAGTTCTTGTATTTTAAGATAATATCTTACTCTATTCAGGAAAAAACTTCCAGCTCGCTGAAATATGTTCATTTGCTGAAAACCATCAAAACCACGAAAAGTTCTTGTATTTGAAGATAAAATCTTTTTGCTTTGAAGAAGAAAGATCTCGCTGACTGAAATAAGTTAATTAGATGAAAACCAACAAAAATTGACAAGAACCACGAAAAGTTCTTGTATTTTAAGATAAAATCTTACTCTATTAAGGAAAAAACATCCAGCTCGCTGAAATATGTTCATTTGCTGAAAACCATCAAAACCACGAAAAGTTCTTGTATTTGAAGATAAAATCTTTTTGCTTTGAAGAAGAAAGATCTAGCTGACTGAAATAAGTTCATTAGATGAAAACCAACAAAAATTGACAAGAACCACGAAAAGTTCTTGTATTTTAAGATAATATCTTACTCTGTTCAGGAAAAAACTTCCAGCTTGCTGAAATATGTTCATTTGCTGAAAACCATCAAAACCACGAAAAGTTCTTGTATTTGAAGATAAAATCTTTTTGCTTTGAAGAAGAAAGATCTAGCTGACTGAAATAAGTTCATTAGATGAAAACCAACAAAAATTGACAAGAACCACGAAAAGTTCTTGTATTTTAAGATAAAATCTTACGCTATTAAAGAAAAAACTCCCAGCTCGCTGAAATATGTTCATTTGCTGAAAACCAACAAAACCACGAAAAGTTCTTGTATTTGAAGATAAAATCTTTTTTCTTTGAAGAAGAATGATCCAGCTGACTGAAATAAGTTCATTAGATGAAAACCAACAAAAATTGACAAGAAACACGAAAAGTTCTTGTATTTTAAGATAAAATCTTACTCTATTAAGGAAAAAACTTCCAGCTCGCTGAAATATGTTCATTTGCTGAAAACCATCAAAACCACGAAAAGTTCTTGTATTTGAAGATAAAATCTTTTTGCTTTGAAGAAGAAAGATCTAGCTGACTGAAATAAGTTCATTAGATGAAAACCAACAAAAATTGACAAGAACCACGAAAAGTTCTTGTATTTTAAGATAAAATCTTACTCTATTAAGGAAAAAACATCCAGCTCGCTGAAATATGTTCATTTGCTGAAAACCATCAAAACCACGAAAAGTTCTTGTATTTGAAGATAAAATCTTTTTGCTTTGAAGAAGAAAGATCTAGGTGACTGAAATAAGTTCATTAGATGAAAACCAACAAAAATTGACAAGAACCACGAAAAGTTCTTGTATTTTAAGATAAAACCTTACTCTATTAAGGAAAAAACTTCCAGCTCGCTGAAATATGTTCATTTGCTGAAAACCATCAAAACCACGAAAAGTTCTTGTATTTGAAGATAAAATCTTTTTGCTTTGAAGAAGAAAGATCTAGGTGACTGAAATAAGTTCATTAGATGAAAACCAACAAAAATTGACAAGAACCACGAAAAGTTCTTGTATTTTAAGATAGAATCTTACTCTATTAAGGAAATAACTTCCAGCTCGCTGAAATCTGTTCATTTGCTGAAAACCATCAAAACCACGAAAAGTTCTTGTATTTGAAGATAAAATCTTTTTGCTTTGAAGAAGAAAGATCTAGCTGACTGAAATAAGTTCATTAGATGAAAACCAACAAAAATTGACAAGAACCACGAAAAGTTCTTGTATTTTAAGATAATATCTTACTCTATTCAGGAAAAAACTTCCAGCTCGCTGAAATATGTTCATTTGCTGAAAACCATCAAAACCACGAAAAGTTCTTGTATTTGAAGATAAAATCTTTTTGCTTTGAAGAAGAAAGATCTTGCTGACTGAAATAAGTTCATTAGATGAAAACCAACAAAAATTGACAAGAACCACGAAAAGTTCTTGTATTTTAAGATAATATCTTACTCTATTCAGGAAAAAACTTCCAGCTCGCTGAAATATGTTCATTTGCTGAAAACCATCAAAACCACGAAAAGTTCTTGTATTTGAAGATAAAATCTTTTTGCTTTGAAGAAGAAAGATCTCGCTGACTGAAATAAGTTAATTAGATGAAAACCAACAAAAATTGACAAGAACCACGAAAAGTTCTTGTATTTTAAGATAAAATCTTACTCTATTAAGGAAAAAACATCCAGCTCGCTGAAATATGTTCATTTGCTGAAAACCATCAAAACCACGAAAAGTTCTTGTATTTGAAGATAAAATCTTTTTGCTTTGAAGAAGAAAGATCTAGCTGACTGAAATAAGTTCATTAGATGAAAACCAACAAAAATTGACAAGAACCACGAAAAGTTCTTGTATTTTAAGATAATATCTTACTCTGTTCAGGAAAAAACTTCCAGCTTGCTGAAATATGTTCATTTGCTGAAAACCATCAAAACCACGAAAAGTTCTTGTATTTGAAGATAAAATCTTTTTGCTTTGAAGAAGAAAGATCTAGCTGACTGAAATAAGTTCATTAGATGAAAACCAACAAAAATTGACAAGAACCACGAAAAGTTCTTGTATTTTAAGATAAAATCTTACGCTATTAAAGAAAAAACTCCCAGCTCGCTGAAATATGTTCATTTGCTGAAAACCAACAAAACCACGAAAAGTTCTTGTATTTGAAGATAAAATCTTTTTTCTTTGAAGAAGAATGATCCAGCTGACTGAAATAAGTTCATTAGATGAAAACCAACAAAAATTGACAAGAAACACGAAAAGTTCTTGTATTTTAAGATAAAATCTTACTCTATTAAGGAAAAAACTTCCAGCTCGCTGAAATATGTTCATTTGCTGAAAACCATCAAAACCACGAAAAGTTCTTGTATTTGAAGATAAAATCTTTTTGCTTTGAAGAAGAAAGATCTAGCTGACTGAAATAAGTTCATTAGATGAAAACCAACAAAAATTGACAAGAACCACGAAAAGTTCTTGTATTTTAAGATAAAATCTTACTCTATTAAGGAAAAAACATCCAGCTCGCTGAAATATGTTCATTTGCTGAAAACCATCAAAACCACGAAAAGTTCTTGTATTTGAAGATAAAATCTTTTTGCTTTGAAGAAGAAAGATCTAGGTGACTGAAATAAGTTCATTAGATGAAAACCAACAAAAATTGACAAGAACCACGAAAAGTTCTTGTATTTTAAGATAGAATCTTACTCTATTAAGGAAATAACTTCCAGCTCGCTGAAATCTGTTCATTTGCTGAAAACCATCAAAACCACGAAAAGTTCTTGTATTTGAAGATAAAATCTTTTTGCTTTGAAGAAGAAAGATCTAGCTGACTGAAATAAGTTCATTAGATGAAAACCAACAAAAATTGACAAGAACCACGAAAAGTTCTTGTATTTTAAGATAATATCTTACTCTATTCAGGAAAAAACTTCCAGCTCGCTGAAATATGTTCATTTGCTGAAAACCATCAAAACCACGAAAAGTTCTTGTATTTGAAGATAAAATCTTTTTGCTTTGAAGAAGAAAGATCTTGCTGACTGAAATAAGTTCATTAGATGAAAACCAACAAAAATTGACAAGAACCACGAAAAGTTCTTGTATTTTAAGATAATATCTTACTCTATTCAGGAAAAAACTTCCAGCTCGCTGAAATATGTTCATTTGCTGAAAACCATCAAAACCACGAAAAGTTCTTGTATTTGAAGATAAAATCTTTTTGCTTTGAAGAAGAAAGATCTCGCTGACTGAAATAAGTTAATTAGATGAAAACCAACAAAAATTGACAAGAACCACGAAAAGTTCTTGTATTTTAAGATAAAATCTTACTCTATTAAGGAAAAAACATCCAGCTCGCTGAAATATGTTCATTTGCTGAAAACCATCAAAACCACGAAAAGTTCTTGTATTTGAAGATAAAATCTTTTTTCTTTGAAGAAGAATGATCCAGCTGACTGAAATAAGTTCATTAGATGAAAACCAACAAAAATTGACAAGAAACACGAAAAGTTCTTGTATTTTAAGATAAAATCTTACTCTATTAAGGAAAAAACTTCCAGCTCGCTGAAATATGTTCATTTGCTGAAAACCATCAAAACCACGAAAAGTTCTTGTATTTGAAGATAAAATCTTTTTGCTTTGAAGAAGAAAGATCTAGCTGACTGAAATAAGTTCATTCGATGAAAACCAACAAAAATTGACAAGAACCACGAAAAGTTCTTGTATTTTAAGATAAAATCTTACTCTATTAAGGAAAAAACATCCAGCTCGCTGAAATATGTTCATTTGCTGAAAACCATCAAAACCACGAAAAGTTCTTGTATTTGAAGATAAAATCTTTTTGCTTTGAAGAAGAAAGATCTAGGTGACTGAAATAAGTTCATTAGATGAAAACCAACAAAAATTGACAAGAACCACGAAAAGTTCTTGTATTTTAAGATAGAATCTTACTCTATTAAGGAAATAACTTCCAGCTCGCTGAAATCTGTTCATTTGCTGAAAACCATCAAAACCACGAAAAGTTCTTGTATTTGAAGATAAAATCTTTTTGCTTTGAAGAAGAAAGATCTAGCTGACTGAAATAAGTTCATTAGATGAAAACCAACAAAAATTGACAAGAACCACGAAAAGTTCTTGTATTTTAAGATAATATCTTACTCTATTCAGGAAAAAACTTCCAGCTCGCTGAAATATGTTCATTTGCTGAAAACCATCAAAACCACGAAAAGTTCTTGTATTTGAAGATAAAATCTTTTTGCTTTGAAGAAGAAAGATCTTGCTGACTGAAATAAGTTCATTAGATGAAAACCAACAAAAATTGACAAGAACCACGAAAAGTTCTTGTATTTTAAGATAATATCTTACTCTATTCAGGAAAAAACTTCCAGCTCGCTGAAATATGTTCATTTGCTGAAAACCATCAAAACCACGAAAAGTTCTTGTATTTGAAGATAAAATCTTTTTGCTTTGAAGAAGAAAGATCTCGCTGACTGAAATAAGTTAATTAGATGAAAACCAACAAAAATTGACAAGAACCACGAAAAGTTCTTGTATTTTAAGATAAAATCTTACTCGATTAAGGAAAAAACATCCAGCTCGCTGAAATATGTTCATTTGCTGAAAACCATCAAAACCACGAAAAGTTCTTGTATTTGAAGATAAAATCTTTTTGCTTTGAAGAAGAAAGATCTAGCTGACTGAAATAAGTTCATTAGATGAAAACCAACAAAAATTGACAAGAACCACGAAAAGTTCTTGTATTTTAAGATAAAATCTTACGCTATTAAAGAAAAAACTCCCAGCTCGCTGAAATATGTTCATTTGCTGAAAACCAACAAAACCACGAAAAGTTCTTGTATTTGAAGATAAAATCTTTTTTCTTTGAAGAAGAATGATCCAGCTGACTGAAATAAGTTCATTAGATGAAAACCAACAAAAATTGACAAGAAACACGAAAAGTTCTTGTATTTTAAGATAAAATCTTACTCTATTAAGGAAAAAACTTCCAGCTCGCTGAAATATGTTCATTTGCTGAAAACCATCAAAACCACGAAAAGTTCTTGTATTTGAAGATAAAATCTTTTTGCTTTGAAGAAGAAAGATCTAGCTGACTGAAATAAGTTCATTAGATGAAAACCAACAAAAATTGACAAGAACCACGAAAAGTTCTTGTATTTTAAGATAAAATCTTACTCTATTAAGGAAAAAACATCCAGCTCGCTGAAATATGTTCATTTGCTGAAAACCATCAAAACCACGAAAAGTTCTTGTATTTGAAGATAAAATCTTTTTGCTTTGAAGAAGAAAGATCTAGGTGACTGAAATAAGTTCATTAGATGAAAACCAACAAAAATTGACAAGAACCACGAAAAGTTCTTGTATTTTAAGATAGAATCTTACTCTATTAAGGAAATAACTTCCAGCTCGCTGAAATCTGTTCATTTGCTGAAAACCATCAAAACCACGAAAAGTTCTTGTATTTGAAGATAAAATCTTTTTGCTTTGAAGAAGAAAGATCTAGCTGACTGAAATAAGTTCATTAGATGAAAACCAACAAAAATTGACAAGAACCACGAAAAGTTCTTGTATTTTAAGATAATATCTTACTCTATTCAGGAAAAAACTTCCAGCTCGCTGAAATATGTTCATTTGCTGAAAACCATCAAAACCACGAAAAGTTCTTGTATTTGAAGATAAAATCTTTTTGCTTTGAAGAAGAAAGATCTTGCTGACTGAAATAAGTTCATTAGATGAAAACCAACAAAAATTGACAAGAACCACGAAAAGTTCTTGTATTTTAAGATAATATCTTACTCTATTCAGGAAAAAACTTCCAGCTCGCTGAAATATGTTCATTTGCTGAAAACCATCAAAACCACGAAAAGTTCTTGTATTTGAAGATAAAATCTTTTTGCTTTGAAGAAGAAAGATCTCGCTGACTGAAATAAGTTAATTAGATGAAAACCAACAAAAATTGACAAGAACCACGAAAAGTTCTTGTATTTTAAGATAAAATCTTACTCTATTAAGGAAAAAACATCCAGCTCGCTGAAATATGTTCATTTGCTGAAAACCATCAAAACCACGAAAAGTTCTTGTATTTGAAGATAAAATCTTTTTTCTTTGAAGAAGAATGATCCAGCTGACTGAAATAAGTTCATTAGATGAAAACCAACAAAAATTGACAAGAAACACGAAAAGTTCTTGTATTTTAAGATAAAATCTTACTCTATTAAGGAAAAAACTTCCAGCTCGCTGAAATATGTTCATTTGCTGAAAACCATCAAAACCACGAAAAGTTCTTGTATTTGAAGATAAAATCTTTTTGCTTTGAAGAAGAAAGATCTAGCTGACTGAAATAAGTTCATTCGATGAAAACCAACAAAAATTGACAAGAACCACGAAAAGTTCTTGTATTTTAAGATAAAATCTTACTCTATTAAGGAAAAAACATCCAGCTCGCTGAAATATGTTCATTTGCTGAAAACCATCAAAACCACGAAAAGTTCTTGTATTTGAAGATAAAATCTTTTTGCTTTGAAGAAGAAAGATCTAGGTGACTGAAATAAGTTCATTAGATGAAAACCAACAAAAATTGACAAGAACCACGAAAAGTTCTTGTATTTTAAGATAGAATCTTACTCTATTAAGGAAATAACTTCCAGCTCGCTGAAATCTGTTCATTTGCTGAAAACCATCAAAACCACGAAAAGTTCTTGTATTTGAAGATAAAATCTTTTTGCTTTGAAGAAGAAAGATCTAGCTGACTGAAATAAGTTCATTAGATGAAAACCAACAAAAATTGACAAGAACCACGAAAAGTTCTTGTATTTTAAGATAATATCTTACTCTATTCAGGAAAAAACTTCCAGCTCGCTGAAATATGTTCATTTGCTGAAAACCATCAAAACCACGAAAAGTACTTGTATTTGAAGATAAAATCTTTTTGCTTTGAAGAAGAAAGATCTTGCTGACTGAAATAAGTTCATTAGATGAAAACCAACAAAAATTGACAAGAACCACGAAAAGTTCTTGTATTTTAAGATAATATCTTACTCTATTCAGGAAAAAACTTCCAGCTCGCTGAAATATGTTCATTTGCTGAAAACCATCAAAACCACGAAAAGTTCTTGTATTTGAAGATAAAATCTTTTTGCTTTGAAGAAGAAAGATCTCGCTGACTGAAATAAGTTAATTAGATGAAAACCAACAAAAATTGACAAGAACCACGAAAAGTTCTTGTATTTTAAGATAAAATCTTACTCGATTAAGGAAAAAACATCCAGCTCGCTGAAATATGTTCATTTGCTGAAAACCATCAAAACCACGAAAAGTTCTTGTATTTGAAGATAAAATCTTTTTGCTTTGAAGAAGAAAGATCTAGCTGACTGAAATAAGTTCATTAGATGAAAACCAACAAAAATTGACAAGAACCACGAAAAGTTCTTGTATTTTAAGATAAAATCTTACTCTATTAAGGAAAAAACATCCAGCTCGCTGAAATATGTTCATTTGCTGAAAACCATCAAAACCACGAAAAGTTCTTGTATTTGAAGATAAAATCTTTTTGCTTTGAAGAAGAAAGATCTAGGTGACTGAAATAAGTTCATTAGATGAAAACCAACAAAAATTGACAAGAACCACGAAAAGTTCTTGTATTTTAAGATAGAATCTTACTCTATTAAGGAAATAACTTCCAGCTCGCTGAAATCTGTTCATTTGCTGAAAACCATCAAAACCACGAAAAGTTCTTGTATTTGAAGATAAAATCTTTTTGCTTTGAAGAAGAAAGATCTAGCTGACTGAAATAAGTTCATTAGATGAAAACCAACAAAAATTGACAAGAACCACGAAAAGTTCTTGTATTTTAAGATAATATCTTACTCTATTCAGGAAAAAACTTCCAGCTCGCTGAAATATGTTCATTTGCTGAAAACCATCAAAACCACGAAAAGTTCTTGTATTTGAAGATAAAATCTTTTTGCTTTGAAGAAGAAAGATCTTGCTGACTGAAATAAGTTCATTAGATGAAAACCAACAAAAATTGACAAGAACCACGAAAAGTTCTTGTATTTTAAGATAATATCTTACTCTATTCAGGAAAAAACTTCCAGCTCGCTGAAATATGTTCATTTGCTGAAAACCATCAAAACCACGAAAAGTTCTTGTATTTGAAGATAAAATCTTTTTGCTTTGAAGAAGAAAGATCTCGCTGACTGAAATAAGTTAATTAGATGAAAACCAACAAAAATTGACAAGAACCACGAAAAGTTCTTGTATTTTAAGATAAAATCTTACTCTATTAAGGAAAAAACATCCAGCTCGCTGAAATATGTTCATTTGCTGAAAACCATCAAAACCACGAAAAGTTCTTGTATTTGAAGATAAAATCTTTTTTCTTTGAAGAAGAATGATCCAGCTGACTGAAATAAGTTCATTAGATGAAAACCAACAAAAATTGACAAGAAACACGAAAAGTTCTTGTATTTTAAGATAAAATCTTACTCTATTAAGGAAAAAACTTCCAGCTCGCTGAAATATGTTCATTTGCTGAAAACCATCAAAACCACGAAAAGTTCTTGTATTTGAAGATAAAATCTTTTTGCTTTGAAGAAGAAAGATCTAGCTGACTGAAATAAGTTCATTCGATGAAAACCAACAAAAATTGACAAGAACCACGAAAAGTTCTTGTATTTTAAGATAAAATCTTACTCTATTAAGGAAAAAACATCCAGCTCGCTGAAATATGTTCATTTGCTGAAAACCATCAAAACCACGAAAAGTTCTTGTATTTGAAGATAAAATCTTTTTGCTTTGAAGAAGAAAGATCTAGGTGACTGAAATAAGTTCATTAGATGAAAACCAACAAAAATTGACAAGAACCACGAAAAGTTCTTGTATTTTAAGATAGAATCTTACTCTATTAAGGAAATAACTTCCAGCTCGCTGAAATCTGTTCATTTGCTGAAAACCATCAAAACCACGAAAAGTTCTTGTATTTGAAGATAAAATCTTTTTGCTTTGAAGAAGAAAGATCTAGCTGACTGAAATAAGTTCATTAGATGAAAACCAACAAAAATTGACAAGAACCACGAAAAGTTCTTGTATTTTAAGATAATATCTTACTCTATTCAGGAAAAAATTTCCAGCTCGCTGAAATATGTTCATTTGCTGAAAACCATCAAAACCACGAAAAGTTCTTGTATTTGAAGATAAAATCTTTTTGCTTTGAAGAAGAAAGATCTTGCTGACTGAAATAAGTTCATTAGATGAAAACCAACAAAAATTGACAAGAACCACGAAAAGTTCTTGTATTTTAAGATAATATCTTACTCTATTCAGGAAAAAACTTCCAGCTCGCTGAAATATGTTCATTTGCTGAAAACCATCAAAACCACGAAAAGTTCTTGTATTTGAAGATAAAATCTTTTTGCTTTGAAGAAGAAAGATCTCGCTGACTGAAATAAGTTAATTAGATGAAAACCAACAAAAATTGACAAGAACCACGAAAAGTTCTTGTATTTTAAGATAAAATCTTACTCTATTAAGGAAAAAACATCCAGCTCGCTGAAATATGTTCATTTGCTGAAAACCATCAAAACCACGAAAAGTTCTTGTATTTGAAGATAAAATCTTTTTGCTTTGAAGAAGAAAGATCTAGCTGACTGAAATAAGTTCATTAGATGAAAACCAACAAAAATTGACAAGAACCACGAAAAGTTCTTGTATTTTAAGATAAAATCTTACTCTATTAAGGAAAAAACATCCAGCTCGCTGAAATATGTTCATTTGCTGAAAACCATCAAAACCACGAAAAGTTCTTGTATTTGAAGATAAAATCTTTTTGCTTTGAAGAAGAAAGATCTAGGTGACTGAAATAAGTTCATTAGATGAAAACCAACAAAAATTGACAAGAACCACGAAAAGTTCTTGTATTTTAAGATAGAATCTTAC
This sequence comes from Heptranchias perlo, assembly GCF_035084215.1. Classification (NCBI taxonomy): domain Eukaryota; kingdom Metazoa; phylum Chordata; class Chondrichthyes; order Hexanchiformes; family Hexanchidae; genus Heptranchias; species Heptranchias perlo. Next base: position 1,135,569 of record NC_090366.1, on the reverse strand, counting down.
TCTATTAAGGAAATAACTTCCAGCTCGCTGAAATCTGTTCATTTGCTGAAAACCATCAAAACCACGAAAAGTTCTTGTATTTGAAGATAAAATCTTTTTGCTTTGAAGAAGAAAGATCTAGCTGACTGAAATAAGTTCATTAGATGAAAACCAACAAAAATTGACAAGAACCACGAAAAGTTCTTGTATTTTAAGATAATATCTTACTCTATTCAGGAAAAAACTTCCAGCTCGCTGAAATATGTTCATTTGCTGAAAACCATCAAAACCACGAAAAGTTCTTGTATTTGAAGATAAAATCTTTTTGCTTTGAAGAAGAAAGATCTTGCTGACTGAAATAAGTTCAATAGATGAAAACCAACAAAAATTGACAAGAACCACGAAAAGTTCTTGTATTTTAAGATAATATCTTACTCTATTCAGGAAAAAACTTCCAGCTCGCTGAAATATGTTCATTTGCTGAAAACCATCAAAACCACGAAAAGTTCTTGTATTTGAAGATAAAATCTTTTTGCTTTGAAGAAGAAAGATCTCGCTGACTGAAATAAGTTAATTAGATGAAAACCAACAAAAATTGACAAGAACCATGAAAAGTTCTTGTATTTTAAGATAAAATCTTACTCTATTAAGGAAAAAACATCCAGCTCGCTGAAATATGTTCATTTGCTGAAAACCATCAAAACCACGAAAAGTTCTTGTATTTGAAGATAAAATCTTTTTGCTTTGAAGAAGAAAGATCTAGCTGACTGAAATAAGTTCATTAGATGAAAACCAACAAAAATTGACAAGAACCACGAAAAGTTCTTGTATTTTAAGATAATATCTTACTCTGTTCAGGAAAAAACTTCCAGCTTGCTGAAATATGTTCATTTGCTGAAAACCATCAAAACCACGAAAAGTTCTTGTATTTGAAGATAAAATCTTTTTGCTTTGAAGAAGAAAGATCGAGCTGACTGAAATAAGTTCATTAGATGAAAACCAACAAAAATTGACAAGAACCACGAAAAGTTCTTGTATTTTAAGATAAAATCTTACGCTATCAAAGAAAAAACTCCCAGCTCGCTGAAATATGTTCATTTGCTGAAAACCAACAAAACCACGAAAAGTTCTTGTATTTGAAGATAAAATCTTTTTTCTTTGAAGAAGAATGATCTAGCTGACTGAAATAAGTTCATTAGATGAAAACCAACAAAAATTGACAAGAACCACGAAAAGTTCTTGTATTTTAAGATAATATCTTACTCTATTCAGGAAAAAACTTCCAGCTCGCTGAAATCTGTTCATTTGCTGAAAACCATCAAAACCACGAAAAGTTCTTGTATTTGAAGATAAAATCTTTTTGCTTTGAAGAAGAAAGATCCAGCTGACTGAAATAAGTTCATTAGATGAAAACCAACAAAAATTGACAAGAACCACGAAAAGTTCTTGTATTTTAAGATAATATCTTACTCTATTCAGGAAAAAACTTCCAGCTCGCTGAAATATGTTCATTTGCTGAAAACCATCAAAACCACGAAAAGTTCTTGTATTTGAAGATAAAATCTTTTTGCTTTGAAGAAGAAAGATCGAGCTGACTGAAATAAGTTCATTAGATGAAAACCAACAAAAATTGACAAGAACCACGAAAAGTTCTTGTATTTTAAGATAAAATCTTACGCTATTAAAGAAAAAACTCCCAGCTCGCTGAAATATGTTCATTTGCTGAAAACCAACAAAACCACGAAAAGTTCTTGTATTTGAAGATAAAATCTTTTTTCTTTGAAGAAGAATGATCCAGCTGACTGAAATAAGTTCATTAGATGAAAACCAACAAAAATTGACAAGAAACACGAAAAGTTCTTGTATTTTAAGATAAAATCTTACTCTATTAAGGAAAAAACTTCCAGCTCGCTGAAATATGTTCATTTGCTGAAAACCATCAAAACCACGAAAAGTTCTTGTATTTGAAGATAAAATCTTTTTGCTTTGAAGAAGAAAGATCCAGCTGACTGAAATAAGTTCATTAGATGAAAACCAACAAAAATTGACAAGAACCACGAAAAGTTCTTGTATTTTAAGATAAAATCTTACTCTATTAAGGAAAAAACATCCAGCTCGCTGAAATATGTTCATTTGCTGAAAACCATCAAAACCACGAAACTTCTTGTATTTGAAGATAAAATCTTTTTGCTTTGAAGAAGAAAGATCTAGGTGACTGAAATAAGTTCATTAGATGAAAACCAACAAAAATTGACAAGAACCACGAAAAGTTCTTGTATTTTAAGATAGAATCTTACTCTATTAAGGAAATAACTTCCAGCTCGCTGAAATCTGTTCATTTGCTGAAAACCATCAAAACCACGAAAAGTTCTTGTATTTGAAGATAAAATCTTTTTGCTTTGAAGAAGAAAGATCTAGCTGACTGAAATAAGTTCATTAGATGAAAACCAACAAAAATTGACAAGAACCACGAAAAGTTCTTGTATTTTAAGATAATATCTTACTCTATTCAGGAAAAAACTTCCAGCTCGCTGAAATATGTTCATTTGCTGAAAACCATCAAAACCACGAAAAGTTCTTGTATTTGAAGATAAAATCTTTTTGCTTTGAAGAAGAAAGATCTAGCTGACTGAAATAAGTTCATTAGATGAAAACCAACAAAAATTGACAAGAACCACGAAAAGTTCTTGTATTTTAAGATAATATCTTACTCTGTTCAGGAAAAAACTTCCAGCTTGCTGAAATATGTTCATTTGCTGAAAACCATCAAAACCACGAAAAGTTCTTGTATTTGAAGATAAAATCTTTTTGCTTTGAAGAAGAAAGATCTCGCTGACTGAAATAAGTTCATTAGATGAAAACCAACAAAAATTGACAAGAACCACGAAAAGTTCTTGTATTTTAAGATAAAATCTTACGCTATTAAAGAAAAAACTCCCAGCTCGCTGAAATATGTTCATTTGCTGAAAACCAACAAAACCACGAAAAGTTCTTGTATTTGAAGATAAAATCTTTTTTCTTTGAAGAAGAATGATCCAGCTGACTGAAATAAGTTCATTAGATGAAAACCAACAAAAATTGACAAGAACCACGAAAAGTTCTTGTATTTTAAGATAATATCTTACTCTATTCAGGAAAAAACTTCCAGCTCGCTGAAATATGTTCATTTGCTGAAAACCATCAAAACCACGAAAAGTTCTTGTATTTGAAGATAAAATCTTTTTGCTTTGAAGAAGAAAGATCTTGCTGACTGAAATAAGTTCATTAGATGAAAACCAACAAAAATTGACAAGAACCACGAAAAGTTCTTGTATTTTAAGATAATATCTTACTCTATTCAGGAAAAAACTTCCAGCTCGCTGAAATATGTTCATTTGCTGAAAACCATCAAAACCACGAAAAGTTCTTGTATTTGAAGATAAAATCTTTTTGCTTTGAAGAAGAAAGATCTCGCTGACTGAAATAAGTTAATTAGATGAAAACCAACAAAAATTGACAAGAACCACGAAAAGTTCTTGTATTTTAAGATAAAATCTTACTCTATTAAGGAAAAAACATCCAGCTCGCTGAAATATGTTCATTTGCTGAAAACCATCAAAACCACGAAAAGTTCTTGTATTTGAAGATAAAATCTTTTTGCTTTGAAGAAGAAAGATCTAGCTGACTGAAATAAGTTCATTAGATGAAAACCAACAAAAATTGACAAGAACCACGAAAAGTTCTTGTATTTTAAGATAATATCTTACTCTATTCAGGAAAAAACTTCCAGCTCGCTGAAATATGTTCATTTGCTGAAAACCATCAAAACCACAAAAAGTTCTTGTATTTGAAGATAAAATCTTTTTGCTTTGAAGAAGAAAGATCTTGCTGACTGAAATAAGTTCATTAGATGAAAACCAACAAAAATTGACAAGAACCACGAAAAGTTCTTGTATTTTAAGATAATATCTTACTCCATTCAGGAAAAAACTTCCAGCTCGCTGAAATATGTTCATTTGCTGAAAACCATCAAAACCACGAAAAGTTCTTGTATTTGAAGATAAAATCTTTTTGCTTTGAAGAAGAAAGATCTCGCTGACTGAAATAAGTTAATTAGATGAAAACCAACAAAAATTGACAAGAACCACGAAAAGTTCTTGTATTTTAAGATAAAATCTTACTCTATTAAGGAAAAAACATCCAGCTCGCTGAAATATGTTCATTTGCTGAAAACCATCAAAACCACGAAAAGTTCTTGTATTTGAAGATAAAATCTTTTTGCTTTGAAGAAGAAAGATCTAGCTGACTGAAATAAGTTCATTAGATGAAAACCAACAAAAATTGACAAGAACCACGAAAAGTTCTTGTATTTTAAGATAATATCTTACTCTGTTCAGGAAAAAACTTCCAGCTTGCTGAAATATGTTCATTTGCTGAAAACCATCAAAACCACGAAAAGTTCTTGTATTTGAAGATAAAATCTTTTTGCTTTGAAGAAGAAAGATCTCGCTGACTGAAATAAGTTAATTAGATGAAAACCAACAAAAATTGACAAGAACCACGAAAAGTTCTTGTATTTTAAGATAAAATCTTACTCTGTTAAGGAAAAAACATCCAGCTCGCTGAAATATGTTCATTTGCTGAAAACCATCAAAACCACGAAAAGTTCTTGTATTTGAAGATAAAATCTTTTTGCTTTGAAGAAGAAAGATCTAGCTGACTGAAATAAGTTCATTAGATGAAAACCAACAAAAATTGACAAGAACCACGAAAAGTTCTTGTATTTTAAGATAAAATCTTACTCTATTAAGGAAAAAACATCCAGCTCGCTGAAATATGTTCATTTGCTGAAAACCATCAAAACCACGAAAAGTTCTTGTATTTGAAGATAAAATCTTTTTGCTTTGAAGAAGAAAGATCTAGGTGACTGAAATAAGTTCATTAGATGAAAACCAACAAAAATTGACAAGAACCACGAAAAGTTCTTGTATTTTAAGATAGAATCTTACTCTATTAAGGAAATAACTTCCAGCTCGCTGAAATCTGTTCATTTGCTGAAAACCATCAAAACCACGAAAAGTTCTTGTATTTGAAGATAAAATCTTTTTGCTTTGAAGAAGAAAGATCTAGCTGACTGAAATAAGTTCATTAGATGAAAACGAACAAAAATTGACAAGAACCACGAAAAGTTCTTGTATTTTAAGATAATATCTTACTCTATTCAGGAAAAAACTTCCAGCTCGCTGAAATATGTTCATTTGCTGAAAACCATCAAAACCACGAAAAGTTCTTGTATTTGAAGATAAAATCTTTTTGCTTTGAAGAAGAAAGATCTTGCTGACTGAAATAAGTTCATTAGATGAAAACCAACAAAAATTGACAAGAACCACGAAAAGTTCTTGTATTTTAAGATAATATCTTACTCTATTCAGGAAAAAACTTCCAGCTCGCTGAAATATGTTCATTTGCTGAAAACCATCAAAACCACGAAAAGTTCTTGTATTTGAAGATAAAATCTTTTTGCTTTGAAGAAGAAAGATCTCGCTGACTGAAATAAGTTAATTAGATGAAAACCAACAAAAATTGACAAGAACCACGAAAAGTTCTTGTATTTTAAGATAAAATCTTACTCTATTAAGGAAAAAACATCCAGCTCGCTGAAATATGTTCATTTGCTGAAAACCATCAAAACCACGAAAAGTTCTTGTATTTGAAGATAAAATCTTTTTGCTTTGAAGAAGAAAGATCTAGCTGACTGAAATAAGTTCATTAGATGAAAACCAACAAAAATTGACAAGAACCACGAAAAGTTCTTGTATTTTAAGATAATATCTTACTCTGTTCAGGAAAAAACTTCCAGCTTGCTGAAATATGTTCATTTGCTGAAAACCATCAAAACCACGAAAAGTTCTTGTATTTGAAGATAAAATCTTTTTGCTTTGAAGAAGAAAGATCTAGCTGACTGAAATAAGTTCATTAGATGAAAACCAACAAAAATTGACAAGAACCACGAAAAGTTCTTGTATTTTAAGATAAAATCTTACGCTATTAAAGAAAAAACTCCCAGCTCGCTGAAATATGTTCATTTGCTGAAAACCAACAAAACCACGAAAAGTTCTTGTATTTGAAGATAAAATCTTTTTTCTTTGAAGAAGAATGATCCAGCTGACTGAAATAAGTTCATCAGATGAAAACCAACAAAAATTGACAAGAACCACGAAAAGTTCTTGTATTTTAAGATAAAATCTTAGGCAATTAAAGAAAAAACTTCCAGCTCGCTGAAATCTGTTCATTTGCTGAAAACCATCAAAACCACGAAAAGTTCTTGTATTTGAAGATAAAATCTTTTTGCTTTGAAGAAGAAAGATCCAGCTGACTGAAATAAGTTCATTAGATGAAAACCAACAAAAATTGACAAGAACCACGAAAAGTTCTTGTATTTTAAGATAATATCTTACTCTATTCAGGAAAAAACTTCCAGCTCGCTGAAATATGTTCATTTGCTGAAAACCATCAAAACCACGAAAAGTTCTTGTATTTGAAGATAAAATCTTTTTGCTTTGAAGAAGAAAGATCGAGCTGACTGAAATAAGTTCATTAGATGAAAACCAACAAAAATTGACAAGAACCACGAAAAGTTCTTGTATTTTAAGATAAAATCTTACGCTATTAAAGAAAAAACTCCCAGCTCGCTGAAATATGTTCATTTGCTGAAAACCAACAAAACCACGAAAAGTTCTTGTATTTGAAGATAAAATCTTTTTTCTTTGAAGAAGAATGATCCAGCTGACTGAAATAAGTTCATTCGATGAAAACCAACAAAAATTGACAAGAAACACGAAAAGTTCTTGTATTTTAAGATAAAATCTTACTCTATTAAGGAAAAAACTTCCAGCTCGCTGAATTATGTTCATTTGCTGAAAACCATCAAAACCACGAAAAGTTCTTGTATTTGAAGATAAAATCTTTTTGCTTTGAAGAAGAAAGATCTAGCTGACTGAAATAAGTTCATTAGATGAAAACCAACAAAAATTGACAAGAACCACGAAAAGTTCTTGTATTTTAAGATAAAATCTTACTCTATTAAGGAAAAAACATCCAGCTCGCTGAAATATGTTCATTTGCTGAAAACCATCAAAACCACGAAAAGTTCTTGTATTTGAAGATAAAATCTTTTTGCTTTGAAGAAGAAAGATCTAGGTGACTGAAATAAGTTCATTAGATGAAAACCAACAAAAATTGACAAGAACCACGAAAAGTTCTTGTATTTTAAGATAGAATCTTACTCTATTAAGGAAATAACTTCCAGCTCGCTGAAATCTGTTCATTTGCTGAAAACCATCAAAACCACGAAAAGTTCTTGTATTTGAAGATAAAATCTTTTTGCTTTGAAGAAGAAAGATCTAGCTGACTGAAATAAGTTCATTAGATGAAAACCAACAAAAATTGACAAGAACCACGAAAAGTTCTTGTATTTTAAGATAATATCTTACTCTATTCAGGAAAAAACTTCCAGCTCGCTGAAATATGTTCATTTGCTGAAAACCATCAAAACCACGAAAAGTTCTTGTATTTGAAGATAAAATCTTTTTGCTTTGAAGAAGAAAGATCTAGCTGACTGAAATAAGTTCATTAGATGAAAACCAACAAAAATTGACAAGAACCACGAAAAGTTCTTGTATTTTAAGATAATATCTTACTCTGTTCAGGAAAAAACTTCCAGCTTGCTGAAATATGTTCATTTGTTGAAAACCATCAAAACCACGAAAAGTTCTTGTATTTGAAGATAAAATCTTTTTGCTTTGAAGAAGAAAGATCTCGCTGACTGAAATAAGTTCATTAGATGAAAACCAACAAAAATTGACAAGAACCACGAAAAGTTCTTGTATTTTAAGATAAAATCTTACGCTATTAAAGAAAAAACTCCCAGCTCGCTGAAATATGTTCATTTGCTGAAAACCAACAAAACCACGAAAAGTTCTTGTATTTGAAGATAAAATCTTTTTTCTTTGAAGAAGAATGATCCAGCTGACTGAAATAAGTTCATTAGATGAAAACCAACAAAAATTGACAAGAACCACGAAAAGTTCTTGTATTTTAAGATAATATCTTACTCTATTCAGGAAAAAACTTCCAGCTCGCTGAAATATGTTCATTTGCTGAAAACCATCAAAACCACGAAAAGTTCTTGTATTTGAAGATAAAATCTTTTTGCTTTGAAGAAGAAAGATCTTGCTGACTGAAATAAGTTCATTAGATGAAAACCAACAAAAATTGACAAGAACCACGAAAAGTTCTTGTATTTTAAGATAATATCTTACTCTATTCAGGAAAAAACTTCCAGCTCGCTGAAATATGTTCATTTGCTGAAAACCATCAAAACCACGAAAAGTTCTTGTATTTGAAGATAAAATCTTTTTGCTTTGAAGAAGAAAGATCTCGCTGACTGAAATAAGTTAATCAGATGAAAACCAACAAAAATTGACAAGAACCACGAAAAGTTCTTGTATTTTAAGATAAAATCTTACTCTATTAAGGAAAAAACATCCAGCTCGCTGAAATATGTTCATTTGCTGAAAACCATCAAAACCACGAAAAGTTCTTGTATTTGAAGATAAAATCTTTTTGCTTTGAAGAAGAAAGATCTAGCTGACTGAAATAAGTTCATTAGATGAAAACCAACAAAAATTGACAAGAACCACGAAAAGTTCTTGTATTTTAAGATAATATCTTACTCTATTCAGGAAAAAACTTCCAGCTCGCTGAAATATGTTCATTTGCTGAAAACCATCAAAACCACGAAAAGTTCTTGTATTTGAAGATAAAATCTTTTTGCTTTGAAGAAGAAAGATCTTGCTGACTGAAATAAGTTCATTAGATGAAAACCAACAAAAATTGACAAGAACCACGAAAAGTTCTTGTATTTTAAGATAATATCTTACTCTATTCAGGAAAAAACTTCCTGCTCGCTGAAATATGTTCATTTGCTGAAAACCATCAAAACCACGAAAAGTTCTTGTATTTGAAGATAAAATCTTTTTGCTTTGAAGAAGAAAGATCTCGCTGACTGAAATAAGTTAATTAGATGAAAACCAACAAAAATTGACAAGAACCACGAAAAGTTCTTGTATTTTAAGATAAAATCTTACTCTATTAAGGAAAAAACATCCAGCTCGCTGAAATATGTTCATTTGCTGAAAACCATCAAAACCACGAAAAGTTCTTGTATTTGAAGATAAAATCTTTTTGCTTTGAAGAAGAAAGATCTAGCTGACTGAAATAAGTTCATTAGATGAAAACCAACAAAAATTGACAAGAACCACGAAAAGTTCTTGTATTTTAAGATAATATCTTACTCTGTTCAGGAAAAAACTTCCAGCTTGCTGAAATATGTTCATTTGCTGAAAACCATCAAAACCACGAAAAGTTCTTGTATTTGAAGATAAAATCTTTTTGCTTTGAAGAAGAAAGATCTAGCTGACTGAAATAAGTTCATTAGATGAAAACCAACAAAAATTGACAAGAACCACGAAAAGTTCTTGTATTTTAAGATAAAATCTTAGGCAATTAAAGAAAAAACTTCCAGCTCGCTGAAATCTGTTCATTTGCTGAAAACCATCAAAACCACGAAAAGTTCTTGTATTTGAAGATAAAATCTTTTTGCTTTGAAGAAGAAAGATCCAGCTGACTGAAATAAGTTCATTAGATGAAAACCAACAAAAATTGACAAGAACCACGAAAAGTTCTTGTATTTTAAGATAATATCTTACTCTATTCAGGAAAAAACTTCCAGCTCGCTGAAATATGTTCATTTGCTGAAAACCATCAAAACCACGAAAAGTTCTTGTATTTGAAGATAAAATCTTTTTGCTTTGAAGAAGAAAGATCGAGCTGACTGAAATAAGTTCATTAGATGAAAACCAACAAAAATTGACAAGAACCACGAAAAGTTCTTGTATTTTAAGATAATATCTTACTCTATTCAGGAAAAAACTTCCAGCTCGCTGAAATATGTTCATTTGCTGAAAACCATCAAAACCACGAAAAGTTCTTGTATTTGAAGATAAAATCTTTTTGCTTTGAAGAAGAAAGATCTAGCTGACTGAAATAAGTTCATTAGATGAAAACCAACAAAAATTGACAAGAACCACGAAAAGTTCTTGTATTTTAAGATAATATATAACTCTGTTCAGGAAAAAACTTCCAGCTTGCTGAAATATGTTCATTTGCTGAAAACCATCAAAACCACGAAAAGTTCTTGTATTTGAAGATAAAATCTTTTTGCTTTGAAGAAGAAAGATCGAGCTGACTGAAATAAGTTCATTAGATGAAAACCAACAAAAATTGACAAGAACCACGAAAAGTTCTTGTATTTTAAGATAAAATCTTACGCTATTAAAGAAAAAACTCCCAGCTCGCTGAAATATGTTCATTTGCTGAAAACCAACAAAACCACGAAAAGTTCTTGTATTTGAAGATAAAATCTTTTTTCTTTGAAGAAGAATGATCCAGCTGACTGAAATAAGTTCATTAGATGAAAACCAACAAAAATTGACAAGAACCACGAAAAGTTCTTGTATTTTAAGATAATATCTTACTCTATTCAGGAAAAAACTTCCAGCTCGCTGAAATATGTTCATTTGCTGAAAACCATCAAAACCACGAAAAGTTCTTGTATTTGAAGATAAAATCTTTTTGCTTTGAAGAAGAAAGATCTTGCTGACTGAAATAAGTTCATTAGATGAAAACCAACAAAAATTGACAAGAACCACGAAAAGTTCTTGTATTTTAAGATAATATCTTACTCTATTCAGGAAAAAACTTCCAGCTCGCTGAAATATGTTCATTTGCTGAAAACCATCAAAACCACGAAAAGTTCTTGTATTTGAAGATAAAATCTTTTTGCTTTGAAGAAGAAAGATCTCGCTGACTGAAATAAGTTAATTAGATGAAAACCAACAAAAATTGACAAGAACCACGAAAAGTTCTTGTATTTTAAGATAAAATCTTACTCTGTTAAGGAAAAAACATCCAGCTCGCTGAAATATGTTCATTTGCTGAAAACCATCAAAACCACGAAAAGTTCTTGTATTTGAAGATAAAATCTTTTTGCTTTGAAGAAGAAAGATCTAGCTGACTGAAATAAGTTCATTAGATGAAAACCAACAAAAATTGACAAGAACCACGAAAAGTTCTTGTATTTTAAGATAAAATCTTACTCTATTAAGGAAAAAACATCCAGCTCGCTGAAATATGTTCATTTGCTGAAAACCATCAAAACCACGAAAAGTTCTTGTATTTGAAGATAAAATCTTTTTGCTTTGAAGAAGAAAGATCTAGGTGACTGAAATAAGTTCATTAGATGAAAACCAACAAAAATTGACAAGAACCACGAAAAGTTCTTGTATTTTAAGATAGAATCTTACTCTATTAAGGAAATAACTTCCAGCTCGCTGAAATCTGTTCATTTGCTGAAAACCATCAAAACCACGAAAAGTTCTTGTATTTGAAGATAAAATCTTTTTGCTTTGAAGAAGAAAGATCTAGCTGACTGAAATAAGTTCATTAGATGAAAACGAACAAAAATTGACAAGAACCACGAAAAGTTCTTGTATTTTAAGATAATATCTTACTCTATTCAGGAAAAAACTTCCAGCTCGCTGAAATATGTTCATTTGCTGAAAACCATCAAAACCACGAAAAGTTCTTGTATTTGAAGATAAAATCTTTTTGCTTTGAAGAAGAAAGATCTTGCTGACTGAAATAAGTTCATTAGATGAAAACCAACAAAAATTGACAAGAACCACGAAAAGTTCTTGTATTTTAAGATAATATCTTACTCTATTCAGGAAAAAACTTCCAGCTCGCTGAAATATGTTCATTTGCTGAAAACCATCAAAACCACGAAAAGTTCTTGTATTTGAAGATAAAATCTTTTTGCTTTGAAGAAGAAAGATCTCGCTGACTGAAATAAGTTAATTAGATGAAAACCAACAAAAATTGACAAGAACCACGAAAAGTTCTTGTATTTTAAGATAAAATCTTACTCTATTAAGGAAAAAACATCCAGCTCGCTGAAATATGTTCATTTGCTGAAAACCATCAAAACCACGAAAAGTTCTTGTATTTGAAGATAAAATCTTTTTGCTTTGAAGAAGAAAGATCTAGCTGACTGAAATAAGTTCATTAGATGAAAACCAACAAAAATTGACAAGAACCACGAAAAGTTCTTGTATTTTAAGATAATATCTTACTCTGTTCAGGAAAAAACTTCCAGCTTGCTGAAATATGTTCATTTGCTGAAAACCATCAAAACCACGAAAAGTTCTTGTATTTGAAGATAAAATCTTTTTGCTTTGAAGAAGAAAGATCTAGCTGACTGAAATAAGTTCATTAGATGAAAACCAACAAAAATTGACAAGAACCACGAAAAGTTCTTGTATTTTAAGATAAAATCTTACGCTATTAAAGAAAAAACTCCCAGCTCGCTGAAATATGTTCATTTGCTGAAAACCAACAAAACCACGAAAAGTTCTTGTATTTGAAGATAAAATCTTTTTTCTTTGAAGAAGAATGATCCAGCTGACTGAAATAAGTTCATCAGATGAAAACCAACAAAAATTGACAAGAACCACGAAAAGTTCTTGTATTTTAAGATAAAATCTTAGGCAATTAAAGAAAAAACTTCCAGCTCGCTGAAATCTGTTCATTTGCTGAAAACCATCAAAACCACGAAAAGTTCTTGTATTTGAAGATAAAATCTTTTTGCTTTGAAGAAGAAAGATCCAGCTGACTGAAATAAGTTCATTAGATGAAAACCAACAAAAATTGACAAGAACCACGAAAAGTTCTTGTATTTTAAGATAATATCTTACTCTATTCAGGAAAAAACTTCCAGCTCGCTGAAATATGTTCATTTGCTGAAAACCATCAAAACCACGAAAAGTTCTTGTATTTGAAGATAAAATCTTTTTGCTTTGAAGAAGAAAGATCGAGCTGACTGAAATAAGTTCATTAGATGAAAACCAACAAAAATTGACAAGAACCACGAAAAGTTCTTGTATTTTAAGATAAAATCTTACGCTATTAAAGAAAAAACTCCCAGCTCGCTGAAATATGTTCATTTGCTGAAAACCAACAAAACCACGAAAAGTTCTTGTATTTGAAGATAAAATCTTTTTTCTTTGAAGAAGAATGATCCAGCTGACTGAAATAAGTTCATTCGATGAAAACCAACAAAAATTGACAAGAAACACGAAAAGTTCTTGTATTTTAAGATAAAATCTTACTCTATTAAGGAAAAAACTTCCAGCTCGCTGAATTATGTTCATTTGCTGAAAACCATCAAAACCACGAAAAGTTCTTGTATTTGAAGATAAAATCTTTTTGCTTTGAAGAAGAAAGATCTAGCTGACTGAAATAAGTTCATTAGATGAAAACCAACAAAAATTGACAAGAACCACGAAAAGTTCTTGTATTTTAAGATAAAATCTTACTCTATTAAGGAAAAAACATCCAGCTCGCTGAAATATGTTCATTTGCTGAAAACCATCAAAACCACGAAAAGTTCTTGTATTTGAAGATAAAATCTTTTTGCTTTGAAGAAGAAAGATCTAGGTGACTGAAATAAGTTCATTAGATGAAAACCAACAAAAATTGACAAGAACCACGAAAAGTTCTTGTATTTTAAGATAGAATCTTACTCTATTAAGGAAATAACTTCCAGCTCGCTGAAATCTGTTCATTTGCTGAAAACCATCAAAACCACGAAAAGTTCTTGTATTTGAAGATAAAATCTTTTTGCTTTGAAGAAGAAAGATCTAGCTGACTGAAATAAGTTCATTAGATGAAAACCAACAAAAATTGACAAGAACCACGAAAAGTTCTTGTATTTTAAGATAATATCTTACTCTATTCAGGAAAAAACTTCCAGCTCGCTGAAATATGTTCATTTGCTGAAAACCATCAAAACCACGAAAAGTTCTTGTATTTGAAGATAAAATCTTTTTGCTTTGAAGAAGAAAGATCTAGCTGACTGAAATAAGTTCATTAGATGAAAACCAACAAAAATTGACAAGAACCACGAAAAGTTCTTGTATTTTAAGATAATATCTTACTCTGTTCAGGAAAAAACTTCCAGCTTGCTGAAATATGTTCATTTGTTGAAAACCATCAAAACCACGAAAAGTTCTTGTATTTGAAGATAAAATCTTTTTGCTTTGAAGAAGAAAGATCTCGCTGACTGAAATAAGTTCATTAGATGAAAACCAACAAAAATTGACAAGAACCACGAAAAGTTCTTGTATTTTAAGATAAAATCTTACGCTATTAAAGAAAAAACTCCCAGCTCGCTGAAATATGTTCATTTGCTGAAAACCAACAAAACCACGAAAAGTTCTTGTATTTGAAGATAAAATCTTTTTTCTTTGAAGAAGAATGATCCAGCTGACTGAAATAAGTTCATTAGATGAAAACCAACAAAAATTGACAAGAACCACGAAAAGTTCTTGTATTTTAAGATAATATCTTACTCTATTCAGGAAAAAACTTCCAGCTCGCTGAAATATGTTCATTTGCTGAAAACCATCAAAACCACGAAAAGTTCTTGTATTTGAAGATAAAATCTTTTTGCTTTGAAGAAGAAAGATCTTGCTGACTGAAATAAGTTCATTAGATGAAAACCAACAAAAATTGACAAGAACCACGAAAAGTTCTTGTATTTTAAGATAATATCTTACTCTATTCAGGAAAAAACTTCCAGCTCGCTGAAATATGTTCATTTGCTGAAAACCATCAAAACCACGAAAAGTTCTTGTATTTGAAGATAAAATCTTTTTGCTTTGAAGAAGAAAGATCTCGCTGACTGAAATAAGTTAATCAGATGAAAACCAACAAAAATTGACAAGAACCACGAAAAGTTCTTGTATTTTAAGATAAAATCTTACTCTATTAAGGAAAAAACATCCAGCTCGCTGAAATATGTTCATTTGCTGAAAACCATCAAAACCACGAAAAGTTCTTGTATTTGAAGATAAAATCTTTTTGCTTTGAAGAAGAAAGATCTAGCTGACTGAAATAAGTTCATTAGATGAAAACCAACAAAAATTGACAAGAACCACGAAAAGTTCTTGTATTTTAAGATAATATCTTACTCTATTCAGTTAAAAACTTCCAGCTCGCTGAAATATGTTCATTTGCTGAAAACCATCAAAACCACGAAAAGTTCTTGTATTTGAAGATAAAATCTTTTTGCTTTGAAGAAGAAAGATCTTGCTGACTGAAATAAGTTCATTAGATGAAAACCAACAAAAATTGACAAGAACCACGAAAAGTTCTTGTATTTTAAGATAATATCTTACTCTATTCAGGAAAAAACTTCCAGCTCGCTGAAATATGTTCATTTGCTGAAAACCATCAAAACCACGAAAAGTTCTTGTATTTGAAGATAAAATCTTTTTGCTTTGAAGAAGAAAGATCTCGCTGACTGAAATAAGTTAATTAGATGAAAACCAACAAAAATTGACAAGAACCACGAAAAGTTCTTGTATTTTAAGATAAAATCTTACTCTATTAAGGAAAAAACATCCAGCTCGCTGAAATATGTTCATTTGCTGAAAACCATCAAAACCACGAAAAGTTCTTGTATTTGAAGATAAAATCTTTTTGCTTTGAAGAAGAAAGATCTAGCTGACTGAAATAAGTTCATTAGATGAAAACCAACAAAAATTGACAAGAACCACGAAAAGTTCTTGTATTTTAAGATAATATCTTACTCTGTTCAGGAAAAAACTTCCAGCTTGCTGAAATATGTTCATTTGCTGAAAACCATCAAAACCACGAAAAGTTCTTGTATTTGAAGATAAAATCTTTTTGCTTTGAAGAAGAAAGATCTAGCTGACTGAAATAAGTTCATTAGATGAAAACCAACAAAAATTGACAAGAACCACGAAAAGTTCTTGTATTTTAAGATAAAATCTTAGGCAATTAAAGAAAAAACTTCCAGCTCGCTGAAATCTGTTCATTTGCTGAAAACCATCAAAACCACGAAAAGTTCTTGTATTTGAAGATAAAATCTTTTTGCTTTGAAGAAGAAAGATCCAGCTGACTGAAATAAGTTCATTAGATGAAAACCAACAAAAATTGACAAGAACCACGAAAAGTTCTTGTATTTTAAGATAAAATCTTACGCTATTAAAGAAAAAACTCCCAGCTCGCTGAAATATGTTCATTTGCTGAAAACCAACAAAACCACGAAAAGTTCTTGTATTTGAAGATAAAATCTTTTTTCTTTGAAGAAGAATGATCCAGCTGACTGAAATAAGTTCATTAGATGAAAACCAACAAAAATTGACAAGAACCACGAAAAGTTCTTGTATTTTAAGATAATATCTTACTCTATTCAGGAAAAAACTTCCAGCTCGCTGAAATATGTTCATTTGCTGAAAACCATCAAAACCACGAAAAGTTCTTGTATTTGAAGATAAAATCTTTTTGCTTTGAAGAAGAAAGATCTTGCTGACTGAAATAAGTTCATTAGATGAAAACCAACAAAAATTGACAAGAACCACGAAAAGTTCTTGTATTTTAAGATAATATCTTACTCTATTCAGGAAAAAACTTCCAGCTCGCTGAAATATGTTCATTTGCTGAAAACCATCAAAACCACGAAAAGTTCTTGTATTTGAAGATAAAATCTTTTTGCTTTGAAGAAGAAAGATCTCGCTGACTGAAATAAGTTAATTAGATGAAAACCAACAAAAATTGACAAGAACCACGAAAAGTTCTTGTATTTTAAGATAAAATCTTACTCTATTAAGGAAAAAACATCCAGCTCGCTGAAATATGTTCATTTGCTGAAAACCATCAAAACCACGAAAAGTTCTTGTATTTGAAGATAAAATCTTTTTGCTTTGAAGAAGAAAGATCTAGCTGACTGAAATAAGTTCATTAGATGAAAACCAACAAAAATTGACAAGAACCACGAAAAGTTCTTGTATTTTAAGATAAAATCTTACTCTATTAAGGAAAAAACATCCAGCTCGCTGAAATATGTTCATTTGCTGAAAACCATCAAAACCACGAAAAGTTCTTGTATTTGAAGATAAAATCTTTTTGCTTTGAAGAAGAAAGATCTAGGTGACTGAAATAAGTTCATTAGATGAAAACCAACAAAAATTGACAAGAACCACGAAAAGTTCTTGTATTTTAAGATAGAATCTTACTCTATTAAGGAAATAACTTCCAGCTCGCTGAAATCTGTTCATTTGCTGAAAACCATCAAAACCACGAAAAGTTCTTGTATTTGAAGATAAAATCTTTTTGCTTTGAAGAAGAAAGATCTAGCTGACTGAAATAAGTTCATCAGATGAAAACCAACAAAAATTGACAAGAACCACGAAAAGTTCTTGTATTTTAAGATAATATCTTACTCTATTCAGGAAAAAACTTCCAGCTCGCTGAAATATGTTCATTTGCTGAAAACCATCAAAACCACGAAAAGTTCTTGTATTTGAAGATAAAATCTTTTTGCTTTGAAGAAGAAAGATCTTGCTGACTGAAATAAGTTCATCAGATGAAAACCAACAAAAATTGACAAGAACCACGAAAAGTTCTTGTATTTTAAGATAATATCTTACTCTATTCAGGAAAAAACTTCCAGCTCGCTGAAATATGTTCATTTGCTGAAAACCATCAAAACCACGAAAAGTTCTTGTATTTGAAGATAAAATCTTTTTGCTTTGAAGAAGAAAGATCTCGCTGACTGAAATAAGTTAATTAGATGAAAACCAACAAAAATTGACAAGAACCACGAAAAGTTCTTGTATTTTAAGATAAAATCTTACTCTATTAAGGAAAAAACATCCAGCTCGCTGAAATATGTTCATTTGCTGAAAACCATCAAAACCACGAAAAGTTCTTGTATTTGAAGATAAAATCTTTTTGCTTTGAAGAAGAAAGATCTAGCTGACTGAAATAAGTTCATTAGATGAAAACCAACAAAAATTGACAAGAACCACGAAAAGTTCTTGTATTTTAAGATAATATCTTACTCTGTTCAGGAAAAAACTTCCAGCTTGCTGAAATATGTTCATTTGCTGAAAACCATCAAAACCACGAAAAGTTCTTGTATTTGAAGATAAAATCTTTTTGCTTTGAAGAAGAAAGATCCAGCTGACTGAAATAAGTTCATTAGATGAAAACCAACAAAAATTGACAAGAACCACGAAAAGTTCTTGTATTTTAAGATAAAATCTTACGCTATTAAAGAAAAAACTCCCAGCTCGCTGAAATATGTTCATTTGCTGAAAACCAACAAAACCACGAAAAGTTCTTGTATTTGAAGATAAAATCTTTTTTCTTTGAAGAAGAATGATCCAGCTGACTGAAATAAGTTCATTAGATGAAAACCAACAAAAATTGACAAGAACCACGAAAAGTTCTTGTATTTTAAGATAAAATCTTAGGCAATTAAAGAAAAAACTTCCAGCTCGCTGAAATCTGTTCATTTGCTGAAAACCATCAAAACCACGAAAAGTTCTTGTATTTGAAGATAAAATCTTTTTGCTTTGAAGAAGAAAGATCCAGCTGACTGAAATAAGTTCATTAGATGAAAACCAACAAAAATTGACAAGAACCACGAAAAGTTCTTGTATTTTAAGATAATATCTTACTCTATTCAGGAAAAAACTTCCAGCTCGCTGAAATATGTTCATTTGCTGAAAACCATCAAAACCACGAAAAGTTCTTGTATTTGAAGATAAAATCTTTTTGCTTTGAAGAAGAAAGATCGAGCTGACTGAAATAAGTTCATTAGATGAAAACCAACAAAAATTGACAAGAACCACGAAAAGTTCTTGTATTTTAAGATAAAATCTTACGCTATTAAAGAAAAAACTCCCAGCTCGCTGAAATATGTTCATTTGCTGAAAACCAACAAAACCACGAAAAGTTCTTGTATTTGAAGATAAAATCTTTTTTCTTTGAAGAAGAATGATCCAGCTGACTGAAATAAGTTCATTAGATGAAAACCAACAAAAATTGACAAGAAACACGAAAAGTTCTTGTATTTTAAGATAAAATCTTACTCTATTAAGGAAAAAACTTCCAGCTCGCTGAAATATGTTCATTTGCTGAAAACCATCAAAACCACGAAAAGTTCTTGTATTTGAAGATAAAATCTTTTTGCTTTGAAGAAGAAAGATCTAGCTGACTGAAATAAGTTCATTAGATGAAAACCAACAAAAATTGACAAGAACCACGAAAAGTTCTTGTATTTTAAGATAGAATCTTACTCTATTAAGGAAATAACTTCCAGCTCGCTGAAATCTGTTCATTTGCTGAAAACCATCAAAACCACGAAAAGTTCTTGTATTTGAAGATAAAATCTTTTTGCTTTGAAGAAGAAAGATCTAGCTGACTGAAATAAGTTCATTAGATGAAAACCAACAAAAATTGACAAGAACCACGAAAAGTTCTTGTATTTTAAGATAATATCTTACTCTATTCAGGAAAAAACTTCCAGCTCGCTGAAATATGTTCATTTGCTGAAAACCATCAAAACCACGAAAAGTTCTTGTATTTGAAGATAAAATCTTTTTGCTTTGAAGAAGAAAGATCTAGCTGACTGAAATAAGTTCATTAGATGAAAACCAACAAAAATTGACAAGAACCACGAAAAGTTCTTGTATTTTCAGATAATATCTTACTCTGTTCAGGAAAAAACTTCCAGCTTGCTGAAATATGTTCATTTGCTGAAAACCATCAAAACCACGAAAAGTTCTTGTATTTGAAGATAAAATCTTTTTGCTTTGAAGAAGAAAGATCGAGCTGACTGAAATAAGTTCATTAGATGAAAACCAACAAAAATTGACAAGAACCACGAAAAGTTCTTGTATTTTAAGATAAAATCTTACGCTATTAAAGAAAAAACTCCCAGCTCGCTGAAATATGTTCATTTGCTGAAAACCAACAAAACCACGAAAAGTTCTTGTATTTGAAGATAAAATCTTTTTTCTTTGAAGAAGAATGATCCAGCTGACTGAAATAAGTTCATTAGATGAAAACCAACAAAAATTGACAAGAACCACGAAAAGTTCTTGTATTTTAAGATAATATCTTACTCTATTCAGGAAAAAACTTCCAGCTCGCTGAAATATGTTCATTTGCTGAAAACCATCAAAACCACGAAAAGTTCTTGTATTTGAAGATAAAATCTTTTTGCTTTGAAGAAGAAAGATCTTGCTGACTGAAATAAGTTCATTAGATGAAAACCAACAAAAATTGACAAGAACCACGAAAAGTTCTTGTATTTTAAGATAATATCTTACTCTATTCAGGAAAAAACTTCCAGCTCGCTGAAATATGTTCATTTGCTGAAAACCATCAAAACCACGAAAAGTTCTTGTATTTGAAGATAAAATCTTTTTGCTTTGAAGAAGAAAGATCTCGCTGACTGAAATAAGTTAATTAGATGAAAACCAACAAAAATTGACAAGAACCACGAAAAGTTCTTGTATTTTAAGATAAAATCTTACTCTATTAAGGAAAAAACATCCAGCTCGCTGAAATATGTTCATTTGCTGAAAACCATCAAAACCACGAAAAGTTCTTGTATTTGAAGATAAAATCTTTTTGCTTTGAAGAAGAAAGATCTAGCTGACTGAAATAAGTTCATTAGATGAAAACCAACAAAAATTGACAAGAACCACGAAAAGTTCTTGTATTTTAAGATAAAATCTTACTCTATTAAGGAAAAAACATCCAGCTCGCTGAAATATGTTCATTTGCTGAAAACCATCAAAACCACGAAAAGTTCT
Organism: Heptranchias perlo; assembly: GCF_035084215.1. Lineage (NCBI taxonomy): Eukaryota > Metazoa > Chordata > Chondrichthyes > Hexanchiformes > Hexanchidae > Heptranchias > Heptranchias perlo. Next base: position 1,114,795 of record NC_090366.1, on the reverse strand, counting down.
TGTATTTGAAGATAAAATCTTTTTGCTTTGAAGAAGAAAGATCTAGGTGACTGAAATAAGTTCATTAGATGAAAACCAACAAAAATTGACAAGAACCACGAAAAGTTCTTGTATTTTAAGATAGAATCTTACTCTATTAAGGAAATAACTTCCAGCTCGCTGAAATCTGTTCATTTGCTGAAAACCATCAAAACCACGAAAAGTTCTTGTATTTGAAGATAAAATCTTTTTGCTTTGAAGAAGAAAGATCTAGCTGACTGAAATAAGTTCATCAGATGAAAACCAACAAAAATTGACAAGAACCACGAAAAGTTCTTGTATTTTAAGATAATATCTTACTCTATTCAGGAAAAAACTTCCAGCTCGCTGAAATATGTTCATTTGCTGAAAACCATCAAAACCACGAAAAGTTCTTGTATTTGAAGATAAAATCTTTTTGCTTTGAAGAAGAAAGATCTTGCTGACTGAAATAAGTTCATTAGATGAAAACCAACAAAAATTGACAAGAACCACGAAAAGTTCTTGTATTTTAAGATAATATCTTACTCTATTCAGGAAAAAACTTCCAGCTCGCTGAAATATGTTCATTTGCTGAAAACCATCAAAACCACGAAAAGTTCTTGTATTTGAAGATAAAATCTTTTTGCTTTGAAGAAGAAAGATCTCGCTGACTGAAATAAGTTAATTAGATGAAAACCAACAAAAATTGACAAGAACCACGAAAAGTTCTTGTATTTTAAGATAAAATCTTACTCTATTAAGGAAAAAACATCCAGCTCGCTGAAATATGTTCATTTGCTGAAAACCATCAAAACCACGAAAAGTTCTTGTATTTGAAGATAAAATCTTTTTGCTTTGAAGAAGAAAGATCTAGCTGACTGAAATAAGTTCATTAGATGAAAACCAACAAAAATTGACAAGAACCACGAAAAGTTCTTGTATTTTAAGATAATATCTTACTCTGTTCAGGAAAAAACTTCCAGCTTGCTGAAATATGTTCATTTGCTGAAAACCATCAAAACCACGAAAAGTTCTTGTATTTGAAGATAAAATCTTTTTGCTTTGAAGAAGAAAGATCCAGCTGACTGAAATAAGTTCATTAGATGAAAACCAACAAAAATTGACAAGAACCACGAAAAGTTCTTGTATTTTAAGATAAAATCTTACGCTATTAAAGAAAAAACTCCCAGCTCGCTGAAATATGTTCATTTGCTGAAAACCAACAAAACCACGAAAAGTTCTTGTATTTGAAGATAAAATCTTTTTTCTTTGAAGAAGAATGATCCAGCTGACTGAAATAAGTTCATTAGATGAAAACCAACAAAAATTGACAAGAACCACGAAAAGTTCTTGTATTTTAAGATAAAATCTTAGGCAATTAAAGAAAAAACTTCCAGCTCGCTGAAATCTGTTCATTTGCTGAAAACCATCAAAACCACGAAAAGTTCTTGTATTTGAAGATAAAATCTTTTTGCTTTGAAGAAGAAAGATCCAGCTGACTGAAATAAGTTCATTAGATGAAAACCAACAAAAATTGACAAGAACCACGAAAAGTTCTTGTATTTTAAGATAATATCTTACTCTATTCAGGAAAAAACTTCCAGCTCGCTGAAATATGTTCATTTGCTGAAAACCATCAAAACCACGAAAAGTTCTTGTATTTGAAGATAAAATCTTTTTGCTTTGAAGAAGAAAGATCGAGCTGACTGAAATAAGTTCATTAGATGAAAACCAACAAAAATTGACAAGAACCACGAAAAGTTCTTGTATTTTAAGATAAAATCTTACGCTATTAAAGAAAAAACTCCCAGCTCGCTGAAATATGTTCATTTGCTGAAAACCAACAAAACCACGAAAAGTTCTTGTATTTGAAGATAAAATCTTTTTTCTTTGAAGAAGAATGATCCAGCTGACTGAAATAAGTTCATTAGATGAAAACCAACAAAAATTGACAAGAAACACGAAAAGTTCTTGTATTTTAAGATAAAATCTTACTCTATTAAGGAAAAAACTTCCAGCTCGCTGAAATATGTTCATTTGCTGAAAACCATCAAAACCACGAAAAGTTCTTGTATTTGAAGATAAAATCTTTTTGCTTTGAAGAAGAAAGATCTAGCTGACTGAAATAAGTTCATTAGATGAAAACCAACAAAAATTGACAAGAACCACGAAAAGTTCTTGTATTTTAAGATAAAATCTTACTCTATTAAGGAAAAAACATCCAGCTCGCTGAAATATGTTCATTTGCTGAAAACCATCAAAACCACGAAAAGTTCTTGTATTTGAAGATAAAATCTTTTTGCTTTGAAGAAGAAAGATCTAGGTGACTGAAATAAGTTCATTAGATGAAAACCAACAAAAATTGACAAGAACCACGAAAAGTTCTTGTATTTTAAGATAGAATCTTACTCTATTAAGGAAATAACTTCCAGCTCGCTGAAATCTGTTCATTTGCTGAAAACCATCAAAACCACGAAAAGTTCTTGTATTTGAAGATAAAATCTTTTTGCTTTGAAGAAGAAAGATCTAGCTGACTGAAATAAGTTCATTAGATGAAAACCAACAAAAATTGACAAGAACCACGAAAAGTTCTTGTATTTTAAGATAATATCTTACTCTATTCAGGAAAAAACTTCCAGCTCGCTGAAATATGTTCATTTGCTGAAAACCATCAAAACCACGAAAAGTTCTTGTATTTGAAGATAAAATCTTTTTGCTTTGAAGAAGAAAGATCTAGCTGACTGAAATAAGTTCATTAGATGAAAACCAACAAAAATTGACAAGAACCACGAAAAGTTCTTGTATTTTAAGATAATATCTTACTCTGTTCAGGAAAAAACTTCCAGCTTGCTGAAATATGTTCATTTGCTGAAAACCATCAAAACCACGAAAAGTTCTTGTATTTGAAGATAAAATCTTTTTGCTTTGAAGAAGAAAGATCTCGCTGACTGAAATAAGTTCATTAGATGAAAACCAACAAAAATTGACAAGAACCACGAAAAGTTCTTGTATTTTAAGATAAAATCTTACGCTATTAAAGAAAAAACTCCCAGCTCGCTGAAATATGTTCATTTGCTGAAAACCAACAAAACCACGAAAAGTTCTTGTATTTGAAGATAAAATCTTTTTTCTTTGAAGAAGAATGATCCAGCTGACTGAAATAAGTTCATTAGATGAAAACCAACAAAAATTGACAAGAACCACGAAAAGTTCTTGTATTTTAAGATAAAATCTTACTCTATTAAGGAAAAAACTTCCAGCTCGCTGAAATATGTTCATTTGCTGAAAACCATCAAAACCACAAAAAGTTCTTGTATTTGAAGATAAAATCTTTTTGCTTTGAAGAAGAAAGATCTAGCTGACTGAAATAAGTTCATTAGATGAAAACCAACAAAAATTGACAAGAACCACGAAAAGTTCTTGTATTTTAAGATAAAATCTTACTCTATTAAGGAAAAAACATCCAGCTCGCTGAAATATGTTCATTTGCTGAAAACCATCAAAACCACGAAAAGTTCTTGTATTTGAAGATAAAATCTTTTTGCTTTGAAGAAGAAAGATCTAGGTGACTGAAATAAGTTCATTAGATGAAAACCAACAAAAATTGACAAGAACCACGAAAAGTTCTTGTATTTTAAGATAGAATCTTACTCTATTAAGGAAATAACTTCCAGCTCGCTGAAATCTGTTCATTTGCTGAAAACCATCAAAACCACGAAAAGTTCTTGTATTTGAAGATAAAATCTTTTTGCTTTGAAGAAGAAAGATCTAGCTGACTGAAATAAGTTCATTAGATGAAAACCAACAAAAATTGACAAGAACCACGAAAAGTTCTTGTATTTTAAGATAATATCTTACTCTATTCAGGAAAAAACTTCCAGCTCGCTGAAATATGTTCATTTGCTGAAAACCATCAAAACCACGAAAAGTTCTTGTATTTGAAGATAAAATCTTTTTGCTTTGAAGAAGAAAGATCTCGCTGACTGAAATAAGTTAATTAGATGAAAACCAACAAAAATTGACAAGAACCACGAAAAGTTCTTGTATTTTAAGATAAAATCTTACTCTATTAAGGAAAAAACATCCAGCTCGCTGAAATATGTTCATTTGCTGAAAACCATCAAAACCACGAAAAGTTCTTGTATTTGAAGATAAAATCTTTTTGCTTTGAAGAAGAAAGATCTAGCTGACTGAAATAAGTTCATTAGATGAAAACCAACAAAAATTGACAAGAACCACGAAAAGTTCTTGTATTTTAAGATAATATCTTACTCTGTTCAGGAAAAAACTTCCAGCTTGCTGAAATATGTTCATTTGCTGAAAACCATCAAAACCACGAAAAGTTCTTGTATTTGAAGATAAAATCTTTTTGCTTTGAAGAAGAAAGATCTAGCTGACTGAAATAAGTTCATTAGATGAAAACCAACAAAAATTGACAAGAACCACGAAAAGTTCTTGTATTTTAAGATAAAATCTTACGCTATTAAAGAAAAAACTCCCAGCTCGCTGAAATATGTTCATTTGCTGAAAACCAACAAAACCACGAAAAGTTCTTGTATTTGAAGATAAAATCTTTTTTCTTTGAAGAAGAATGATCCAGCTGACTGAAATAAGTTTATTAGATGAAAACCAACAAAAATTGACAAGAACCACGAAAAGTTCTTGTATTTTAAGATAAAATCTTACTCTATTAAGGAAAAAACTTCCAGCTCGCTGAAATATGTTCATTTGCTGAAAACCATCAAAACCACGAAAAGTTCTTGCATTTGAAGATAAAATCTTTTTGCTTTGAAGAAGAAAGATCTAGCTGACTGAAATAAGTTCATTAGATGAAAACCAACAAAAATTGACCAGAACCACGAAAAGTTCTTGTATTTTAAGATAGAATCTTACTCTATTAAGGAAATAACTTCCAGCTCGCTGAAATCTGTTCATTTGCTGAAAACCATCAAAACCACGAAAAGTTCTTGTATTTGAAGATAAAATCTTTTTGCTTTGAAGAAGAATGATCTAGCTGACTGAAATAAGTTCATTAGATGAAAACCAACAAAAATTGACAAGAAACACGAAAAGTTCTTGTATTTTAAGATAAAATCTTACTCTATTAAGGAAAAAACTTCCAGCTCGCTGAAATCTGTTCATTTGCTGAAAACCAACAAAACCACCAAAAGTTCTTGTATTTGAAGATAAAATCTTTTTGCTCTGAAGAAGAAAGATCTAGCTGACTGAAATAAGTTCATTAGATGAAAACCAACAAAAATTGACAAGAACCACGAAAAGTTCTTGTATTTTAAGATAAAATCTTACTCTATTAAGGAAAAAACTTCCAGCTCGCTGAAATATGTTCATTTGCTGAAAACCATCAAAACCACGAAAAGTTCTTGTATTTGAAGATAAAATCTTTTTGCTTTGAAGAAGAAAGATCCAGCTGACTGAAATAAGTTCATTAGATGAAAACCAACAAAAATTGACAAGAACCACGAAAAGTTCTTGTATTTTAAGATAAAATCTTACTCTATTCAGGAAAAAACTTCCAGCTCGCTGAAATATGTTCATTTGCTGAAAACCATCAAAACCACGAAAAGTTCTTGTATTTGAAGATAAAATCTTTTTGCTTTGAAGAAGAAAGATCTAGCTGACTGAAATAAGTTCATTAGATGAAAACCAACAAAAATTGACAAGAACCACGAAAAGTTCTTGTATTTTAAGATAAAATCTTACGCTATTAAAGAAAAAACTCCCAGCTCGCTGAAATATGTTCATTTGCTGAAAACCAACAAAACCACGAAAAGTTCTTGTATTTGAAGATAAAATCTTTTTTCTTTGAAGAAGAATGATCCAGCTGACTGAAATAAGTTCATTAGATGAAAACCAACAAAAATTGACAAGAAACACGAAAAGTTCTTGTATTTTAAGATAAAATCTTACTCTATTAAGGAAAAAACTTCCAGCTCGCTGAAATATGTTCATTTGCTGAAAACCATCAAAACCACGAAAAGTTCTTGTATTTGAAGATAAAATCTTTTTGCTTTGAAGAAGAAAGATCTAGCTGACTGAAATAAGTTCATTAGATGAAAACCAACAAAAATTGACAAGAACCACGAAAAGTTCTTGTATTTTAAGATAAAATCTTACTCTATTAAGGAAAAAACATCCAGCTCGCTGAAATATGTTCATTTGCTGAAAACCATCAAAACCACGAAAAGTTCTTGTATTTGAAGATAAAATCTTTTTGCTTTGAAGAAGAAAGATCTAGGTGACTGAAATAAGTTCATTAGATGAAAACCAACAAAAATTGACAAGAACCACGAAAAGTTCTTGTATTTTAAGATAGAATCTTACTCTATTAAGGAAATAACTTCCAGCTCGCTGAAATCTGTTCATTTGCTGAAAACCATCAAAACCACGAAAAGTTCTTGTATTTGAAGATAAAATCTTTTTGCTTTGAAGAAGAAAGATCTAGCTGACTGAAATAAGTTCATTAGATGAAAACCAACAAAAATTGACAAGAACCACGAAAAGTTCTTGTATTTTAAGATAATATCTTACTCTATTCAGGAAAAAACTTCCAGCTCGCTGAAATATGTTCATTTGCTGAAAACCATCAAAACCACGAAAAGTTCTTGTATTTGAAGATAAAATCTTTTTGCTTTGAAGAAGAAAGATCTTGCTGACTGAAATAAGTTCATTAGATGAAAACCAACAAAAATTGACAAGAACCACGAAAAGTTCTTGTATTTTAAGATAATATCTTACTCTATTCAGGAAAAAACTTCCAGCTCGCTGAAATATGTTCATTTGCTGAAAACCATCAAAACCACGAAAAGTTCTTGTATTTGAAGATAAAATCTTTTTGCTTTGAAGAAGAAAGATCTAGCTGACTGAAATAAGTTCATTAGATGAAAACCAACAAAAATTGACAAGAACCATGAAAAGTTCTTGTATTTTAAGATAAAATCTTACTCTATTAAGGAAAAAACATCGAGCTCGCTGAAATATGTTCATTTGCTGAAAACCATCAAAACCACGAAAAGTTCTTGTATTTGAAGATAAAATCTTCTTGCTTTGAAGAAGAAAGATCTAGCTGACTGAAATAAGTTCATTAGATGAAAACCAACAAAAATTGACAAGAACCACGAAAAGTTCTTGTATTTTAAGATAGAATCTTACTCTATTAAGGAAATAACTTCCAGCTCGCTGAAATCTGTTCATTTGCTGAAAACCATCAAAACCACGAAAAGTTCTTGGATTTGAAGATAAAATCTTTTTTCTTTGAAGAAGAATGATCCAGCTGACTGAAATAAGTTCATTAGATGAAAACCAACAAAAATTGACAAGAAACACGAAAAGTTCTTGTATTTTAAGATAAAATCTTACTCTATTAAGGAAAAAACTTCCAGCTCGCTGAAATCTGTTCATTTGCTGAAAACCAACAAAACCACCAAAAGTTCTTGTATTTGAAGATAAAATCTTTTTGCTCTGAAGAAGAAAGATCTCGCTGACTGAAATAAGTTCATGAGATGAAAACCAACAAAAATTGACAAGAACCACGAAAAGTTCTTGTATTTTAAGATAAAATCTTACTCTATTAAGGAAAAAACTTCCAGCTCGCTGAAATATGTTCATTTGCTGAAAACCATCAAAACCACGAAAAGTTCTTGTATTTCAAGATAAAATCTTTTTGCTTTGAAGAAGAAAGATCTAGCTGACTGAAATAAGTTCATTAGATGAAAACCAACAAAAATTGACAAGAACCACGAAAAGTTCTTGTATTTTAAGATAAAATCTTACTCTATTAAGGAAAAAACATCCAGCTCGCTGAAATATGTTCATTTGCTGAAAACCATCAAAACCACGAAAAGTTCTTGTATTTGAAGATAAAATCTTTTTGCTTTGAAGAAGAAAGATCTAGCTGACTGAAATAAGTTCATTAGATGAAAACCAACAAAAATTGACAAGAACCACGAAAAGTTCTTGTATTTTAAGATAGAATCTTACTCTATTAAGGAAATAACTTCCAGCTCGCTGAAATCTGTTCATTTGCTGAAAACCATCAAAACCACGAAAAGTTCTTGTATTTGAAGATAAAATCTTTTTTCTTTGAAGAAGAATGATCTAGCTGACTGAAATAAGTTCATTAGATGAAAACCAACAAAAATTGACAAGAAACACGAAAAGTTCTTGTATTTTAAGATAAAATCTTAGGCTATTAAAGAAAAAACTCCCACCTCGCTGAAATATGTTCATTTGCTGAAAACCAACAAAACCACGAAAAGTTCTTGTATTTGAAGATAAAATCTTTTTTCTTTGAAGAAGAAAGATCTAGGTGACTGAAATAAGTTCATTAGATGAAAACCAACAAAAATTGACAAGAACCACGAAAAGTTCTTGTATTTTAAGATAAAATCTTACGCTATTAAAGAAAAAACTCCCAGCTCGCTGAAATATGTTCATTTGCTGAAAACCAACAAAACCACGAAAAGTTCTTGTATTTGAAGATAAAATCTTTTTTCTTTGAAGAAGAATGATCCAGCTGACTGAAATAAGTTCATTAGATGAAAACCAACAAAAATTGACAAGAAACACGAAAAGTTCTTGTATTTTAAGATAAAATCTTACTCTATTAAGGAAAAAACTTCCAGCTCGCTGAAATATGTTCATTTGCTGAAAACCATCAAAACCACGAAAAGTTCTTGTATTTGAAGATAAAATCTTTTTGCTTTGAAGAAGAAAGATCTAGCTGACTGAAATAAGTTCATTAGATGAAAACCAACAAAAATTGACAAGAACCACGAAAAGTTCTTGTATTTTAAGATAAAATCTTACTCTATTAAGGAAAAAACATCCAGCTCGCTGAAATATGTTCATTTGCTGAAAACCATCAAAACCACGAAAAGTTCTTGTATTTGAAGATAAAATCTTTTTGCTTTGAAGAAGAAAGATCTAGGTGACTGAAATAAGTTCATTAGATGAAAACCAACAAAAATTGACAAGAACCACGAAAAGTTCTTGTATTTTAAGATAGAATCTTACTCTATTAAGGAAATAACTTCCAGCTCGCTGAAATCTGTTCATTTGCTGAAAACCATCAAAACCACGAAAAGTTCTTGTATTTGAAGATAAAATCTTTTTGCTTTGAAGAAGAAAGATCTAGCTGACTGAAATAAGTTCATTAGATGAAAACCAACAAAAATTGACAAGAACCACGAAAAGTTCTTGTATTTTAAGATAATATCTTACTCTATTCAGGAAAAAACTTCCAGCTCGCTGAAATATGTTCATTTGCTGAAAACCATCAAAACCACGAAAAGTTCTTGTATTTGAAGATAAAATCTTTTTGCTTTGAAGAAGAAAGATCTTGCTGACTGAAATAAGTTCATTAGATGAAAACCAACAAAAATTGACAAGAACCACGAAAAGTTCTTGTATTTTAAGATAATATCTTACTCTATTCAGGAAAAAACTTCCAGCTCGCTGAAATATGTTCATTTGCTGAAAACCATCAAAACCACGAAAAGTTCTTGTATTTGAAGATAAAATCTTTTTGCTTTGAAGAAGAAAGATCTAGCTGACTGAAATAAGTTCATTAGATGAAAACCAACAAAAATTGACAAGAACCATGAAAAGTTCTTGTATTTTAAGATAAAATCTTACTCTATTAAGGAAAAAACATCGAGCTCGCTGAAATATGTTCATTTGCTGAAAACCATCAAAACCACGAAAAGTTCTTGTATTTGAAGATAAAATCTTCTTGCTTTGAAGAAGAAAGATCTAGCTGACTGAAATAAGTTCATTAGATGAAAACCAACAAAAATTGACAAGAACCACGAAAAGTTCTTGTATTTTAAGATAGAATCTTACTCTATTAAGGAAATAACTTCCAGCTCGCTGAAATCTGTTCATTTGCTGAAAACCATCAAAACCACGAAAAGTTCTTGGATTTGAAGATAAAATCTTTTTTCTTTGAAGAAGAATGATCCAGCTGACTGAAATAAGTTCATTAGATGAAAACCAACAAAAATTGACAAGAAACACGAAAAGTTCTTGTATTTTAAGATAAAATCTTACTCTATTAAGGAAAAAACTTCCAGCTCGCTGAAATCTGTTCATTTGCTGAAAACCAACAAAACCACCAAAAGTTCTTGTATTTGAAGATAAAATCTTTTTGCTCTGAAGAAGAAAGATCTCGCTGACTGAAATAAGTTCATGAGATGAAAACCAACAAAAATTGACAAGAACCACGAAAAGTTCTTGTATTTTAAGATAAAATCTTACTCTATTAAGGAAAAAACTTCCAGCTCGCTGAAATATGTTCATTTGCTGAAAACCATCAAAACCACGAAAAGTTCTTGTATTTCAAGATAAAATCTTTTTGCTTTGAAGAAGAAAGATCTAGCTGACTGAAATAAGTTCATTAGATGAAAACCAACAAAAATTGACAAGAACCACGAAAAGTTCTTGTATTTTAAGATAAAATCTTACTCTATTAAGGAAAAAACATCCAGCTCGCTGAAATATGTTCATTTGCTGAAAACCATCAAAACCACGAAAAGTTCTTGTATTTGAAGATAAAATCTTTTTGCTTTGAAGAAGAAAGATCTAGCTGACTGAAATAAGTTCATTAGATGAAAACCAACAAAAATTGACAAGAACCACGAAAAGTTCTTGTATTTTAAGATAGAATCTTACTCTATTAAGGAAATAACTTCCAGCTCGCTGAAATCTGTTCATTTGCTGAAAACCATCAAAACCACGAAAAGTTCTTGTATTTGAAGATAAAATCTTTTTTCTTTGAAGAAGAATGATCTAGCTGACTGAAATAAGTTCATTAGATGAAAACCAACAAAAATTGACAAGAAACACGAAAAGTTCTTGTATTTTAAGATAAAATCTTAGGCTATTAAAGAAAAAACTCCCACCTCGCTGAAATATGTTCATTTGCTGAAAACCAACAAAACCACGAAAAGTTCTTGTATTTGAAGATAAAATCTTTTTTCTTTGAAGAAGAAAGATCTAGGTGACTGAAATAAGTTCATTAGATGAAAACCAACAAAAATTGACAAGAACCACGAAAAGTTCTTGTATTTTAAGATAAAATCTTACTCTATTAAGGAAAAAACTTCCAGCTCGCTGAAATATGTTCATTTGCTGAAAACCATCAAAACCACGAAAAGTTCTTGTATTTGAAGATAAAATCTTTTTGCTTTGAAGAAGAAAGATCTAGCTGACTGAAATAAGTTCATTGGATGAAAACCAACAAAAATTGACAAGAACCACGAAAAGTTCTTGTATTTTAAGATAAAATCTTACTCTATTAAGGAAAAAACTTCCAGCTTGCTGAAAACTGTTCATTTGCTGAAAACCATCAAAACCACCAAAAGTTCTTGTATTTGAAGATAAAATCTTTTTGCTTTGAAGAAGAAAGATCAAGCTGACTGAAATAAGTTCATTAGATGAAAACCAACAAAAATTGACAAGAAACACGAAAAGTTCTTGTATTTTAAGATAAAATCTTAGGCTATTAAAGAAAAAACTCCCACCTCGCTGAAATATGTTCATTTGCTGAAAACCAACAAAACCACGAAAAGTTCTTGTATTTGAAGATAAAATCTTTTTTCTTTGAAGAAGAAAGATCTAGGTGACTGAAATAAGTTCATTAGATGAAAACCAACAAAAATTGACAAGAACCACGAAAAGTTCTTGTATTTTAAGATAAAATCTTACTCTATTAAGGAAAAAACTTCCAGCTCGCTGAAATATGTTCATTTGCTGAAAACCATCAAAACCACGAAAAGTTCTTGTATTTGAAGATAAAATCTTTTTGCTTTGAAGAAGAAAGATCTAGCTGACTGAAATAAGTTCATTAGATGAAAACCAACAAAAATTGACAAGAACCACGAAAAGTTCTTGTATTTTAAGATAAAATCTTACTCTATTAAGGAAAAAACATCCAGCTCGCTGAAATATGTTCATTTGCTGAAAACCATCAAAACCACGAAAAGTTCTTGTATTTGAAGATAAAATCTTTTTGCTTTGAAGAAGAAAGATCTAGCTGACTGAAATAAGTTCATTAGATGAAAACCAACAAAAATTGACAAGAACCACGAAAAGTTCTTGTATTTTAAGATAGAATCTTACTCTATTAAGGAAATAACTTCCAGCTCGCTGAAATCTGTTCATTTGCTGAAAACCATCAAAACCGCGAAAAGTTCTTGTATTTGAAGATAAAATCTTTTTTCTTTGAAGAAGAATGATCTAGCTGACTGAAATAAGTTCATTGGATGAAAACCAACAAAAATTGACAAGAAACACGAAAAGTTCTTGTATTTTAAGATAAAATCTTAGGCTATTAAAGAAAAAACTCCCACCTCGCTGAAATATGTTCATTTGCTGAAAACCAACAAAACCACGAAAAGTTCTTGTATTTGAAGATAAAATCTTTTTTCTTTGAACAAGAAAGATCTAGCTGACTGAAATAAGTTCATTCGATGAAAACCAACAAAAATTGACAAGAACCACGAAAAGTTCTTGTATTTTAAGATAAAATCTTACTCCATTAAGGAAAAAACTTCCAGCTCGCTGAAATATGTTCATTTGCTGAAAACCATCAAAACCACGAAAAGTTCTTGTATTTGAAGATAAAATCTTTTTGCTTTGAAGAAGAAAGATCTAGCTGACTGAAATAAGTTCATTAGATGAAAACCAACAAAAATTGACAAGAACCACGAAAAGTTCTTGTATTTTAAGATAAAATCTTACTCTATTAAGGAAAAAACTTCCAGCTCGCTGAAATCTGTTCATTTGCTGAAAACCATCAAAACCACCAAAAGTTCTTGTATTTGAAGATTAAATCTTTTTGCTTTGAAGAAGAAAGATCTCGCTGACTGAAATACGTTCATTAGATGAAAACCAACAAAAATTGACAAGAACCACGAAAAGTTCTTGTATTTTAAGATAAAATCTTACTCTATTAAGGAAAAAACATCCAGCTCGCTGAAATATGTTCATTTGCTGAAAACCATCAAAACCACGAAAAGTTCTTGTATTTGAAGATAAAATCTTTTTGCTTTGAAGAAGAAAGATCTAGCTGACTGAAATAAGTTCATGAGATGAAAACCAACAAAAATTGACAAGAACCACGAAAAGTTCTTGTATTTTAAGATAGAATCTTACTCTATTAAGGAAATAACTTCCAGCTCGCTGAAATCTGTTCATTTGCGGAAAACCATCAAAACCACGAAAAGTTCTTGTATTTGAAGATAAAATCTTTTTGCTTTGAAGAAGAAAGATCTAGCTGACTGAAATAAGTTCATTAGATGAAAACCAACAAAAATTGACAAGAACCACGAAAAGTTCTTGTATTTTAAGATAAAATCTTACTCTATTCAGGAAAAAACTTCCAGCTCGCTGAAATATGTTCATTTGCTGAAAACCATCAAAAGCACGAAAAGTTCTTGTATTTGAAGATAAAATCTTTTTGCTTTGAAGAAGAAAGATCCAGCTGACTGAAATAAGTTCATTAGATGAAAACCAACAAAAATTGACAAGAACCACGAAAAGTTCTTGTATTTTAAGATAAAATCTTACTCTATTAAGGAAAAAACTTCCAGCTCGCTGAAGTCTGTTCATTTGCTGAAAACCAACAAAACCACCAAAAGTTCTTATATTTGAAGATAAAATCTTTTTGCTCTGAAGAAGAAAGATCCAGCTGACTGAAATAAGTTCATTGGATGAAAACCAACAAAAATTGACAAGAACCACGAAAAGTTCTTGTATTTTAAGATAAAATCTTACTCTATTAAGGAAAAAACATCCAGCTCGCTGAAATATGTTCATTTGCTGAAAACCAACAAAACCACCAAAAGTTCTTGTATTTGAAGATAAAATCTTTTTGCTCTGAAGAAGAAAGATCTAGCTGACTGAAAGAAGTTCATTGGATGAAAACCAACAAAAATTGACAAGAACCACGAAAAGTTCTTGTATTTGAAGATAAAATCTTTTTGCTTTGAAGAAGAAAGATCTAGCTGACTGAAATAAGTTCATGAGATGAAAACCAACAAAAATTGACAAGAACCACGAAAAGTTCTTGTATTTTAAGATAGAATCTTACTCTATTAAGGAAATAACTTCCAGCTCGCTGAAATCTGTTCATTTGCGGAAAACCATCAAAACCACGAAAAGTTCTTGTATTTGAAGATAAAATCTTTTTGCTTTGAAGAAGAAAGATCTAGCTGACTGAAATAAGTTCATAAGATGAAAACCAACAAAAATTGACAAGAACCACGAAAAGTTCTTGTATTTTAAGATAAAATCTTACTCTATTCAGGAAAAAACTTCCAGCTCGCTGAAATATGTTCATTTCCTGAAAACCATCAAAACCTCGAAAAGTTCTTGTATTTGAAGATAAAATCTTTTTGCTTTGAAGAAGAAAGATCTAGCTGATTGAAATAAGTTCATTAGATGAAAACCAACAAAAATTGACAAGAACCACGAAAAGTTCTTGTATTTTAAGATAAAATCTTACTCTATTAAGGAAAAAACTTCCAGCTCGCTGAAGTCTGTTCATTTGCTGAAAACCAACAAAACCACCAAAAGTTCTTGTATTTGAAGATAAAATCTTTTTGCTCTGAAGAAGAAAGATCCAGCTGACTGAAATAAGTTCATTAGATGAAAACCAACAAAAATTGACAAGAAACACGAAAAGTTCTTGTATTTTAAGATAAAATCTTACTCTATTAAGGAAAAAACTTCCAGCTCGCTGAAATCTGTTCATTTGCTGAAAACCAACAAAACCACCAAAAGTTCTTGTATTTGAAGATAAAATCTTTTTGCTCTGAAGAAGAAAGATCTCGCTGACTGAAATAAGTTCATGAGATGAAAACCAACAAAAATTGACAAGAACCACGAAAAGTTCTTGTATTTTAACATAAAATCTTACTCTATTAAGGAAAAAACTTCCAGCTCGCTGAAATATGTTCATTTGCTGAAAACCATCAAAACCACGAAAAGTTCTTGTATTTGAAGATAAAATCTTTTTGCTTTGAAGAAGAAAGATCTAGCTGACTGAAATAAGTTCATTAGATGAAAACCAACAAAAATTGACAAGAACCACGAAAAGTTCTTGTATTTTAAGATAAAATCTTACTCTATTAAGGAAAAAACATCCAGCTCGCTGAAATATGTTCATTTGCTGAAAACCATCAAAACCACGAAAAGTTCTTGTATTTGAAGATAAAATCTTTTTGCTTTGAAGAAGAAAGATCTAGCTGACTGAAATAAGTTCATTCGATGAAAACCAACAAAAATTGACAAGAACCACGAAAAGTTCTTGTATTTTAAGATAGAATCTTACTCTATTAAGGAAATAACTTCCAGCTCGCTGAAATCTGTTCATTTGCTGAAAACCATCAAAACCACGAAAAGTTCTTGTATTTGAAGATAAAATCTTTTTTCTTTGAAGAAGAATGATCTAGCTGACTGAAATAAGTTCATTAGATGAAAACCAACAAAAATTGACAAGAAACACGAAAAGTTCTTGTATTTTAAGATAAAATCTTAGGCTATTAAAGAAAAAACTCCCACCTCGCTGAAATATGTTCATTTGCTGAAAACCAACAAAACCACGAAAAGTTCTTGTATTTGAAGATGAAATCTTTTTTCTTTGAAGAAGAAAGATCTAGCTGACTGAAATAAGTTCATTAGATGAAAACCAACAAAAATTGACAAGAACCACGAAAAGTTCTTGTATTTTAAGATAAAATCTTACTCTATTCAGGAAAAAACTTCCAGCTCGCTGAAATATGTTCATTTGCTGAAAACCATCAAAACCACGAAAAGTTCTTGTATTTGAAGATAAAATCTTTTTGCTTTGAAGAAGAAAGATCTAGCTGACTGAAATAAGTTCATTAGATGAAAACCAACAAAAATTGACAAGAACCACGAAAAGTTCTTGTATTTTAAGATAAAATCTTACTCTATTAAGGAAAAAACTTCCAGCTTGCTGAAATCTGTTCATTTGCTGAAAACCATCAAAACCACCAAAAGTTCTTGTATTTGAAGATAAAATCTTTTTGCTTTGAAGAAGAAAGATCAAGCTGACTGAAATAAGTTCATTAGATGAAAACCAACAAAATTTGACAAGAACCACGAAAAGTTCTTGTATTTTAAGATAAAATCTTACTCTATTAAGGAAAAAACTTCCAGTTCGCTGAAATATGTTCATTTCCTGAAAACCATCAAAACAACGAAAAGTTCTTGTATTTGAAGATAAAATCTTTTTGCATTGAAGAAGAAAGATCTAGCTGACTGAAATAAGTTCATCAGATGAAAACCAACAAAAATTGACAAGAACCACGAAAAGTTCTTGTATTTTAAGATAAAATCATAGGCTATTAAAGAAAAAACTTCCAGCTCTCTGAAATCTGTTCATTTGCTGAAAACCATCAAAACCACGAAAAGTTCTTGTATTTGAAGATAAAATCTTTTTGCTTTGAAGAAGAAAGATGTAGCTGACTGAAATAAGTTCATTAGATGAAAACCAACAAAAATTGACAAGAACCACAAAAAGTTCTTGTATTTTAAGATAATATCTTACGCTATTAAAGAAAAAACTTCTGGCTCGCTGAAATATGTTCATTTGCTCAAAACCAACAAAACCACGAAAAGTTCTTGTATTTGAAGATAAACTCTTTTTGCTTTGAAGAAGAAAGATCCAGCTGACTGAAATACGTTCATTCGATGAAAACCAACAAAAATTGACAAGAACCACGAAAAGTTCTTGTATTTTAAGATAAAATCTTACTCTATTAAGGAAAAAACTTCCAGCTCGCTGAAATATGTTCATTTGCTGAAAACCATCAAAACCACGAAAAGTTCTTGTATTTGAAGATAAAATCTTTTTGCTTTGAAGCAGAAAGATCTCGCTGACTGAAATAAGTTCATCAGATGAAAACCAACAAAAATTGACAAGAACCACGAAAAGTTCTTGTATTTTAAGATAAAATCTTACTCTATTAAGGAAAAAACTTCCAGCTCGCTGAAATATGTTCATTTGCTGAAAACCAACAAAACCACCAAAAGTTCTTGTATTTGAAGATAAAATCTTTTTGCTTTGAAGAAGAAAGATCCAGCTGACTGAAATAAGTTCATTAGATGAAAACCAACAAAAATTGACAAGAACCACGAAAAGTTCTTGTATTTTAAGATAAAATCTGACTCTATTAAGGAAAAAACTTCCAGCTCGCTGAAATATGTTCATTTGCTGAAAACCATCAAAACCACGAAAAGTTCTTGTATTTGAAGATAAAATCTTTTTGCTTTGAAGAAGAAAGATCGAGCTGACTGAAATAAGTTCATTAGATGAAAACCAACAAAAATTGACAAGAACCACGAAAAGTTCTTGTATTTTAAGATAATATCTTACTCTATTCAGGAAAAAACTTCCAGCTCGCTGAAATATGTTCATTTGCTGAAAACCATCAAAACCACGAAAAGTTCTTGTATTTGAAGATAAAATCTTTTTGCTTTGAAGAAGAAAGATCTAGCTGACTGAAATAAGTTCATTAGATGAAAACCAACAAAAATTGACAAGAACCACGAAAAGTTCTTGTATTTTAAGATAATATCTTACTCTGTTCAGGAAAAAACTTCCAGCTTGCTGAAATATGTTCATTTGCTGAAAACCATCAAAACCACGAAAAGTTCTTGTATTTGAAGATAAAATCTTTTTGCTTTGAAGAAGAAAGATCGAGCTGACTGAAATAAGTTCATTAGATGAAAACCAACAAAAATTGACAAGAACCACGAAAAGTTCTTGTATTTTAAGATAAAATCTTACGCTATTAAAGAAAAAACTCCCAGCTCGCTGAAATATGTTCATTTGCTGAAAACCAACAAAACCACGAAAAGTTCTTGTATTTGAAGATAAAATCTTTTTTCTTTGAAGAAGAATGATCCAGCTGACTGAAATAAGTTCATTAGATGAAAACCAACAAAAATTGACAAGAACCACGAAAAGTTCTTGTATTTTAAGATAATATCTTACTCTATTCAGGAAAAAACTTCCAGCTCGCTGAAATATGTTCATTTGCTGAAAACCATCAAAACCACGAAAAGTTCTTGTATTTGAAGATAAAATCTTTTTGCTTTGAAGAAGAAAGATCTAGGTGACTGAAATAAGTTCATTAGATGAAAACCAACAAAAATTGACAAGAACCACGAAAAGTTCTTGTATTTTAAGATAGAATCTTACTCTATTAAGGAAATAACTTCCAGCTCGCTGAAATCTGTTCATTTGCTGAAAACCATCAAAACCACGAAAAGTTCTTGTATTTGAAGATAAAATCTTTTTGCTTTGAAGAAGAAAGATCTAGCTGACTGAAATAAGTTCATTAGATGAAAACCAACAAAAATTGACAAGAACCACGAAAAGTTCTTGTATTTTAAGATAATATCTTACTCTATTCAGGAAAAAACTTCCAGCTCGCTGAAATATGTTCATTTGCTGAAAACCATCAAAACCACGAAAAGTTCTTGTATTTGAAGATAAAATCTTTTTGCTTTGAAGAAGAAAGATCTAGCTGACTGAAATAAGTTCATTAGATGAAAACCAACAAAAATTGACAAGAACCACGAAAAGTTCTTGTATTTTAAGATAATATCTTACTCTGTTCAGGAAAAAACTTCCAGCTTGCTGAAATATGTTCATTTGCTGAAAACCATCAAAACCACGAAAAGTTCTTGTATTTGAAGATAAAATCTTTTTGCTTTGAAGAAGAAAGATCTCGCTGACTGAAATAAGTTCATTAGATGAAAACCAACAAAAATTGACAAGAACCACGAAAAGTTCTTGTATTTTAAGATAAAATCTTACGCTATTAAAGAAAAAACTCCCAGCTCGCTGAAATATGTTCATTTGCTGAAAACCAACAAAACCACGAAAAGTTCTTGTATTTGAAGATAAAATCTTTTTTCTTTGAAGAAGAATGATCCAGCTGACTGAAATAAGTTCATTAGATGAAAACCAACAAAAATTGACAAGAACCACGAAAAGTTCTTGTATTTTAAGATAATATCTTACTCTATTCAGGAAAAAACTTCCAGCTCGCTGAAATATGTTCATTTGCTGAAAACCATCAAAACCACGAAAAGTTCTTGTATTTGAAGATAAAATCTTTTTGCTTTGAAGAAGAAAGATCTTGCTGACTGAAATAAGTTCATTAGATGAAAACCAACAAAAATTGACAAGAACCACGAAAAGTTCTTGTATTTTAAGATAATATCTTACTCTATTCAGGAAAAAACTTCCAGCTCGCTGAAATATGTTCATTTGCTGAAAACCATCAAAACCACGAAAAGTTCTTGTATTTGAAGATAAAATCTTTTTGCTTTGAAGAAGAAAGATCTCGCTGACTGAAATAAGTTAATTAGATGAAAACCAACAAAAATTGACAAGAACCACGAAAAGTTCTTGTATTTTAAGATAAAATCTTACTCTATTAAGGAAAAAACATCCAGCTCGCTGAAATATGTTCATTTGCTGAAAACCATCAAAACCACGAAAAGTTCTTGTATTTGAAGATAAAATCTTTTTGCTTTGAAGAAGAAAGATCTAGCTGACTGAAATAAGTTCATTAGATGAAAACCAACAAAAATTGACAAGAACCACGAAAAGTTCTTGTATTTTAAGATAATATCTTACTCTATTCAGGAAAAAACTTCCAGCTCGCTGAAATATGTTCATTTGCTGAAAACCATCAAAACCACAAAAAGTTCTTGTATTTGAAGATAAAATCTTTTTGCTTTGAAGAAGAAAGATCTTGCTGACTGAAATAAGTTCATTAGATGAAAACCAACAAAAATTGACAAGAACCACGAAAAGTTCTTGTATTTTAAGATAATATCTTACTCCATTCAGGAAAAAACTTCCAGCTCGCTGAAATATGTTCATTTGCTGAAAACCATCAAAACCACGAAAAGTTCTTGTATTTGAAGATAAAATCTTTTTGCTTTGAAGAAGAAAGATCTCGCTGACTGAAATAAGTTAATTAGATGAAAACCAACAAAAATTGACAAGAACCACGAAAAGTTCTTGTATTTTAAGATAAAATCTTACTCTATTAAGGAAAAAACATCCAGCTCGCTGAAATATGTTCATTTGCTGAAAACCATCAAAACCACGAAAAGTTCTTGTATTTGAAGATAAAATCTTTTTGCTTTGAAGAAGAAAGATCTAGCTGACTGAAATAAGTTCATTAGATGAAAACCAACAAAAATTGACAAGAACCACGAAAAGTTCTTGTATTTTAAGATAATATCTTACTCTGTTCAGGAAAAAACTTCCAGCTTGCTGAAATATGTTCATTTGCTGAAAACCATCAAAACCACGAAAAGTTCTTGTATTTGAAGATAAAATCTTTTTGCTTTGAAGAAGAAAGATCTCGCTGACTGAAATAAGTTAATTAGATGAAAACCAACAAAAATTGACAAGAACCACGAAAAGTTCTTGTATTTTAAGATAAAATCTTACTCTGTTAAGGAAAAAACATCCAGCTCGCTGAAATATGTTCATTTGCTGAAAACCATCAAAACCACGAAAAGTTCTTGTATTTGAAGATAAAATCTTTTTGCTTTGAAGAAGAAAGATCTAGCTGACTGAAATAAGTTCATTAGATGAAAACCAACAAAAATTGACAAGAACCACGAAAAGTTCTTGTATTTTAAGATAAAATCTTACTCTATTAAGGAAAAAACATCCAGCTCGCTGAAATATGTTCATTTGCTGAAAACCATCAAAACCACGAAAAGTTCTTGTATTTGAAGATAAAATCTTTTTGCTTTGAAGAAGAAAGATCTAGGTGACTGAAATAAGTTCATTAGATGAAAACCAACAAAAATTGACAAGAACCACGAAAAGTTCTTGTATTTTAAGATAGAATCTTACTCTATTAAGGAAATAACTTCCAGCTCGCTGAAATCTGTTCATTTGCTGAAAACCAACAAAACCACGAAAAGTTCTTGTATTTGAAGATAAAATCTTTTTTCTTTGAAGAAGAATGATCCAGCTGACTGAAATAAGTTCATTAGATGAAAACCAACAAAAATTGACAAGAACCACGAAAAGTTCTTGTATTTTAAGATAATATCTTACTCTATTCAGGAAAAAACTTCCAGCTCGCTGAAATATGTTCATTTGCTGAAAACCATCAAAACCACGAAAAGTTCTTGTATTTGAAGATAAAATCTTTTTGCTTTGAAGAAGAAAGATCTTGCTGACTGAAATAAGTTCATTAGATGAAAACCAACAAAAATTGACAAGAACCACGAAAAGTTCTTGTATTTTAAGATAATATCTTACTCTATTCAGGAAAAAACTTCCAGCTCGCTGAAATATGTTCATTTGCTGAAAACCATCAAAACCACGAAAAGTTCTTGTATTTGAAGATAAAATCTTTTTGCTTTGAAGAAGAAAGATCTCGCTGACTGAAATAAGTTAATTAGATGAAAACCAACAAAAATTGACAAGAACCACGAAAAGTTCTTGTATTTTAAGATAAAATCTTACTCTATTAAGGAAAAAACATCCAGCTCGCTGAAATATGTTCATTTGCTGAAAACCATCAAAACCACGAAAAGTTCTTGTATTTGAAGATAAAATCTTTTTGCTTTGAAGAAGAAAGATCTAGCTGACTGAAATAAGTTCATTAGATGAAAACCAACAAAAATTGACAAGAACCACGAAAAGTTCTTGTATTTTAAGATAATATCTTACTCTATTCAGGAAAAAACTTCCAGCTCGCTGAAATATGTTCATTTGCTGAAAACCATCAAAACCACAAAAAGTTCTTGTATTTGAAGATAAAATCTTTTTGCTTTGAAGAAGAAAGATCTTGCTGACTGAAATAAGTTCATTAGATGAAAACCAACAAAAATTGACAAGAACCACGAAAAGTTCTTGTATTTTAAGATAATATCTTACTCCATTCAGGAAAAAACTTCCAGCTCGCTGAAATATGTTCATTTGCTGAAAACCATCAAAACCACGAAAAGTTCTTGTATTTGAAGATAAAATCTTTTTGCTTTGAAGAAGAAAGATCTCGCTGACTGAAATAAGTTAATTAGATGAAAACCAACAAAAATTGACAAGAACCACGAAAAGTTCTTGTATTTTAAGATAAAATCTTACTCTATTAAGGAAAAAACATCCAGCTCGCTGAAATATGTTCATTTGCTGAAAACCATCAAAACCACGAAAAGTTCTTGTATTTGAAGATAAAATCTTTTTGCTTTGAAGAAGAAAGATCTAGCTGACTGAAATAAGTTCATTAGATGAAAACCAACAAAAATTGACAAGAACCACGAAAAGTTCTTGTATTTTAAGATAATATCTTACTCTGTTCAGGAAAAAACTTCCAGCTTGCTGAAATATGTTCATTTGCTGAAAACCATCAAAACCACGAAAAGTTCTTGTATTTGAAGATAAAATCTTTTTGCTTTGAAGAAGAAAGATCTCGCTGACTGAAATAAGTTAATTAGATGAAAACCAACAAAAATTGACAAGAACCACGAAAAGTTCTTGTATTTTAAGATAAAATCTTACTCTGTTAAGGAAAAAACATCCAGCTCGCTGAAATATGTTCATTTGCTGAAAACCATCAAAACCACGAAAAGTTCTTGTATTTGAAGATAAAATCTTTTTGCTTTGAAGAAGAAAGATCTAGCTGACTGAAATAAGTTCATTAGATGAAAACCAACAAAAATTGACAAGAACCACGAAAAGTTCTTGTATTTTAAGATAAAATCTTACTCTATTAAGGAAAAAACATCCAGCTCGCTGAAATATGTTCATTTGCTGAAAACCATCAAAACCACGAAAAGTTCTTGTATTTGAAGATAAAATCTTTTTGCTTTGAAGAAGAAAGATCTAGGTGACTGAAATAAGTTCATTAGATGAAAACCAACAAAAATTGACAAGAACCACGAAAAGTTCTTGTATTTTAAGATAGAATCTTACTCTATTAAGGAAATAACTTCCAGCTCGCTGAAATCTGTTCATTTGCTGAAAACCATCAAAACCACGAAAAGTTCTTGTATTTGAAGATAAAATCTTTTTGCTTTGAAGAAGAAAGATCTAGCTGACTGAAATAAGTTCATTAGATGAAAACGAACAAAAATTGACAAGAACCACGAAAAGTTCTTGTATTTTAAGATAATATCTTACTCTATTCAGGAAAAAACTTCCAGCTCGCTGAAATATGTTCATTTGCTGAAAACCATCAAAACCACGAAAAGTTCTTGTATTTGAAGATAAAATCTTTTTGCTTTGAAGAAGAAAGATCTTGCTGACTGAAATAAGTTCATTAGATGAAAACCAACAAAAATTGACAAGAACCACGAAAAGTTCTTGTATTTTAAGATAATATCTTACTCTATTCAGGAAAAAACTTCCAGCTCGCTGAAATATGTTCATTTGCTGAAAACCATCAAAACCACGAAAAGTTCTTGTATTTGAAGATAAAATCTTTTTGCTTTGAAGAAGAAAGATCTCGCTGACTGAAATAAGTTCATTAGATGAAAACCAACAAAAATTGACAAGAACCACGAAAAGTTCTTGTATTTTAAGATAATATCTTACTCTGTTCAGGAAAAAACTTCCAGCTTGCTGAAATATGTTCATTTGCTGAAAACCATCAAAACCACGAAAAGTTCTTGTATTTGAAGATAAAATCTTTTTGCTTTGAAGAAGAAAGATCTAGCTGACTGAAATAAGTTCATTAGATGAAAACCAACAAAAATTGACAAGAACCACGAAAAGTTCTTGTATTTTAAGATAAAATCTTACGCTATTAAAGAAAAAACTCCCAGCTCGCTGAAATATGTTCATTTGCTGAAAACCAACAAAACCACGAAAAGTTCTTGTATTTGAAGATAAAATCTTTTTTCTTTGAAGAAGAATGATCCAGCTGACTGAAATAAGTTCATCAGATGAAAACCAACAAAAATTGACAAGAACCACGAAAAGTTCTTGTATTTTAAGATAAAATCTTAGGCAATTAAAGAAAAAACTTCCAGCTCGCTGAAATCTGTTCATTTGCTGAAAACCATCAAAACCACGAAAAGTTCTTGTATTTGAAGATAAAATCTTTTTGCTTTGAAGAAGAAAGATCCAGCTGACTGAAATAAGTTCATTAGATGAAAACCAACAAAAATTGACAAGAACCACGAAAAGTTCTTGTATTTTAAGATAATATCTTACTCTATTCAGGAAAAAACTTCCAGCTCGCTGAAATATGTTCATTTGCTGAAAACCATCAAAACCACGAAAAGTTCTTGTATTTGAAGATAAAATCTTTTTGCTTTGAAGAAGAAAGATCGAGCTGACTGAAATAAGTTCATTAGATGAAAACCAACAAAAATTGACAAGAACCACGAAAAGTTCTTGTATTTTAAGATAAAATCTTACGCTATTAAAGAAAAAACTCCCAGCTCGCTGAAATATGTTCATTTGCTGAAAACCAACAAAACCACGAAAAGTTCTTGTATTTGAAGATAAAATCTTTTTTCTTTGAAGAAGAATGATCCAGCTGACTGAAATAAGTTCATTCGATGAAAACCAACAAAAATTGACAAGA
Source organism: Heptranchias perlo (assembly GCF_035084215.1). Taxonomy (NCBI): domain Eukaryota; kingdom Metazoa; phylum Chordata; class Chondrichthyes; order Hexanchiformes; family Hexanchidae; genus Heptranchias; species Heptranchias perlo. The sequence continues at coordinate 1,090,166 of NC_090366.1, read as the reverse complement.
AACACGAAAAGTTCTTGTATTTTAAGATAAAATCTTACTCTATTAAGGAAAAAACTTCCAGCTCGCTGAATTATGTTCATTTGCTGAAAACCATCAAAACCACGAAAAGTTCTTGTATTTGAAGATAAAATCTTTTTGCTTTGAAGAAGAAAGATCTAGCTGACTGAAATAAGTTCATTAGATGAAAACCAACAAAAATTGACAAGAACCACGAAAAGTTCTTGTATTTTAAGATAAAATCTTACTCTATTAAGGAAAAAACATCCAGCTCGCTGAAATATGTTCATTTGCTGAAAACCATCAAAACCACGAAAAGTTCTTGTATTTGAAGATAAAATCTTTTTGCTTTGAAGAAGAAAGATCTAGGTGACTGAAATAAGTTCATTAGATGAAAACCAACAAAAATTGACAAGAACCACGAAAAGTTCTTGTATTTTAAGATAGAATCTTACTCTATTAAGGAAATAACTTCCAGCTCGCTGAAATCTGTTCATTTGCTGAAAACCATCAAAACCACGAAAAGTTCTTGTATTTGAAGATAAAATCTTTTTGCTTTGAAGAAGAAAGATCTAGGTGACTGAAATAAGTTCATTAGATGAAAACCAACAAAAATTGACAAGAACCACGAAAAGTTCTTGTATTTTAAGATAATATCTTACTCTATTCAGGAAAAAACTTCCAGCTCGCTGAAATATGTTCATTTGCTGAAAACCATCAAAACCACGAAAAGTTCTTGTATTTGAAGATAAAATCTTTTTGCTTTGAAGAAGAAAGATCTAGCTGACTGAAATAAGTTCATTAGATGAAAACCAACAAAAATTGACAAGAACCACGAAAAGTTCTTGTATTTTAAGATAATATCTTACTCTGTTCAGGAAAAAACTTCCAGCTTGCTGAAATATGTTCATTTGTTGAAAACCATCAAAACCACGAAAAGTTCTTGTATTTGAAGATAAAATCTTTTTGCTTTGAAGAAGAAAGATCTCGCTGACTGAAATAAGTTCATTAGATGAAAACCAACAAAAATTGACAAGAACCACGAAAAGTTCTTGTATTTTAAGATAAAATCTTACGCTATTAAAGAAAAAACTCCCAGCTCGCTGAAATATGTTCATTTGCTGAAAACCAACAAAACCACGAAAAGTTCTTGTATTTGAAGATAAAATCTTTTTTCTTTGAAGAAGAATGATCCAGCTGACTGAAATAAGTTCATTAGATGAAAACCAACAAAAATTGACAAGAACCACGAAAAGTTCTTGTATTTTAAGATAATATCTTACTCTATTCAGGAAAAAACTTCCAGCTCGCTGAAATATGTTCATTTGCTGAAAACCATCAAAACCACGAAAAGTTCTTGTATTTGAAGATAAAATCTTTTTGCTTTGAAGAAGAAAGATCTTGCTGACTGAAATAAGTTCATTAGATGAAAACCAACAAAAATTGACAAGAACCACGAAAAGTTCTTGTATTTTAAGATAATATCTTACTCTATTCAGGAAAAAACTTCCAGCTCGCTGAAATATGTTCATTTGCTGAAAACCATCAAAACCACGAAAAGTTCTTGTATTTGAAGATAAAATCTTTTTGCTTTGAAGAAGAAAGATCTCGCTGACTGAAATAAGTTAATCAGATGAAAACCAACAAAAATTGACAAGAACCACGAAAAGTTCTTGTATTTTAAGATAAAATCTTACTCTATTAAGGAAAAAACATCCAGCTCGCTGAAATATGTTCATTTGCTGAAAACCATCAAAACCACGAAAAGTTCTTGTATTTGAAGATAAAATCTTTTTGCTTTGAAGAAGAAAGATCAAGCTGACTGAAATAAGTTCATTAGATGAAAACCAACAAAAATTGACAAGAACCACGAAAAGTTCTTGTATTTTAAGATAATATCTTACTCTATTCAGGAAAAAACTTCCAGCTCGCTGAAATATGTTCATTTGCTGAAAACCATCAAAACCACGAAAAGTTCTTGTATTTGAAGATAAAATCTTTTTGCTTTGAAGAAGAAAGATCTTGCTGACTGAAATAAGTTCATTAGATGAAAACCAACAAAAATTGACAAGAACCACGAAAAGTTCTTGTATTTTAAGATAATATCTTACTCTATTCAGGAAAAAACTTCCAGCTCGCTGAAATATGTTCATTTGCTGAAAACCATCAAAACCACGAAAAGTTCTTGTATTTGAAGATAAAATCTTTTTGCTTTGAAGAAGAAAGATCTCGCTGACTGAAATAAGTTAATTAGATGAAAACCAACAAAAATTGACAAGAACCACGAAAAGTTCTTGTATTTTAAGATAAAATCTTACTCTATTAAGGAAAAAACATCCAGCTCGCTGAAATATGTTCATTTGCTGAAAACCATCAAAACCACGAAAAGTTCTTGTATTTGAAGATAAAATCTTTTTGCTTTGAAGAAGAAAGTTCTAGCTGACTGAAATAAGTTCATTAGATGAAAACCAACAAAAATTGACAAGAACCACGAAAAGTTCTTGTATTTTAAGATAATATCTTACTCTGTTCAGGAAAAAACTTCCAGCTTGCTGAAATATGTTCATTTGCTGAAAACCATCAAAACCACGAAAAGTTCTTGTATTTGAAGATAAAATCTTTTTGCTTTGAAGAAGAAAGATCTAGCTGACTGAAATAAGTTCATTAGATGAAAACCAACAAAAATTGACAAGAACCACGAAAAGTTCTTGTATTTTAAGATAAAATCTTACGCTATTAAAGAAAAAACTCCCAGCTCGCTGAAATATGTTCATTTGCTGAAAACCAACAAAACCACGAAAAGTTCTTGTATTTGAAGATAAAATCTTTTTTCTTTGAAGAAGAATGATCCAGCTGACTGAAATAAGTTCATTAGATGAAAACCAACAAAAATTGACAAGAACCACGAAAAGTTCTTGTATTTTAAGATAAAATCTTAGGCAATTAAAGAAAAAACTTCCAGCTCGCTGAAATCTGTTCATTTGCTGAAAACCATCAAAACCACGAAAAGTTCTTGTATTTGAAGATAAAATCTTTTTGCTTTGAAGAAGAAAGATCCAGCTGACTGAAATAAGTTCATTAGATGAAAACCAACAAAAATTGACAAGAACCACGAAAAGTTCTTGTATTTTAAGATAATATCTTACTCTATTCAGGAAAAAACTTCCAGCTCGCTGAAATATGTTCATTTGCTGAAAACCATCAAAACCACGAAAAGTTCTTGTATTTGAAGATAAAATCTTTTTGCTTTGAAGAAGAAAGATCGAGCTGACTGAAATAAGTTCATTAGATGAAAACCAACAAAAATTGACAAGAACCACGAAAAGTTCTTGTATTTTAAGATAATATCTTACTCTATTCAGGAAAAAACTTCCAGCTCGCTGAAATATGTTCATTTGCTGAAAACCATCAAAACCACGAAAAGTTCTTGTATTTGAAGATAAAATCTTTTTGCTTTGAAGAAGAAAGATCTAGCTGACTGAAATAAGTTCATTAGATGAAAACCAACAAAAATTGACAAGAACCACGAAAAGTTCTTGTATTTTAAGATAATATCTTACTCTGTTCAGGAAAAAACTTCCAGCTTGCTGAAATATGTTCATTTGCTGAAAACCATCAAAACCACGAAAAGTTCTTGTATTTGAAGATAAAATCTTTTTGCTTTGAAGAAGAAAGATCGAGCTGACTGAAATAAGTTCATTAGATGAAAACCAACAAAAATTGACAAGAACCACGAAAAGTTCTTGTATTTTAAGATAAAATCTTACGCTATTAAAGAAAAAACTCCCAGCTCGCTGAAATATGTTCATTTGCTGAAAACCAACAAAACCACGAAAAGTTCTTGTATTTGAAGATAAAATCTTTTTTCTTTGAAGAAGAATGATCCAGCTGACTGAAATAAGTTCATTAGATGAAAACCAACAAAAATTGACAAGAACCACGAAAAGTTCTTGTATTTTAAGATAATATCTTACTCTATTCAGGAAAAAACTTCCAGCTCGCTGAAATATGTTCATTTGCTGAAAACCATCAAAACCACGAAAAGTTCTTGTATTTGAAGATAAAATCTTTTTGCTTTGAAGAAGAAAGATCTTGCTGACTGAAATAAGTTCATTAGATGAAAACCAACAAAAATTGACAAGAACCACGAAAAGTTCTTGTATTTTAAGATAATATCTTACTCTATTCAGGAAAAAACTTCCAGCTCGCTGAAATATGTTCATTTGCTGAAAACCATCAAAACCACGAAAAGTTCTTGTATTTGAAGATAAAATCTTTTTGCTTTGAAGAAGAAAGATCTCGCTGACTGAAATAAGTTAATTAGATGAAAACCAACAAAAATTGACAAGAACCACGAAAAGTTCTTGTATTTTAAGATAAAATCTTACTCTATTAAGGAAAAAACATCCAGCTCGCTGAAATATGTTCATTTGCTGAAAACCATCAAAACCACGAAAAGTTCTTGTATTTGAAGATAAAATCTTTTTGCTTTGAAGAAGAAAGATCTAGCTGACTGAAATAAGTTCATTAGATGAAAACCAACAAAAATTGACAAGAACCACGAAAAGTTCTTGTATTTTAAGATAAAATCTTACTCTATTAAGGAAAAAACATCCAGCTCGCTGAAATATGTTCATTTGCTGAAAACCATCAAAACCACGAAAAGTTCTTGTATTTGAAGATAAAATCTTTTTGCTTTGAAGAAGAAAGATCTAGGTGACTGAAATAAGTTCATTAGATGAAAACCAACAAAAATTGACAAGAACCACGAAAAGTTCTTGTATTTTAAGATAGAATCTTACTCTATTAAGGAAATAACTTCCAGCTCGCTGAAATCTGTTCATTTGCTGAAAACCATCAAAACCACGAAAAGTTCTTGTATTTGAAGATAAAATCTTTTTGCTTTGAAGAAGAAAGATCTAGCTGACTGAAATAAGTTCATCAGATGAAAACCAACAAAAATTGACAAGAACCACGAAAAGTTCTTGTATTTTAAGATAATATCTTACTCTATTCAGGAAAAAACTTCCAGCTCGCTGAAATATGTTCATTTGCTGAAAACCATCAAAACCACGAAAAGTTCTTGTATTTGAAGATAAAATCTTTTTGCTTTGAAGAAGAAAGATCTTGCTGACTGAAATAAGTTCATTAGATGAAAACCAACAAAAATTGACAAGAACCACGAAAAGTTCTTGTATTTTAAGATAATATCTTACTCTATTCAGGAAAAAACTTCCAGCTCGCTGAAATATGTTCATTTGCTGAAAACCATCAAAACCACGAAAAGTTCTTGTATTTGAAGATAAAATCTTTTTGCTTTGAAGAAGAAAGATCTCGCTGACTGAAATAAGTTAATTAGATGAAAACCAACAAAAATTGACAAGAACCACGAAAAGTTCTTGTATTTTAAGATAAAATCTTACTCTATTAAGGAAAAAACATCCAGCTCGCTGAAATATGTTCATTTGCTGAAAACCATCAAAACCACGAAAAGTTCTTGTATTTGAAGATAAAATCTTTTTGCTTTGAAGAAGAAAGATCTAGCTGACTGAAATAAGTTCATTAGATGAAAACCAACAAAAATTGACAAGAACCACGAAAAGTTCTTGTATTTTAAGATAATATCTTACTCTGTTCAGGAAAAAACTTCCAGCTTGCTGAAATATGTTCATTTGCTGAAAACCATCAAAACCACGAAAAGTTCTTGTATTTGAAGATAAAATCTTTTTGCTTTGAAGAAGAAAGATCCAGCTGACTGAAATAAGTTCATTAGATGAAAACCAACAAAAATTGACAAGAACCACGAAAAGTTCTTGTATTTTAAGATAAAATCTTACGCTATTAAAGAAAAAACTCCCAGCTCGCTGAAATATGTTCATTTGCTGAAAACCAACAAAACCACGAAAAGTTCTTGTATTTGAAGATAAAATCTTTTTTCTTTGAAGAAGAATGATCCAGCTGACTGAAATAAGTTCATTAGATGAAAACCAACAAAAATTGACAAGAACCACGAAAAGTTCTTGTATTTTAAGATAAAATCTTAGGCAATTAAAGAAAAAACTTCCAGCTCGCTGAAATCTGTTCATTTGCTGAAAACCATCAAAACCACGAAAAGTTCTTGTATTTGAAGATAAAATCTTTTTGCTTTGAAGAAGAAAGATCCAGCTGACTGAAATAAGTTCATTAGATGAAAACCAACAAAAATTGACAAGAACCACGAAAAGTTCTTGTATTTTAAGATAATATCTTACTCTATTCAGGAAAAAACTTCCAGCTCGCTGAAATATGTTCATTTGCTGAAAACCATCAAAACCACGAAAAGTTCTTGTATTTGAAGATAAAATCTTTTTGCTTTGAAGAAGAAAGATCGAGCTGACTGAAATAAGTTCATTAGATGAAAACCAACAAAAATTGACAAGAACCACGAAAAGTTCTTGTATTTTAAGATAAAATCTTACGCTATTAAAGAAAAAACTCCCAGCTCGCTGAAATATGTTCATTTGCTGAAAACCAACAAAACCACGAAAAGTTCTTGTATTTGAAGATAAAATCTTTTTTCTTTGAAGAAGAATGATCCAGCTGACTGAAATAAGTTCATTAGATGAAAACCAACAAAAATTGACAAGAAACACGAAAAGTTCTTGTATTTTAAGATAAAATCTTACTCTATTAAGGAAAAAACTTCCAGCTCGCTGAAATATGTTCATTTGCTGAAAACCATCAAAACCACGAAAAGTTCTTGTATTTGAAGATAAAATCTTTTTGCTTTGAAGAAGAAAGATCTAGCTGACTGAAATAAGTTCATTAGATGAAAACCAACAAAAATTGACAAGAACCACGAAAAGTTCTTGTATTTTAAGATAGAATCTTACTCTATTAAGGAAATAACTTCCAGCTCGCTGAAATCTGTTCATTTGCTGAAAACCATCAAAACCACGAAAAGTTCTTGTATTTGAAGATAAAATCTTTTTGCTTTGAAGAAGAAAGATCTAGCTGACTGAAATAAGTTCATTAGATGAAAACCAACAAAAATTGACAAGAACCACGAAAAGTTCTTGTATTTTAAGATAATATCTTACTCTATTCAGGAAAAAACTTCCAGCTCGCTGAAATATGTTCATTTGCTGAAAACCATCAAAACCACGAAAAGTTCTTGTATTTGAAGATAAAATCTTTTTGCTTTGAAGAAGAAAGATCTAGCTGACTGAAATAAGTTCATTAGATGAAAACCAACAAAAATTGACAAGAACCACGAAAAGTTCTTGTATTTTCAGATAATATCTTACTCTGTTCAGGAAAAAACTTCCAGCTTGCTGAAATATGTTCATTTGCTGAAAACCATCAAAACCACGAAAAGTTCTTGTATTTGAAGATAAAATCTTTTTGCTTTGAAGAAGAAAGATCGAGCTGACTGAAATAAGTTCATTAGATGAAAACCAACAAAAATTGACAAGAACCACGAAAAGTTCTTGTATTTTAAGATAAAATCTTACGCTATTAAAGAAAAAACTCCCAGCTCGCTGAAATATGTTCATTTGCTGAAAACCAACAAAACCACGAAAAGTTCTTGTATTTGAAGATAAAATCTTTTTTCTTTGAAGAAGAATGATCCAGCTGACTGAAATAAGTTCATTAGATGAAAACCAACAAAAATTGACAAGAACCACGAAAAGTTCTTGTATTTTAAGATAATATCTTACTCTATTCAGGAAAAAACTTCCAGCTCGCTGAAATATGTTCATTTGCTGAAAACCATCAAAACCACGAAAAGTTCTTGTATTTGAAGATAAAATCTTTTTGCTTTGAAGAAGAAAGATCTTGCTGACTGAAATAAGTTCATTAGATGAAAACCAACAAAAATTGACAAGAACCACGAAAAGTTCTTGTATTTTAAGATAATATCTTACTCTATTCAGGAAAAAACTTCCAGCTCGCTGAAATATGTTCATTTGCTGAAAACCATCAAAACCACGAAAAGTTCTTGTATTTGAAGATAAAATCTTTTTGCTTTGAAGAAGAAAGATCTCGCTGACTGAAATAAGTTAATTAGATGAAAACCAACAAAAATTGACAAGAACCACGAAAAGTTCTTGTATTTTAAGATAAAATCTTACTCTATTAAGGAAAAAACATCCAGCTCGCTGAAATATGTTCATTTGCTGAAAACCATCAAAACCACGAAAAGTTCTTGTATTTGAAGATAAAATCTTTTTGCTTTGAAGAAGAAAGATCTAGCTGACTGAAATAAGTTCATTAGATGAAAACCAACAAAAATTGACAAGAACCACGAAAAGTTCTTGTATTTTAAGATAAAATCTTACTCTATTAAGGAAAAAACATCCAGCTCGCTGAAATATGTTCATTTGCTGAAAACCATCAAAACCACGAAAAGTTCTTGTATTTGAAGATAAAATCTTTTTGCTTTGAAGAAGAAAGATCTAGGTGACTGAAATAAGTTCATTAGATGAAAACCAACAAAAATTGACAAGAACCACGAAAAGTTCTTGTATTTTAAGATAGAATCTTACTCTATTAAGGAAATAACTTCCAGCTCGCTGAAATCTGTTCATTTGCTGAAAACCATCAAAACCACGAAAAGTTCTTGTATTTGAAGATAAAATCTTTTTGCTTTGAAGAAGAAAGATCTAGCTGACTGAAATAAGTTCATCAGATGAAAACCAACAAAAATTGACAAGAACCACGAAAAGTTCTTGTATTTTAAGATAATATCTTACTCTATTCAGGAAAAAACTTCCAGCTCGCTGAAATATGTTCATTTGCTGAAAACCATCAAAACCACGAAAAGTTCTTGTATTTGAAGATAAAATCTTTTTGCTTTGAAGAAGAAAGATCTTGCTGACTGAAATAAGTTCATTAGATGAAAACCAACAAAAATTGACAAGAACCACGAAAAGTTCTTGTATTTTAAGATAATATCTTACTCTATTCAGGAAAAAACTTCCAGCTCGCTGAAATATGTTCATTTGCTGAAAACCATCAAAACCACGAAAAGTTCTTGTATTTGAAGATAAAATCTTTTTGCTTTGAAGAAGAAAGATCTAGCTGACTGAAATAAGTTCATTAGATGAAAACCAACAAAAATTGACAAGAACCACGAAAAGTTCTTGTATTTTAAGATAATATCTTACTCTGTTCAGGAAAAAACTTCCAGCTTGCTGAAATATGTTCATTTGCTGAAAACCATCAAAACCACGAAAAGTTCTTGTATTTGAAGATAAAATCTTTTTGCTTTGAAGAAGAAAGATCCAGCTGACTGAAATAAGTTCATTAGATGAAAACCAACAAAAATTGACAAGAACCACGAAAAGTTCTTGTATTTTAAGATAAAATCTTACGCTATTAAAGAAAAAACTCCCAGCTCGCTGAAATATGTTCATTTGCTGAAAACCAACAAAACCACGAAAAGTTCTTGTATTTGAAGATAAAATCTTTTTTCTTTGAAGAAGAATGATCCAGCTGACTGAAATAAGTTCATTAGATGAAAACCAACAAAAATTGACAAGAACCACGAAAAGTTCTTGTATTTTAAGATAAAATCTTAGGCAATTAAAGAAAAAACTTCCAGCTCGCTGAAATCTGTTCATTTGCTGAAAACCATCAAAACCACGAAAAGTTCTTGTATTTGAAGATAAAATCTTTTTGCTTTGAAGAAGAAAGATCCAGCTGACTGAAATAAGTTCATTAGATGAAAACCAACAAAAATTGACAAGAACCACGAAAAGTTCTTGTATTTTAAGATAATATCTTACTCTATTCAGGAAAAAACTTCCAGCTCGCTGAAATATGTTCATTTGCTGAAAACCATCAAAACCACGAAAAGTTCTTGTATTTGAAGATAAAATCTTTTTGCTTTGAAGAAGAAAGATCGAGCTGACTGAAATAAGTTCATTAGATGAAAACCAACAAAAATTGACAAGAACCACGAAAAGTTCTTGTATTTTAAGATAAAATCTTACGCTATTAAAGAAAAAACTCCCAGCTCGCTGAAATATGTTCATTTGCTGAAAACCAACAAAACCACGAAAAGTTCTTGTATTTGAAGATAAAATCTTTTTTCTTTGAAGAAGAATGATCCAGCTGACTGAAATAAGTTCATTAGATGAAAACCAACAAAAATTGACAAGAAACACGAAAAGTTCTTGTATTTTAAGATAAAATCTTACTCTATTAAGGAAAAAACTTCCAGCTCGCTGAAATATGTTCATTTGCTGAAAACCATCAAAACCACGAAAAGTTCTTGTATTTGAAGATAAAATCTTTTTGCTTTGAAGAAGAAAGATCTAGCTGACTGAAATAAGTTCATTAGATGAAAACCAACAAAAATTGACAAGAACCACGAAAAGTTCTTGTATTTTAAGATAGAATCTTACTCTATTAAGGAAATAACTTCCAGCTCGCTGAAATCTGTTCATTTGCTGAAAACCATCAAAACCACGAAAAGTTCTTGTATTTGAAGATAAAATCTTTTTGCTTTGAAGAAGAAAGATCTAGCTGACTGAAATAAGTTCATTAGATGAAAACCAACAAAAATTGACAAGAACCACGAAAAGTTCTTGTATTTTAAGATAATATCTTACTCTATTCAGGAAAAAACTTCCAGCTCGCTGAAATATGTTCATTTGCTGAAAACCATCAAAACCACGAAAAGTTCTTGTATTTGAAGATAAAATCTTTTTGCTTTGAAGAAGAAAGATCTAGCTGACTGAAATAAGTTCATTAGATGAAAACCAACAAAAATTGACAAGAACCACGAAAAGTTCTTGTATTTTCAGATAATATCTTACTCTGTTCAGGAAAAAACTTCCAGCTTGCTGAAATATGTTCATTTGCTGAAAACCATCAAAACCACGAAAAGTTCTTGTATTTGAAGATAAAATCTTTTTGCTTTGAAGAAGAAAGATCGAGCTGACTGAAATAAGTTCATTAGATGAAAACCAACAAAAATTGACAAGAACCACGAAAAGTTCTTGTATTTTAAGATAAAATCTTACGCTATTAAAGAAAAAACTCCCAGCTCGCTGAAATATGTTCATTTGCTGAAAACCAACAAAACCACGAAAAGTTCTTGTATTTGAAGATAAAATCTTTTTTCTTTGAAGAAGAATGATCCAGCTGACTGAAATAAGTTCATTAGATGAAAACCAACAAAAATTGACAAGAACCACGAAAAGTTCTTGTATTTTAAGATAATATCTTACTCTATTCAGGAAAAAACTTCCAGCTCGCTGAAATATGTTCATTTGCTGAAAACCATCAAAACCACGAAAAGTTCTTGTATTTGAAGATAAAATCTTTTTGCTTTGAAGAAGAAAGATCTTGCTGACTGAAATAAGTTCATTAGATGAAAACCAACAAAAATTGACAAGAACCACGAAAAGTTCTTGTATTTTAAGATAATATCTTACTCTATTCAGGAAAAAACTTCCAGCTCGCTGAAATATGTTCATTTGCTGAAAACCATCAAAACCACGAAAAGTTCTTGTATTTGAAGATAAAATCTTTTTGCTTTGAAGAAGAAAGATCTCGCTGACTGAAATAAGTTAATTAGATGAAAACCAACAAAAATTGACAAGAACCACGAAAAGTTCTTGTATTTTAAGATAAAATCTTACTCTATTAAGGAAAAAACATCCAGCTCGCTGAAATATGTTCATTTGCTGAAAACCATCAAAACCACGAAAAGTTCTTGTATTTGAAGATAAAATCTTTTTGCTTTGAAGAAGAAAGATCTAGCTGACTGAAATAAGTTCATTAGATGAAAACCAACAAAAATTGACAAGAACCACGAAAAGTTCTTGTATTTTAAGATAAAATCTTACTCTATTAAGGAAAAAACATCCAGCTCGCTGAAATATGTTCATTTGCTGAAAACCATCAAAACCACGAAAAGTTCTTGTATTTGAAGATAAAATCTTTTTGCTTTGAAGAAGAAAGATCTAGGTGACTGAAATAAGTTCATTAGATGAAAACCAACAAAAATTGACAAGAACCACGAAAAGTTCTTGTATTTTAAGATAGAATCTTACTCTATTAAGGAAATAACTTCCAGCTCGCTGAAATCTGTTCATTTGCTGAAAACCATCAAAACCACGAAAAGTTCTTGTATTTGAAGATAAAATCTTTTTGCTTTGAAGAAGAAAGATCTAGCTGACTGAAATAAGTTCATCAGATGAAAACCAACAAAAATTGACAAGAACCACGAAAAGTTCTTGTATTTTAAGATAATATCTTACTCTATTCAGGAAAAAACTTCCAGCTCGCTGAAATATGTTCATTTGCTGAAAACCATCAAAACCACGAAAAGTTCTTGTATTTGAAGATAAAATCTTTTTGCTTTGAAGAAGAAAGATCTTGCTGACTGAAATAAGTTCATTAGATGAAAACCAACAAAAATTGACAAGAACCACGAAAAGTTCTTGTATTTTAAGATAATATCTTACTCTATTCAGGAAAAAACTTCCAGCTCGCTGAAATATGTTCATTTGCTGAAAACCATCAAAACCACGAAAAGTTCTTGTATTTGAAGATAAAATCTTTTTGCTTTGAAGAAGAAAGATCTAGCTGACTGAAATAAGTTCATTAGATGAAAACCAACAAAAATTGACAAGAACCACGAAAAGTTCTTGTATTTTAAGATAATATCTTACTCTGTTCAGGAAAAAACTTCCAGCTTGCTGAAATATGTTCATTTGCTGAAAACCATCAAAACCACGAAAAGTTCTTGTATTTGAAGATAAAATCTTTTTGCTTTGAAGAAGAAAGATCCAGCTGACTGAAATAAGTTCATTAGATGAAAACCAACAAAAATTGACAAGAACCACGAAAAGTTCTTGTATTTTAAGATAAAATCTTACGCTATTAAAGAAAAAACTCCCAGCTCGCTGAAATATGTTCATTTGCTGAAAACCAACAAAACCACGAAAAGTTCTTGTATTTGAAGATAAAATCTTTTTTCTTTGAAGAAGAATGATCCAGCTGACTGAAATAAGTTCATTAGATGAAAACCAACAAAAATTGACAAGAACCACGAAAAGTTCTTGTATTTTAAGATAAAATCTTAGGCAATTAAAGAAAAAACTTCCAGCTCGCTGAAATCTGTTCATTTGCTGAAAACCATCAAAACCACGAAAAGTTCTTGTATTTGAAGATAAAATCTTTTTGCTTTGAAGAAGAAAGATCCAGCTGACTGAAATAAGTTCATTAGATGAAAACCAACAAAAATTGACAAGAACCACGAAAAGTTCTTGTATTTTAAGATAATATCTTACTCTATTCAGGAAAAAACTTCCAGCTCGCTGAAATATGTTCATTTGCTGAAAACCATCAAAACCACGAAAAGTTCTTGTATTTGAAGATAAAATCTTTTTGCTTTGAAGAAGAAAGATCGAGCTGACTGAAATAAGTTCATTAGATGAAAACCAACAAAAATTGACAAGAACCACGAAAAGTTCTTGTATTTTAAGATAAAATCTTACGCTATTAAAGAAAAAACTCCCAGCTCGCTGAAATATGTTCATTTGCTGAAAACCAACAAAACCACGAAAAGTTCTTGTATTTGAAGATAAAATCTTTTTTCTTTGAAGAAGAATGATCCAGCTGACTGAAATAAGTTCATTAGATGAAAACCAACAAAAATTGACAAGAAACACGAAAAGTTCTTGTATTTTAAGATAAAATCTTACTCTATTAAGGAAAAAACTTCCAGCTCGCTGAAATATGTTCATTTGCTGAAAACCATCAAAACCACGAAAAGTTCTTGTATTTGAAGATAAAATCTTTTTGCTTTGAAGAAGAAAGATCTAGCTGACTGAAATAAGTTCATTAGATGAAAACCAACAAAAATTGACAAGAACCACGAAAAGTTCTTGTATTTTAAGATAAAATCTTACTCTATTAAGGAAAAAACATCCAGCTCGCTGAAATATGTTCATTTGCTGAAAACCATCAAAACCACGAAAAGTTCTTGTATTTGAAGATAAAATCTTTTTGCTTTGAAGAAGAAAGATCTAGGTGACTGAAATAAGTTCATTAGATGAAAACCAACAAAAATTGACAAGAACCACGAAAAGTTCTTGTATTTTAAGATAGAATCTTACTCTATTAAGGAAATAACTTCCAGCTCGCTGAAATCTGTTCATTTGCTGAAAACCATCAAAACCACGAAAAGTTCTTGTATTTGAAGATAAAATCTTTTTGCTTTGAAGAAGAAAGATCTAGCTGACTGAAATAAGTTCATTAGATGAAAACCAACAAAAATTGACAAGAACCACGAAAAGTTCTTGTATTTTAAGATAATATCTTACTCTATTCAGGAAAAAACTTCCAGCTCGCTGAAATATGTTCATTTGCTGAAAACCATCAAAACCACGAAAAGTTCTTGTATTTGAAGATAAAATCTTTTTGCTTTGAAGAAGAAAGATCTAGCTGACTGAAATAAGTTCATTAGATGAAAACCAACAAAAATTGACAAGAACCACGAAAAGTTCTTGTATTTTAAGATAATATCTTACTCTGTTCAGGAAAAAACTTCCAGCTTGCTGAAATATGTTCATTTGCTGAAAACCATCAAAACCACGAAAAGTTCTTGTATTTGAAGATAAAATCTTTTTGCTTTGAAGAAGAAAGATCTAGCTGACTGAAATAAGTTCATTAGATGAAAACCAACAAAAATTGACAAGAACCACGAAAAGTTCTTGTATTTTAAGATAAAATCTTACTCTATTAAGGAAAAAACATCCAGCTCGCTGAAATATGTTCATTTGCTGAAAACCATCAAAACCACGAAAAGTTCTTGTATTTGAAGATAAAATCTTTTTGCTTTGAAGAAGAAAGATCTAGGTGACTGAAATAAGTTCATTAGATGAAAACCAACAAAAATTGACAAGAACCACGAAAAGTTCTTGTATTTTAAGATAGAATCTTACTCTATTAAGGAAATAACTTCCAGCTCGCTGAAATCTGTTCATTTGCTGAAAACCATCAAAACCACGAAAAGTTCTTGTATTTGAAGATAAAATCTTTTTGCTTTGAAGAAGAAAGATCTAGCTGACTGAAATAAGTTCATTAGATGAAAACCAACAAAAATTGACAAGAACCACGAAAAGTTCTTGTATTTTAAGATAATATCTTACTCTATTCAGGAAAAAACTTCCAGCTCGCTGAAATATGTTCATTTGCTGAAAACCATCAAAACCACGAAAAGTTCTTGTATTTGAAGATAAAATCTTTTTGCTTTGAAGAAGAAAGATCTCGCTGACTGAAATAAGTTAATTAGATGAAAACCAACAAAAATTGACAAGAACCACGAAAAGTTCTTGTATTTTAAGATAAAATCTTACTCTATTAAGGAAAAAACATCCAGCTCGCTGAAATATGTTCATTTGCTGAAAACCATCAAAACCACGAAAAGTTCTTGTATTTGAAGATAAAATCTTTTTGCTTTGAAGAAGAAAGATCTAGCTGACTGAAATAAGTTCATTAGATGAAAACCAACAAAAATTGACAAGAACCACGAAAAGTTCTTGTATTTTAAGATAATATCTTACTCTGTTCAGGAAAAAACTTCCAGCTTGCTGAAATATGTTCATTTGCTGAAAACCATCAAAACCACGAAAAGTTCTTGTATTTGAAGATAAAATCTTTTTGCTTTGAAGAAGAAAGATCTAGCTGACTGAAATAAGTTCATTAGATGAAAACCAACAAAAATTGACAAGAACCACGAAAAGTTCTTGTATTTTAAGATAAAATCTTACGCTATTAAAGAAAAAACTCCCAGCTCGCTGAAATATGTTCATTTGCTGAAAACCAACAAAACCACGAAAAGTTCTTGTATTTGAAGATAAAATCTTTTTTCTTTGAAGAAGAATGATCCAGCTGACTGAAATAAGTTCATTAGATGAAAACCAACAAAAATTGACAAGAACCACGAAAAGTTCTTGTATTTTAAGATAAAATCTTACTCTATTAAGGAAAAAACTTCCAGCTCGCTGAAATATGTTCATTTGCTGAAAACCATCAAAACCACGAAAAGTTCTTGCATTTGAAGATAAAATCTTTTTGCTTTGAAGAAGAAAGATCTAGCTGACTGAAATAAGTTCATTAGATGAAAACCAACAAAAATTGACCAGAACCACGAAAAGTTCTTGTATTTTAAGATAGAATCTTACTCTATTAAGGAAATAACTTCCAGCTCGCTGAAATCTGTTCATTTGCTGAAAACCATCAAAACCACGAAAAGTTCTTGTATTTGAAGATAAAATCTTTTTGCTTTGAAGAAGAATGATCTAGCTGACTGAAATAAGTTCATTAGATGAAAACCAACAAAAATTGACAAGAAACACGAAAAGTTCTTGTATTTTAAGATAAAATCTTACTCTATTAAGGAAAAAACTTCCAGCTCGCTGAAATCTGTTCATTTGCTGAAAACCAACAAAACCACCAAAAGTTCTTGTATTTGAAGATAAAATCTTTTTGCTCTGAAGAAGAAAGATCTAGCTGACTGAAATAAGTTCATTAGATGAAAACCAACAAAAATTGACAAGAACCACGAAAAGTTCTTGTATTTTAAGATAAAATCTTACTCTATTAAGGAAAAAACTTCCAGCTCGCTGAAATATGTTCATTTGCTGAAAACCATCAAAACCACGAAAAGTTCTTGTATTTGAAGATAAAATCTTTTTGCTTTGAAGAAGAAAGATCCAGCTGACTGAAATAAGTTCATTAGATGAAAACCAACAAAAATTGACAAGAACCACGAAAAGTTCTTGTATTTTAAGATAAAATCTTACTCTATTCAGGAAAAAACTTCCAGCTCGCTGAAATATGTTCATTTGCTGAAAACCATCAAAACCACGAAAAGTTCTTGTATTTGAAGATAAAATCTTTTTGCTTTGAAGAAGAAAGATCTAGCTGACTGAAATAAGTTCATTAGATGAAAACCAACAAAAATTGACAAGAACCACGAAAAGTTCTTGTATTTTAAGATAAAATCTTACGCTATTAAAGAAAAAACTCCCAGCTCGCTGAAATATGTTCATTTGCTGAAAACCAACAAAACCACGAAAAGTTCTTGTATTTGAAGATAAAATCTTTTTTCTTTGAAGAAGAATGATCCAGCTGACTGAAATAAGTTCATTAGATGAAAACCAACAAAAATTGACAAGAAACACGAAAAGTTCTTGTATTTTAAGATAAAATCTTACTCTATTAAGGAAAAAACTTCCAGCTCGCTGAAATATGTTCATTTGCTGAAAACCATCAAAACCACGAAAAGTTCTTGTATTTGAAGATAAAATCTTTTTGCTTTGAAGAAGAAAGATCTAGCTGACTGAAATAAGTTCATTAGATGAAAACCAACAAAAATTGACAAGAACCACGAAAAGTTCTTGTATTTTAAGATAAAATCTTACTCTATTAAGGAAAAAACATCCAGCTCGCTGAAATATGTTCATTTGCTGAAAACCATCAAAACCACGAAAAGTTCTTGTATTTGAAGATAAAATCTTTTTGCTTTGAAGAAGAAAGATCTAGGTGACTGAAATAAGTTCATTAGATGAAAACCAACAAAAATTGACAAGAACCACGAAAAGTTCTTGTATTTTAAGATAGAATCTTACTCTATTAAGGAAATAACTTCCAGCTCGCTGAAATCTGTTCATTTGCTGAAAACCATCAAAACCACGAAAAGTTCTTGTATTTGAAGATAAAATCTTTTTGCTTTGAAGAAGAAAGATCTAGCTGACTGAAATAAGTTCATTAGATGAAAACCAACAAAAATTGACAAGAACCACGAAAAGTTCTTGTATTTTAAGATAATATCTTACTCTATTCAGGAAAAAACTTCCAGCTCGCTGAAATATGTTCATTTGCTGAAAACCATCAAAACCACGAAAAGTTCTTGTATTTGAAGATAAAATCTTTTTGCTTTGAAGAAGAAAGATCTTGCTGACTGAAATAAGTTCATTAGATGAAAACCAACAAAAATTGACAAGAACCACGAAAAGTTCTTGTATTTTAAGATAATATCTTACTCTATTCAGGAAAAAACTTCCAGCTCGCTGAAATATGTTCATTTGCTGAAAACCATCAAAACCACGAAAAGTTCTTGTATTTGAAGATAAAATCTTTTTGCTTTGAAGAAGAAAGATCTAGCTGACTGAAATAAGTTCATTAGATGAAAACCAACAAAAATTGACAAGAACCATGAAAAGTTCTTGTATTTTAAGATAAAATCTTACTCTATTAAGGAAAAAACATCGAGCTCGCTGAAATATGTTCATTTGCTGAAAACCATCAAAACCACGAAAAGTTCTTGTATTTGAAGATAAAATCTTCTTGCTTTGAAGAAGAAAGATCTAGCTGACTGAAATAAGTTCATTAGATGAAAACCAACAAAAATTGACAAGAACCACGAAAAGTTCTTGTATTTTAAGATAGAATCTTACTCTATTAAGGAAATAACTTCCAGCTCGCTGAAATCTGTTCATTTGCTGAAAACCATCAAAACCACGAAAAGTTCTTGGATTTGAAGATAAAATCTTTTTTCTTTGAAGAAGAATGATCCAGCTGACTGAAATAAGTTCATTAGATGAAAACCAACAAAAATTGACAAGAAACACGAAAAGTTCTTGTATTTTAAGATAAAATCTTACTCTATTAAGGAAAAAACTTCCAGCTCGCTGAAATCTGTTCATTTGCTGAAAACCAACAAAACCACCAAAAGTTCTTGTATTTGAAGATAAAATCTTTTTGCTCTGAAGAAGAAAGATCTCGCTGACTGAAATAAGTTCATGAGATGAAAACCAACAAAAATTGACAAGAACCACGAAAAGTTCTTGTATTTTAAGATAAAATCTTACTCTATTAAGGAAAAAACTTCCAGCTCGCTGAAATATGTTCATTTGCTGAAAACCATCAAAACCACGAAAAGTTCTTGTATTTCAAGATAAAATCTTTTTGCTTTGAAGAAGAAAGATCTAGCTGACTGAAATAAGTTCATTAGATGAAAACCAACAAAAATTGACAAGAACCACGAAAAGTTCTTGTATTTTAAGATAAAATCTTACTCTATTAAGGAAAAAACATCCAGCTCGCTGAAATATGTTCATTTGCTGAAAACCATCAAAACCACGAAAAGTTCTTGTATTTGAAGATAAAATCTTTTTGCTTTGAAGAAGAAAGATCTAGCTGACTGAAATAAGTTCATTAGATGAAAACCAACAAAAATTGACAAGAACCACGAAAAGTTCTTGTATTTTAAGATAGAATCTTACTCTATTAAGGAAATAACTTCCAGCTCGCTGAAATCTGTTCATTTGCTGAAAACCATCAAAACCACGAAAAGTTCTTGTATTTGAAGATAAAATCTTTTTTCTTTGAAGAAGAATGATCTAGCTGACTGAAATAAGTTCATTAGATGAAAACCAACAAAAATTGACAAGAAACACGAAAAGTTCTTGTATTTTAAGATAAAATCTTAGGCTATTAAAGAAAAAACTCCCACCTCGCTGAAATATGTTCATTTGCTGAAAACCAACAAAACCACGAAAAGTTCTTGTATTTGAAGATAAAATCTTTTTTCTTTGAAGAAGAAAGATCTAGGTGACTGAAATAAGTTCATTAGATGAAAACCAACAAAAATTGACAAGAACCACGAAAAGTTCTTGTATTTTAAGATAAAATCTTACTCTATTAAGGAAAAAACTTCCAGCTCGCTGAAATATGTTCATTTGCTGAAAACCATCAAAACCACGAAAAGTTCTTGTATTTGAAGATAAAATCTTTTTGCTTTGAAGAAGAAAGATCTAGCTGACTGAAATAAGTTCATTGGATGAAAACCAACAAAAATTGACAAGAACCACGAAAAGTTCTTGTATTTTAAGATAAAATCTTACTCTATTAAGGAAAAAACTTCCAGCTTGCTGAAAACTGTTCATTTGCTGAAAACCATCAAAACCACCAAAAGTTCTTGTATTTGAAGATAAAATCTTTTTGCTTTGAAGAAGAAAGATCAAGCTGACTGAAATAAGTTCATTAGATGAAAACCAACAAAAATTGACAAGAAACACGAAAAGTTCTTGTATTTTAAGATAAAATCTTAGGCTATTAAAGAAAAAACTCCCACCTCGCTGAAATATGTTCATTTGCTGAAAACCAACAAAACCACGAAAAGTTCTTGTATTTGAAGATAAAATCTTTTTTCTTTGAAGAAGAAAGATCTAGCTGACTGAAATAAGTTCATTAGATGAAAACCAACAAAAATTGACAAGAACCACGAAAAGTTCTTGTATTTTAAGATAAAATCTTACTCTATTAAGGAAAAAACTTCCAGCTCGCTGAAATATGTTCATTTGCTGAAAACCATCAAAACCACGAAAAGTTCTTGTATTTGAAGATAAAATCTTTTTGCTTTGAAGAAGAAAGATCTAGCTGACTGAAATAAGTTCATTAGATGAAAACCAACAAAAATTGACAAGAACCACGAAAAGTTCTTGTATTTTAAGATAAAATCTTACTCTATTAAGGAAAAAACATCCAGCTCGCTGAAATATGTTCATTTGCTGAAAACCATCAAAACCACGAAAAGTTCTTGTATTTGAAGATAAAATCTTTTTGCTTTGAAGAAGAAAGATCTAGCTGACTGAAATAAGTTCATTAGATGAAAACCAACAAAAATTGACAAGAACCACGAAAAGTTCTTGTATTTTAAGATAGAATCTTACTCTATTAAGGAAATAACTTCCAGCTCGCTGAAATCTGTTCATTTGCTGAAAACCATCAAAACCGCGAAAAGTTCTTGTATTTGAAGATAAAATCTTTTTTCTTTGAAGAAGAATGATCTAGCTGACTGAAATAAGTTCATTGGATGAAAACCAACAAAAATTGACAAGAAACACGAAAAGTTCTTGTATTTTAAGATAAAATCTTAGGCTATTAAAGAAAAAACTCCCACCTCGCTGAAATATGTTCATTTGCTGAAAACCAACAAAACCACGAAAAGTTCTTGTATTTGAAGATAAAATCTTTTTTCTTTGAACAAGAAAGATCTAGCTGACTGAAATAAGTTCATTCGATGAAAACCAACAAAAATTGACAAGAACCACGAAAAGTTCTTGTATTTTAAGATAAAATCTTACTCCATTAAGGAAAAAACTTCCAGCTCGCTGAAATATGTTCATTTGCTGAAAACCATCAAAACCACGAAAAGTTCTTGTATTTGAAGATAAAATCTTTTTGCTTTGAAGAAGAAAGATCTAGCTGACTGAAATAAGTTCATTAGATGAAAACCAACAAAAATTGACAAGAACCACGAAAAGTTCTTGTATTTTAAGATAAAATCTTACTCTATTAAGGAAAAAACTTCCAGCTCGCTGAAATCTGTTCATTTGCTGAAAACCATCAAAACCACCAAAAGTTCTTGTATTTGAAGATTAAATCTTTTTGCTTTGAAGAAGAAAGATCTCGCTGACTGAAATACGTTCATTAGATGAAAACCAACAAAAATTGACAAGAACCACGAAAAGTTCTTGTATTTTAAGATAAAATCTTACTCTATTAAGGAAAAAACATCCAGCTCGCTGAAATATGTTCATTTGCTGAAAACCATCAAAACCACGAAAAGTTCTTGTATTTGAAGATAAAATCTTTTTGCTTTGAAGAAGAAAGATCTAGCTGACTGAAATAAGTTCATGAGATGAAAACCAACAAAAATTGACAAGAACCACGAAAAGTTCTTGTATTTTAAGATAGAATCTTACTCTATTAAGGAAATAACTTCCAGCTCGCTGAAATCTGTTCATTTGCGGAAAACCATCAAAACCACGAAAAGTTCTTGTATTTGAAGATAAAATCTTTTTGCTTTGAAGAAGAAAGATCTAGCTGACTGAAATAAGTTCATTAGATGAAAACCAACAAAAATTGACAAGAACCACGAAAAGTTCTTGTATTTTAAGATAAAATCTTACTCTATTCAGGAAAAAACTTCCAGCTCGCTGAAATATGTTCATTTGCTGAAAACCATCAAAAGCACGAAAAGTTCTTGTATTTGAAGATAAAATCTTTTTGCTTTGAAGAAGAAAGATCCAGCTGACTGAAATAAGTTCATTAGATGAAAACCAACAAAAATTGACAAGAACCACGAAAAGTTCTTGTATTTTAAGATAAAATCTTACTCTATTAAGGAAAAAACTTCCAGCTCGCTGAAGTCTGTTCATTTGCTGAAAACCAACAAAACCACCAAAAGTTCTTATATTTGAAGATAAAATCTTTTTGCTCTGAAGAAGAAAGATCCAGCTGACTGAAATAAGTTCATTGGATGAAAACCAACAAAAATTGACAAGAACCACGAAAAGTTCTTGTATTTTAAGATAAAATCTTACTCTATTAAGGAAAAAACATCCAGCTCGCTGAAATATGTTCATTTGCTGAAAACCAACAAAACCACCAAAAGTTCTTGTATTTGAAGATAAAATCTTTTTGCTCTGAAGAAGAAAGATCTAGCTGACTGAAAGAAGTTCATTGGATGAAAACCAACAAAAATTGACAAGAACCACGAAAAGTTCTTGTATTTGAAGATAAAATCTTTTTGCTTTGAAGAAGAAAGATCTAGCTGACTGAAATAAGTTCATGAGATGAAAACCAACAAAAATTGACAAGAACCACGAAAAGTTCTTGTATTTTAAGATAGAATCTTACTCTATTAAGGAAATAACTTCCAGCTCGCTGAAATCTGTTCATTTGCGGAAAACCATCAAAACCACGAAAAGTTCTTGTATTTGAAGATAAAATCTTTTTGCTTTGAAGAAGAAAGATCTAGGTGACTGAAATAAGTTCATTAGATGAAAACCAACAAAAATTGACAAGAACCACGAAAAGTTCTTGTATTTTAAGATAGAATCTTACTCTATTAAGGAAATAACTTCCAGCTCGCTGAAATCTGTTCATTTGCTGAAAACCATCAAAACCACGAAAAGTTCTTGTATTTGAAGATAAAATCTTTTTGCTTTGAAGAAGAAAGATCTAGCTGACTGAAATAAGTTCATTAGATGAAAACCAACAAAAATTGACAAGAACCACGAAAAGTTCTTGTATTTTAAGATAATATCTTACTCTATTCAGGAAAAAACTTCCAGCTCGCTGAAATATGTTCATTTGCTGAAAACCATCAAAACCACGAAAAGTTCTTGTATTTGAAGATAAAATCTTTTTGCTTTGAAGAAGAAAGATCTCGCTGACTGAAATAAGTTAATTAGATGAAAACCAACAAAAATTGACAAGAACCACGAAAAGTTCTTGTATTTTAAGATAAAATCTTACTCTATTAAGGAAAAAACATCCAGCTCGCTGAAATATGTTCATTTGCTGAAAACCATCAAAACCACGAAAAGTTCTTGTATTTGAAGATAAAATCTTTTTGCTTTGAAGAAGAAAGATCTAGCTGACTGAAATAAGTTCATTAGATGAAAACCAACAAAAATTGACAAGAACCACGAAAAGTTCTTGTATTTTAAGATAATATCTTACTCTGTTCAGGAAAAAACTTCCAGCTTGCTGAAATATGTTCATTTGCTGAAAACCATCAAAACCACGAAAAGTTCTTGTATTTGAAGATAAAATCTTTTTGCTTTGAAGAAGAAAGATCTAGCTGACTGAAATAAGTTCATTAGATGAAAACCAACAAAAATTGACAAGAACCACGAAAAGTTCTTGTATTTTAAGATAAAATCTTACGCTATTAAAGAAAAAACTCCCAGCTCGCTGAAATATGTTCATTTGCTGAAAACCAACAAAACCACGAAAAGTTCTTGTATTTGAAGATAAAATCTTTTTTCTTTGAAGAAGAATGATCCAGCTGACTGAAATAAGTTCATTAGATGAAAACCAACAAAAATTGACAAGAACCACGAAAAGTTCTTGTATTTTAAGATAAAATCTTACTCTATTAAGGAAAAAACTTCCAGCTCGCTGAAATATGTTCATTTGCTGAAAACCATCAAAACCACGAAAAGTTCTTGCATTTGAAGATAAAATCTTTTTGCTTTGAAGAAGAAAGATCTAGCTGACTGAAATAAGTTCATTAGATGAAAACCAACAAAAATTGACCAGAACCACGAAAAGTTCTTGTATTTTAAGATAGAATCTTACTCTATTAAGGAAATAACTTCCAGCTCGCTGAAATCTGTTCATTTGCTGAAAACCATCAAAACCACGAAAAGTTCTTGTATTTGAAGATAAAATCTTTTTGCTTTGAAGAAGAATGATCTAGCTGACTGAAATAAGTTCATTAGATGAAAACCAACAAAAATTGACAAGAAACACGAAAAGTTCTTGTATTTTAAGATAAAATCTTACTCTATTAAGGAAAAAACTTCCAGCTCGCTGAAATCTGTTCATTTGCTGAAAACCAACAAAACCACCAAAAGTTCTTGTATTTGAAGATAAAATCTTTTTGCTCTGAAGAAGAAAGATCTAGCTGACTGAAATAAGTTCATTAGATGAAAACCAACAAAAATTGACAAGAACCACGAAAAGTTCTTGTATTTTAAGATAAAATCTTACTCTATTAAGGAAAAAACTTCCAGCTCGCTGAAATATGTTCATTTGCTGAAAACCATCAAAACCACGAAAAGTTCTTGTATTTGAAGATAAAATCTTTTTGCTTTGAAGAAGAAAGATCCAGCTGACTGAAATAAGTTCATTAGATGAAAACCAACAAAAATTGACAAGAACCACGAAAAGTTCTTGTATTTTAAGATAAAATCTTACTCTATTCAGGAAAAAACTTCCAGCTCGCTGAAATATGTTCATTTGCTGAAAACCATCAAAACCACGAAAAGTTCTTGTATTTGAAGATAAAATCTTTTTGCTTTGAAGAAGAAAGATCGAGCTGACTGAAATAAGTTCATTAGATGAAAACCAACAAAAATTGACAAGAACCACGAAAAGTTCTTGTATTTTAAGATAAAATCTTACGCTATTAAAGAAAAAACTCCCAGCTCGCTGAAATATGTTCATTTGCTGAAAACCAACAAAACCACGAAAAGTTCTTGTATTTGAAGATAAAATCTTTTTTCTTTGAAGAAGAATGATCCAGCTGACTGAAATAAGTTCATTAGATGAAAACCAACAAAAATTGACAAGAAACACGAAAAGTTCTTGTATTTTAAGATAAAATCTTACTCTATTAAGGAAAAAACTTCCAGCTCGCTGAAATATGTTCATTTGCTGAAAACCATCAAAACCACGAAAAGTTCTTGTATTTGAAGATAAAATCTTTTTGCTTTGAAGAAGAAAGATCTAGCTGACTGAAATAAGTTCATTAGATGAAAACCAACAAAAATTGACAAGAACCACGAAAAGTTCTTGTATTTTAAGATAAAATCTTACTCTATTAAGGAAAAAACATCCAGCTCGCTGAAATATGTTCATTTGCTGAAAACCATCAAAACCACGAAAAGTTCTTGTATTTGAAGATAAAATCTTTTTGCTTTGAAGAAGAAAGATCTAGGTGACTGAAATAAGTTCATTAGATGAAAACCAACAAAAATTGACAAGAACCACGAAAAGTTCTTGTATTTTAAGATAGAATCTTACTCTATTAAGGAAATAACTTCCAGCTCGCTGAAATCTGTTCATTTGCTGAAAACCATCAAAACCACGAAAAGTTCTTGTATTTGAAGATAAAATCTTTTTGCTTTGAAGAAGAAAGATCTAGCTGACTGAAATAAGTTCATTAGATGAAAACCAACAAAAATTGACAAGAACCACGAAAAGTTCTTGTATTTTAAGATAATATCTTACTCTATTCAGGAAAAAACTTCCAGCTCGCTGAAATATGTTCATTTGCTGAAAACCATCAAAACCACGAAAAGTTCTTGTATTTGAAGATAAAATCTTTTTGCTTTGAAGAAGAAAGATCTTGCTGACTGAAATAAGTTCATTAGATGAAAACCAACAAAAATTGACAAGAACCACGAAAAGTTCTTGTATTTTAAGATAATATCTTACTCTATTCAGGAAAAAACTTCCAGCTCGCTGAAATATGTTCATTTGCTGAAAACCATCAAAACCACGAAAAGTTCTTGTATTTGAAGATAAAATCTTTTTGCTTTGAAGAAGAAAGATCTAGCTGACTGAAATAAGTTCATTAGATGAAAACCAACAAAAATTGACAAGAACCATGAAAAGTTCTTGTATTTTAAGATAAAATCTTACTCTATTAAGGAAAAAACATCGAGCTCGCTGAAATATGTTCATTTGCTGAAAACCATCAAAACCACGAAAAGTTCTTGTATTTGAAGATAAAATCTTCTTGCTTTGAAGAAGAAAGATCTAGCTGACTGAAATAAGTTCATTAGATGAAAACCAACAAAAATTGACAAGAACCACGAAAAGTTCTTGTATTTTAAGATAGAATCTTACTCTATTAAGGAAATAACTTCCAGCTCGCTGAAATCTGTTCATTTGCTGAAAACCATCAAAACCACGAAAAGTTCTTGGATTTGAAGATAAAATCTTTTTTCTTTGAAGAAGAATGATCCAGCTGACTGAAATAAGTTCATTAGATGAAAACCAACAAAAATTGACAAGAAACACGAAAAGTTCTTGTATTTTAAGATAAAATCTTACTCTATTAAGGAAAAAACTTCCAGCTCGCTGAAATCTGTTCATTTGCTGAAAACCAACAAAACCACCAAAAGTTCTTGTATTTGAAGATAAAATCTTTTTGCTCTGAAGAAGAAAGATCTCGCTGACTGAAATAAGTTCATGAGATGAAAACCAACAAAAATTGACAAGAACCACGAAAAGTTCTTGTATTTTAAGATAAAATCTTACTCTATTAAGGAAAAAACTTCCAGCTCGCTGAAATATGTTCATTTGCTGAAAACCATCAAAACCACGAAAAGTTCTTGTATTTCAAGATAAAATCTTTTTGCTTTGAAGAAGAAAGATCTAGCTGACTGAAATAAGTTCATTAGATGAAAACCAACAAAAATTGACAAGAACCACGAAAAGTTCTTGTATTTTAAGATAAAATCTTACTCTATTAAGGAAAAAACATCCAGCTCGCTGAAATATGTTCATTTGCTGAAAACCATCAAAACCACGAAAAGTTCTTGTATTTGAAGATAAAATCTTTTTGCTTTGAAGAAGAAAGATCTAGCTGACTGAAATAAGTTCATTAGATGAAAACCAACAAAAATTGACAAGAACCACGAAAAGTTCTTGTATTTTAAGATAGAATCTTACTCTATTAAGGAAATAACTTCCAGCTCGCTGAAATCTGTTCATTTGCTGAAAACCATCAAAACCACGAAAAGTTCTTGTATTTGAAGATAAAATCTTTTTTCTTTGAAGAAGAATGATCTAGCTGACTGAAATAAGTTCATTAGATGAAAACCAACAAAAATTGACAAGAAACACGAAAAGTTCTTGTATTTTAAGATAAAATCTTAGGCTATTAAAGAAAAAACTCCCACCTCGCTGAAATATGTTCATTTGCTGAAAACCAACAAAACCACGAAAAGTTCTTGTATTTGAAGATAAAATCTTTTTTCTTTGAAGAAGAAAGATCTAGGTGACTGAAATAAGTTCATTAGATGAAAACCAACAAAAATTGACAAGAACCACGAAAAGTTCTTGTATTTTAAGATAAAATCTTACTCTATTAAGGAAAAAACTTCCAGCTCGCTGAAATATGTTCATTTGCTGAAAACCATCAAAACCACGAAAAGTTCTTGTATTTGAAGATAAAATCTTTTTGCTTTGAAGAAGAAAGATCTAGCTGACTGAAATAAGTTCATTGGATGAAAACCAACAAAAATTGACAAGAACCACGAAAAGTTCTTGTATTTTAAGATAAAATCTTACTCTATTAAGGAAAAAACTTCCAGCTTGCTGAAAACTGTTCATTTGCTGAAAACCATCAAAACCACCAAAAGTTCTTGTATTTGAAGATAAAATCTTTTTGCTTTGAAGAAGAAAGATCAAGCTGACTGAAATAAGTTCATTAGATGAAAACCAACAAAAATTGACAAGAAACACGAAAAGTTCTTGTATTTTAAGATAAAATCTTAGGCTATTAAAGAAAAAACTCCCACCTCGCTGAAATATGTTCATTTGCTGAAAACCAACAAAACCACGAAAAGTTCTTGTATTTGAAGATAAAATCTTTTTTCTTTGAAGAAGAAAGATCTAGCTGACTGAAATAAGTTCATTAGATGAAAACCAACAAAAATTGACAAGAACCACGAAAAGTTCTTGTATTTTAAGATAAAATCTTACTCTATTAAGGAAAAAACTTCCAGCTCGCTGAAATATGTTCATTTGCTGAAAACCATCAAAACCACGAAAAGTTCTTGTATTTGAAGATAAAATCTTTTTGCTTTGAAGAAGAAAGATCTAGCTGACTGAAATAAGTTCACTAGATGAAAACCAACAAAAATTGACAAGAACCACGAAAAGTTCTTGTATTTTAAGATAAAATCTTACTCTATTAAGGAAAAAACATCCAGCTCGCTGAAATATGTTCATTTGCTGAAAACCATCAAAACCACGAAAAGTTCTTGTATTTGAAGATAAAATCTTTTTGCTTTGAAGAAGAAAGATCTAGCTGACTGAAATAAGTTCATTAGATGAAAACCAACAAAAATTGACAAGAACCACGAAAAGTTCTTGTATTTTAAGATAGAATCTTACTCTATTAAGGAAATAACTTCCAGCTCGCTGAAATCTGTTCATTTGCTGAAAACCATCAAAACCGCGAAAAGTTCTTGTATTTGAAGATAAAATCTTTTTTCTTTGAAGAAGAATGATCCAGCTGACTGAAATAAGTTCATTGGATGAAAACCAACAAAAATTGACAAGAAACACGAAAAGTTCTTGTATTTTAAGATAAAATCTTAGGCTATTAAAGAAAAAACTCCCACCTCGCTGAAATATGTTCATTTGCTGAAAACCAACAAAACCACGAAAAGTTCTTGTATTTGAAGATAAAATCTTTTTTCTTTGAACAAGAAAGATCTAGCTTACTGAAATAAGTTCATTCGATGAAAACCAACAAAAATTGACAAGAACCACGAAAAGTTCTTGTATTTTAAGATAAAATCTTACTCCATTAAGGAAAAAACTTCCAGCTCGCTGAAATATGTTCATTTGCTGAAAACCATCAAAACCACGAAAAGTTCTTGTATTTGAAGATAAAATCTTTTTGCTTTGAAGAAGAAAGATCTAGCTGACTGAAATAAGTTCATTAGATGAAAACCAACAAAAATTGACAAGAACCACGAAAAGTTCTTGTATTTTAAGATAAAATCTTACTCTATTAAGGAAAAAACTTCCAGCTCGCTGAAATCTGTTCATTTGCTGAAAACCATCAAAACCACCAAAAGTTCTTGTATTTGAAGATTAAATCTTTTTGCTTTGAAGAAGAAAGATCTCGCTGACTGAAATACGTTCATTAGATGAAAACCAACAAAAATTGACAAGAACCACGAAAAGTTCTTGTATTTTAAGATAAAATCTTACTCTATTAAGGAAAAAACATCCAGCTCGCTGAAATATGTTCATTTGCTGAAAACCATCAAAACCACGAAAAGTTCTTGTATTTGAAGATAAAATCTTTTTGCTTTGAAGAAGAAAGATCTAGCTGACTGAAATAAGTTCATGAGATGAAAACCAACAAAAATTGACAAGAACCACGAAAAGTTCTTGTATTTTAAGATAGAATCTTACTCTATTAAGGAAATAACTTCCAGCTCGCTGAAATCTGTTCATTTGCGGAAAACCATCAAAACCACGAAAAGTTCTTGTATTTGAAGATAAAATCTTTTTGCTTTGAAGAAGAAAGATCTAGCTGACTGAAATAAGTTCATTAGATGAAAACCAACAAAAATTGACAAGAACCACGAAAAGTTCTTGTATTTTAAGATAAAATCTTACTCTATTCAGGAAAAAACTTCCAGCTCGCTGAAATATGTTCATTTGCTGAAAACCATCAAAAGCACGAAAAGTTCTTGTATTTGAAGATAAAATCTTTTTGCTTTGAAGAAGAAAGATCCAGCTGACTGAAATAAGTTCATTAGATGAAAACCAACAAAAATTGACAAGAACCACGAAAAGTTCTTGTATTTTAAGATAAAATCTTACTCTATTAAGGAAAAAACTTCCAGCTCGCTGAAGTCTGTTCATTTGCTGAAAACCAACAAAACCACCAAAAGTTCTTATATTTGAAGATAAAATCTTTTTGCTCTGAAGAAGAAAGATCCAGCTGACTGAAATAAGTTCATTGGATGAAAACCAACAAAAATTGACAAGAACCACGAAAAGTTCTTGTATTTTAAGATAAAATCTTACTCTATTAAGGAAAAAACATCCAGCTCGCTGAAATATGTTCATTTGCTGAAAACCAACAAAACCACCAAAAGTTCTTGTATTTGAAGATAAAATCTTTTTGCTCTGAAGAAGAAAGATCTAGCTGACTGAAAGAAGTTCATTGGATGAAAACCAACAAAAATTGACAAGAACCACGAAAAGTTCTTGTATTTGAAGATAAAATCTTTTTGCTTTGAAGAAGAAAGATCTAGCTGACTGAAATAAGTTCATGAGATGAAAACCAACAAAAATTGACAAGAACCACGAAAAGTTCTTGTATTTTAAGATAGAATCTTACTCTATTAAGGAAATAACTTCCAGCTCGCTGAAATCTGTTCATTTGCGGAAAACCATCAAAACCACGAAAAGTTCTTGTATTTGAAGATAAAATCTTTTTGCTTTGAAGAAGAAAGATCTAGCTGACTGAAATAAGTTCATAAGATGAAAACCAACAAAAATTGACAAGAACCACGAAAAGTTCTTGTATTTTAAGATAAAATCTTACTCTATTCAGGAAAAAACTTCCAGCTCGCTGAAATATGTTCATTTCCTGAAAACCATCAAAACCTCGAAAAGTTCTTGTATTTGAAGATAAAATCTTTTTGCTTTGAAGAAGAAAGATCTAGCTGATTGAAATAAGTTCATTAGATGAAAACCAACAAAAATTGACAAGAACCACGAAAAGTTCTTGTATTTTAAGATAAAATCTTACTCTATTAAGGAAAAAACTTCCAGCTCGCTGAAGTCTGTTCATTTGCTGAAAACCAACAAAACCACCAAAAGTTCTTGTATTTGAAGATAAAATCTTTTTGCTCTGAAGAAGAAAGATCCAGCTGACTGAAATAAGTTCATTAGATGAAAACCAACAAAAATTGACAAGAAACACGAAAAGTTCTTGTATTTTAAGATAAAATCTTACTCTATTAAGGAAAAAACTTCCAGCTCGCTGAAATCTGTTCATTTGCTGAAAACCAACAAAACCACCAAAAGTTCTTGTATTTGAAGATAAAATCTTTTTGCTCTGAAGAAGAAAGATCTCGCTGACTGAAATAAGTTCATGAGATGAAAACCAACAAAAATTGACAAGAACCACGAAAAGTTCTTGTATTTTAACATAAAATCTTACTCTATTAAGGAAAAAACTTCCAGCTCGCTGAAATATGTTCATTTGCTGAAAACCATCAAAACCACGAAAAGTTCTTGTATTTGAAGATAAAATCTTTTTGCTTTGAAGAAGAAAGATCTAGCTGACTGAAATAAGTTCATTAGATGAAAACCAACAAAAATTGACAAGAACCACGAAAAGTTCTTGTATTTTAAGATAAAATCTTACTCTATTAAGGAAAAAACATCGAGCTCGCTGAAATATGTTCATTTGCTGAAAACCATCAAAACCACGAAAAGTTCTTGTATTTGAAGATAAAATCTTCTTGCTTTGAAGAAGAAAGATCTAGCTGACTGAAATAAGTTCATTAGATGAAAACCAACAAAAATTGACAAGAACCACGAAAAGTTCTTGTATTTTAAGATAGAATCTTACTCTATTAAGGAAATAACTTCCAGCTCGCTGAAATCTGTTCATTTGCTGAAAACCATCAAAACCACGAAAAGTTCTTGGATTTGAAGATAAAATCTTTTTTCTTTGAAGAAGAATGATCCAGCTGACTGAAATAAGTTCATTAGATGAAAACCAACAAAAATTGACAAGAAACACGAAAAGTTCTTGTATTTTAAGATAAAATCTTACTCTATTAAGGAAAAAACTTCCAGCTCGCTGAAATCTGTTCATTTGCTGAAAACCAACAAAACCACCAAAAGTTCTTGTATTTGAAGATAAAATCTTTTTGCTCTGAAGAAGAAAGATCTCGCTGACTGAAATAAGTTCATGAGATGAAAACCAACAAAAATTGACAAGAACCACGAAAAGTTCTTGTATTTTAAGATAAAATCTTACTCTATTAAGGAAAAAACTTCCAGCTCGCTGAAATATGTTCATTTGCTGAAAACCATCAAAACCACGAAAAGTTCTTGTATTTCAAGATAAAATCTTTTTGCTTTGAAGAAGAAAGATCTAGCTGACTGAAATAAGTTCATTAGATGAAAACCAACAAAAATTGACAAGAACCACGAAAAGTTCTTGTATTTTAAGATAAAATCTTACTCTATTAAGGAAAAAACATCCAGCTCGCTGAAATATGTTCATTTGCTGAAAACCATCAAAACCACGAAAAGTTCTTGTATTTGAAGATAAAATCTTTTTGCTTTGAAGAAGAAAGATCTAGCTGACTGAAATAAGTTCATTAGATGAAAACCAACAAAAATTGACAAGAACCACGAAAAGTTCTTGTATTTTAAGATAGAATCTTACTCTATTAAGGAAATAACTTCCAGCTCGCTGAAATCTGTTCATTTGCTGAAAACCATCAAAACCACGAAAAGTTCTTGTATTTGAAGATAAAATCTTTTTTCTTTGAAGAAGAATGATCTAGCTGACTGAAATAAGTTCATTAGATGAAAACCAACAAAAATTGACAAGAAACACGAAAAGTTCTTGTATTTTAAGATAAAATCTTAGGCTATTAAAGAAAAAACTCCCACCTCGCTGAAATATGTTCATTTGCTGAAAACCAACAAAACCACGAAAAGTTCTTGTATTTGAAGATAAAATCTTTTTTCTTTGAAGAAGAAAGATCTAGGTGACTGAAATAAGTTCATTAGATGAAAACCAACAAAAATTGACAAGAACCACGAAAAGTTCTTGTATTTTAAGATAAAATCTTACTCTATTAAGGAAAAAACTTCCAGCTCGCTGAAATATGTTCATTTGCTGAAAACCATCAAAACCACGAAAAGTTCTTGTATTTGAAGATAAAATCTTTTTGCTTTGAAGAAGAAAGATCTAGCTGACTGAAATAAGTTCATTGGATGAAAACCAACAAAAATTGACAAGAACCACGAAAAGTTCTTGTATTTTAAGATAAAATCTTACTCTATTAAGGAAAAAACTTCCAGCTTGCTGAAAACTGTTCATTTGCTGAAAACCATCAAAACCACCAAAAGTTCTTGTATTTGAAGATAAAATCTTTTTGCTTTGAAGAAGAAAGATCAAGCTGACTGAAATAAGTTCATTAGATGAAAACCAACAAAAATTGACAAGAAACACGAAAAGTTCTTGTATTTTAAGATAAAATCTTAGGCTATTAAAGAAAAAACTCCCACCTCGCTGAAATATGTTCATTTGCTGAAAACCAACAAAACCACGAAAAGTTCTTGTATTTGAAGATAAAATCTTTTTTCTTTGAAGAAGAAAGATCTAGCTGACTGAAATAAGTTCATTAGATGAAAACCAACAAAA
Source organism: Heptranchias perlo (assembly GCF_035084215.1). Lineage (NCBI taxonomy): Eukaryota > Metazoa > Chordata > Chondrichthyes > Hexanchiformes > Hexanchidae > Heptranchias > Heptranchias perlo. Next base: position 1,056,424 of record NC_090366.1, on the reverse strand, counting down.
ATTGACAAGAACCACGAAAAGTTCTTGTATTTTAAGATAAAATCTTACTCTATTAAGGAAAAAACTTCCAGCTCGCTGAAATATGTTCATTTGCTGAAAACCATCAAAACCACGAAAAGTTCTTGTATTTGAAGATAAAATCTTTTTGCTTTGAAGAAGAAAGATCTAGCTGACTGAAATAAGTTCATTAGATGAAAACCAACAAAAATTGACAAGAACCACGAAAAGTTCTTGTATTTTAAGATAAAATCTTACTCTATTAAGGAAAAAACATCCAGCTCGCTGAAATATGTTCATTTGCTGAAAACCATCAAAACCACGAAAAGTTCTTGTATTTGAAGATAAAATCTTTTTGCTTTGAAGAAGAAAGATCTAGCTGACTGAAATAAGTTCATTAGATGAAAACCAACAAAAATTGACAAGAACCACGAAAAGTTCTTGTATTTTAAGATAGAATCTTACTCTATTAAGGAAATAACTTCCAGCTCGCTGAAATCTGTTCATTTGCTGAAAACCATCAAAACCGCGAAAAGTTCTTGTATTTGAAGATAAAATCTTTTTTCTTTGAAGAAGAATGATCTAGCTGACTGAAATAAGTTCATTGGATGAAAACCAACAAAAATTGACAAGAAACACGAAAAGTTCTTGTATTTTAAGATAAAATCTTAGGCTATTAAAGAAAAAACTCCCACCTCGCTGAAATATGTTCATTTGCTGAAAACCAACAAAACCACGAAAAGTTCTTGTATTTGAAGATAAAATCTTTTTTCTTTGAACAAGAAAGATCTAGCTTACTGAAATAAGTTCATTCGATGAAAACCAACAAAAATTGACAAGAACCACGAAAAGTTCTTGTATTTTAAGATAAAATCTTACTCCATTAAGGAAAAAACTTCCAGCTCGCTGAAATATGTTCATTTGCTGAAAACCATCAAAACCACGAAAAGTTCTTGTATTTGAAGATAAAATCTTTTTGCTTTGAAGAAGAAAGATCTAGCTGACTGAAATAAGTTCATTAGATGAAAACCAACAAAAATTGACAAGAACCACGAAAAGTTCTTGTATTTTAAGATAAAATCTTACTCTATTAAGGAAAAAACTTCCAGCTCGCTGAAATCTGTTCATTTGCTGAAAACCATCAAAACCACCAAAAGTTCTTGTATTTGAAGATTAAATCTTTTTGCTTTGAAGAAGAAAGATCTCGCTGACTGAAATACGTTCATTAGATGAAAACCAACAAAAATTGACAAGAACCACGAAAAGTTCTTGTATTTTAAGATAAAATCTTACTCTATTAAGGAAAAAACATCCAGCTCGCTGAAATATGTTCATTTGCTGAAAACCATCAAAACCACGAAAAGTTCTTGTATTTGAAGATAAAATCTTTTTGCTTTGAAGAAGAAAGATCTAGCTGACTGAAATAAGTTCATGAGATGAAAACCAACAAAAATTGACAAGAACCACGAAAAGTTCTTGTATTTTAAGATAGAATCTTACTCTATTAAGGAAATAACTTCCAGCTCGCTGAAATCTGTTCATTTGCGGAAAACCATCAAAACCACGAAAAGTTCTTGTATTTGAAGATAAAATCTTTTTGCTTTGAAGAAGAAAGATCTAGCTGACTGAAATAAGTTCATTAGATGAAAACCAACAAAAATTGACAAGAACCACGAAAAGTTCTTGTATTTTAAGATAAAATCTTACTCTATTCAGGAAAAAACTTCCAGCTCGCTGAAATATGTTCATTTGCTGAAAACCATCAAAAGCACGAAAAGTTCTTGTATTTGAAGATAAAATCTTTTTGCTTTGAAGAAGAAAGATCCAGCTGACTGAAATAAGTTCATTAGATGAAAACCAACAAAAATTGACAAGAACCACGAAAAGTTCTTGTATTTTAAGATAAAATCTTACTCTATTAAGGAAAAAACTTCCAGCTCGCTGAAGTCTGTTCATTTGCTGAAAACCAACAAAACCACCAAAAGTTCTTATATTTGAAGATAAAATCTTTTTGCTCTGAAGAAGAAAGATCCAGCTGACTGAAATAAGTTCATTGGATGAAAACCAACAAAAATTGACAAGAACCACGAAAAGTTCTTGTATTTTAAGATAAAATCTTACTCTATTAAGGAAAAAACATCCAGCTCGCTGAAATATGTTCATTTGCTGAAAACCAACAAAACCACCAAAAGTTCTTGTATTTGAAGATAAAATCTTTTTGCTCTGAAGAAGAAAGATCTAGCTGACTGAAAGAAGTTCATTGGATGAAAACCAACAAAAATTGACAAGAACCACGAAAAGTTCTTGTATTTGAAGATAAAATCTTTTTGCTTTGAAGAAGAAAGATCTAGCTGACTGAAATAAGTTCATGAGATGAAAACCAACAAAAATTGACAAGAACCACGAAAAGTTCTTGTATTTTAAGATAGAATCTTACTCTATTAAGGAAATAACTTCCAGCTCGCTGAAATCTGTTCATTTGCGGAAAACCATCAAAACCACGAAAAGTTCTTGTATTTGAAGATAAAATCTTTTTGCTTTGAAGAAGAAAGATCTAGCTGACTGAAATAAGTTCATAAGATGAAAACCAACAAAAATTGACAAGAACCACGAAAAGTTCTTGTATTTTAAGATAAAATCTTACTCTATTCAGGAAAAAACTTCCAGCTCGCTGAAATATGTTCATTTCCTGAAAACCATCAAAACCTCGAAAAGTTCTTGTATTTGAAGATAAAATCTTTTTGCTTTGAAGAAGAAAGATCTAGCTGATTGAAATAAGTTCATTAGATGAAAACCAACAAAAATTGACAAGAACCACGAAAAGTTCTTGTATTTTAAGATAAAATCTTACTCTATTAAGGAAAAAACTTCCAGCTCGCTGAAGTCTGTTCATTTGCTGAAAACCAACAAAACCACCAAAAGTTCTTGTATTTGAAGATAAAATCTTTTTGCTCTGAAGAAGAAAGATCCAGCTGACTGAAATAAGTTCATTAGATGAAAACCAACAAAAATTGACAAGAAACACGAAAAGTTCTTGTATTTTAAGATAAAATCTTACTCTATTAAGGAAAAAACTTCCAGCTCGCTGAAATCTGTTCATTTGCTGAAAACCAACAAAACCACCAAAAGTTCTTGTATTTGAAGATAAAATCTTTTTGCTCTGAAGAAGAAAGATCTCGCTGACTGAAATAAGTTCATGAGATGAAAACCAACAAAAATTGACAAGAACCACGAAAAGTTCTTGTATTTTAACATAAAATCTTACTCTATTAAGGAAAAAACTTCCAGCTCGCTGAAATATGTTCATTTGCTGAAAACCATCAAAACCACGAAAAGTTCTTGTATTTGAAGATAAAATCTTTTTGCTTTGAAGAAGAAAGATCTAGCTGACTGAAATAAGTTCATTAGATGAAAACCAACAAAAATTGACAAGAACCACGAAAAGTTCTTGTATTTTAAGATAAAATCTTACTCTATTAAGGAAAAAACATCCAGCTCGCTGAAATATGTTCATTTGCTGAAAACCATCAAAACCACGAAAAGTTCTTGTATTTGAAGATAAAATCTTTTTGCTTTGAAGAAGAAAGATCTAGCTGACTGAAATAAGTTCATTCGATGAAAACCAACAAAAATTGACAAGAACCACGAAAAGTTCTTGTATTTTAAGATAGAATCTTACTCTATTAAGGAAATAACTTCCAGCTCGCTGAAATCTGTTCATTTGCTGAAAACCATCAAAACCACGAAAAGTTCTTGTATTTGAAGATAAAATCTTTTTTCTTTGAAGAAGAATGATCTAGCTGACTGAAATAAGTTCATTAGATGAAAACCAACAAAAATTGACAAGAAACACGAAAAGTTCTTGTATTTTAAGATAAAATCTTAGGCTATTAAAGAAAAAACTCCCACCTCGCTGAAATATGTTCATTTGCTGAAAACCAACAAAACCACGAAAAGTTCTTGTATTTGAAGATGAAATCTTTTTTCTTTGAAGAAGAAAGATCTAGCTGACTGAAATAAGTTCATTAGATGAAAACCAACAAAAATTGACAAGAACCACGAAAAGTTCTTGTATTTTAAGATAAAATCTTACTCTATTCAGGAAAAAACTTCCAGCTCGCTGAAATATGTTCATTTGCTGAAAACCATCAAAACCACGAAAAGTTCTTGTATTTGAAGATAAAATCTTTTTGCTTTGAAGAAGAAAGATCTAGCTGACTGAAATAAGTTCATTAGATGAAAACCAACAAAAATTGACAAGAACCACGAAAAGTTCTTGTATTTTAAGATAAAATCTTACTCTATTAAGGAAAAAACTTCCAGCTTGCTGAAATCTGTTCATTTGCTGAAAACCATCAAAACCACCAAAAGTTCTTGTATTTGAAGATAAAATCTTTTTGCTTTGAAGAAGAAAGATCAAGCTGACTGAAATAAGTTCATTAGATGAAAACCAACAAAATTTGACAAGAACCACGAAAAGTTCTTGTATTTTAAGATAAAATCTTACTCTATTAAGGAAAAAACTTCCAGTTCGCTGAAATATGTTCATTTCCTGAAAACCATCAAAACAACGAAAAGTTCTTGTATTTGAAGATAAAATCTTTTTGCATTGAAGAAGAAAGATCTAGCTGACTGAAATAAGTTCATCAGATGAAAACCAACAAAAATTGACAAGAACCACGAAAAGTTCTTGTATTTTAAGATAAAATCATAGGCTATTAAAGAAAAAACTTCCAGCTCTCTGAAATCTGTTCATTTGCTGAAAACCATCAAAACCACGAAAAGTTCTTGTATTTGAAGATAAAATCTTTTTGCTTTGAAGAAGAAAGATGTAGCTGACTGAAATAAGTTCATTAGATGAAAACCAACAAAAATTGACAAGAACCACAAAAAGTTCTTGTATTTTAAGATAATATCTTACGCTATTAAAGAAAAAACTTCTGGCTCGCTGAAATATGTTCATTTGCTCAAAACCAACAAAACCACGAAAAGTTCTTGTATTTGAAGATAAACTCTTTTTGCTTTGAAGAAGAAAGATCCAGCTGACTGAAATACGTTCATTCGATGAAAACCAACAAAAATTGACAAGAACCACGAAAAGTTCTTGTATTTTAAGATAAAATCTTACTCTATTAAGGAAAAAACTTCCAGCTCGCTGAAATATGTTCATTTGCTGAAAACCATCAAAACCACGAAAAGTTCTTGTATTTGAAGATAAAATCTTTTTGCTTTGAAGCAGAAAGATCTCGCTGACTGAAATAAGTTCATCAGATGAAAACCAACAAAAATTGACAAGAACCACGAAAAGTTCTTGTATTTTAAGATAAAATCTGACTCTATTAAGGAAAAAACTTCCAGCTCGCTGAAATATGTTCATTTGCTGAAAACCATCAAAACCACGAAAAGTTCTTGTATTTGAAGATAAAATCTTTTTGCTTTGAAGAAGAAAGATCCAGCTGACTGAAATAAGTTCATTAGATGAAAACCAACAAATATTGACAAGAACCACGAAAAGTTCTTGTATTTTAAGATAAAATCTTACTCTATTAAGGAAAAAACTTCCAGCTCGCTGAAATCTGTTCATTTGCTGAAAACCAACAAAACCACCAAAAGTTCTTGTATTTGAAGATAAAATCTTTTTGCTCTGAAGAAGAAAGATCTAGCTGACTGAAATAAGTTCATTAGATGAAAACCAACAAAAATTGACAAGAACCACGAAAAGTTCTTGTATTTTAAGATAAAATCTTAGGCAATTAAAGAAAAAACTTCCAGCTCGCTGAAATCTGTTCATTTGCCGAAAACCATCAAAACCACGAAAAGTTCTTGTATTTGAAGATAAAATCTTTTTGCTTTGAAGAAGAAAGATCCAGCTGACTGAAATAAGTTCATTAGATGAAAACCAACAAAAATTGACAAGAACCACGAAAAGTTCTTGTATTTTAAGGTAAAATCTTACTCTATTCAGGAAAAAACTTCCAGCTCGCTGAAATATGTTCATTTGCTGAAAACCATCAAAACCACGAAAAGTTCTTGTATTTGAAGATAAAATCTTTTTGCTTTGAAGAAGAAAGATCGAGCTGACTGAAATAAGTTCATTAGATGAAAACCAACAAAAATTGACAAGAACCACGAAAAGTTCTTGTATTTTAAGACAAAATCTTACGCTATTAAAGAAAAAACTCCCAGCTCGCTGAAATATGTTCATTTGCTGAAAACCAACAAAACCACGAAAAGTTCTTGTATTTGAAGATAAAATCTTTTTTCTTTGAAGAAGAAAGATCTAGCTGACTGAAATAAGTTCATTAGATGAAAACCAACAAAAATTGACAAGAAACACGAAAAGTTCTTGTATTTTAAGATAAAATCTTACTCTATTAAGGAAAAAACTTCCAGCTCGCTGAAATATGTTCATTTGCTGAAAACCATCAAAACCACGAAAAGTTCTTGTATTTGAAGATAAAATCTTTTTGCTTTGAAGAAGAAAGATCTAGCTGACTGAAATAAGTTCATTAGATGAAAACCAACAAAAATTGACAAGAACCACGAAAAGTTCTTGTATTTTAAGATAAAATCTTACTCTATTAAGGAAAAAACTTCCAGTTCGCTGAAATATGTTCATTTCCTGAAAACCATCAAAACAACGAAAAGTTCTTGTATTTGAAGATAAAATCTTTTTGCATTGAAGAAGAAAGATCTAGCTGACTGAAATAAGTTCATCAGATGAAAACCAACAAAAATTGACAAGAACCACGAAAAGTTCTTGTATTTTAAGATAAAATCATAGGCTATTAAAGAAAAAACTTCCAGCTCGCTGAAATCTGTTCATTTGCTGAAAACCATCAAAACCACGAAAAGTTCTTGTATTTGAAGATAAAATCTTTTTGCTTTGAAGAAGAAAGATCTAGCTGACTGAAATAAGTTCATTAGATGAAAACCAACAAAAATTGACAAGAACCACGAAAAGTTCTTGTATTTTAAGATAATATCTTACGCTATCAAAGAAAAAACTTCTGGCTCGCTGAAATATGTTCATTTGCTGAAAAACAACAAAACCACGAAAAGTTCTTGTATTTGAAGATAAACTCTTTTTGCTTTGAAGAAGAAAGATCCAGCTGACTGAAATACGTTCATTCGATGAAAACCAACAAAAATTGACAAGAACCACGAAAAGTTCTTGTATTTTAAGATAAAATCTTACTCTATTAAGGAAAAAACTTCCAGCTCGCTGAAATATGTTCATTTGCTGAAAACCATCAAAACCACGAAAAGTTCTTGTATTTGAAGATAAAATCTTTTTGCTTTGAAGAAGAAAGATCTCGCTGACTGAAATAAGTTCATCAGATGAAAACCAACAAAAATTGACAAGAACCACGAAAAGTTCTTGTATTTTAAGATAAAATCTTACTCTATTAAGGAAAAAACTTCCAGCTCGCTGAAATATGTTCATTTGCTGAAAACCAACAAAACCAACAAAAGTTCTTGTATTTGAAGATAAAATCTTTTTGCTTTGAAGAAGAAAGATCCAGCTGACTGAAATAAGTTCATTAGATGAAAACCAACAAAAATTGACAAGAACCACGAAAAGTTCTTGTATTTTAAGATAAAATCTGACTCTATTAAGGAAAAAACTTCCAGCTCGCTGAAATATGTTCATTTGCTGAAAACCATCAAAACCACGAAAAGTTCTTGTATTTGAAGATAAAATCTTTTTGCTTTGAAGAAGAAAGATCCAGCTGACTGAAATAAGTTCATTAGATGAAAACCAACAAATATTGACAAGAACCACGAAAAGTTCTTGTATTTTAAGATAAAATCTTACTCTATTAAGGAAAAAACTTCCAGCTCGCTGAAATCTGTTCATTTGCTGAAAACCAACAAAACCACCAAAAGTTCTTGTATTTGAAGATAAAATCTTTTTGCTCTGAAGAAGAAAGATCTAGCTGACTGAAATAAGTTCATTAGATGAAAACCAACAAAAATTGACAAGAACCACGAAAAGTTCTTGTATTTTAAGATAAAATCTTAGGCAATTAAAGAAAAAACTTCTGGCTCGCTGAAATATGTTCATTTGCTGAAAAACAACAAAACCACGAAAAGTTCTTGTATTTGAAGATAAACTCTTTTTGCTTTGAAGAAGAAAGATCCAGCTGACTGAAATACGTTCATTCGATGAAAACCAACAAAAATTGACAAGAACCACGAAAAGTTCTTGTATTTTAAGATAAAATCTTACTCTATTAAGGAAAAAACTTCCAGCTCGCTGAAATATGTTCATTTGCTGAAAACCATCAAAACCACGAAAAGTTCTTGTATTTGAAGATAAAATCTTTTTGCTTTGAAGAAGAAAGATCTCGCTGACTGAAATAAGTTCATCAGATGAAAACCAACAAAAATTGACAAGAACCACGAAAAGTTCTTGTATTTTAAGATAAAATCTTACTCTATTAAGGAAAAAACTTCCAGCTCGCTGAAATATGTTCATTTGCTGAAAACCAACAAAACCAACAAAAGTTCTTGTATTTGAAGATAAAATCTTTTTGCTTTGAAGAAGAAAGATCCAGCTGACTGAAATAAGTTCATTAGATGAAAACCAACAAAAATTGACAAGAACCACGAAAAGTTCTTGTATTTTAAGATAAAATCTGACTCTATTAAGGAAAAAACTTCCAGCTCGCTGAAATATGTTCATTTGCTGAAAACCATCAAAACCACGAAAAGTTCTTGTATTTGAAGATAAAATCTTTTTGCTTTGAAGAAGAAAGATCCAGCTGACTGAAATAAGTTCATTAGATGAAAACCAACAAATATTGACAAGAACCACGAAAAGTTCTTGTATTTTAAGATAAAATCTTACTCTATTAAGGAAAAAACTTCCAGCTCGCTGAAATCTGTTCATTTGCTGAAAACCAACAAAACCACCAAAAGTTCTTGTATTTGAAGATAAAATCTTTTTGCTCTGAAGAAGAAAGATCTAGCTGACTGAAATAAGTTCATTAGATGAAAACCAACAAAAATTGACAAGAACCACGAAAAGTTCTTGTATTTTAAGATAAAATCTTAGGCAATTAAAGAAAAAACTTCCAGCTCGCTGAAATCTGTTCATTTGCTGAAAACCATCAAAACCACGAAAAGTTCTTGTATTTGAAGATAAAATCTTTTTGCTTTGAAGAAGAAAGATCTAGCTGACTGAAATAAGTTCATTAGATGAAAACCAACAAAAATTGACAAGAACCACGAAAAGTTCTTGTATTTTAAGATAAAATCTTACTCTATTCAGGAAAAAACTTCCAGCTCGCTGAAATATGTTCATTTGCTGAAAACCATCAAAACCACGAAAAGTTCTTGTATTTGAAGATAAAATCTTTTTGCTTTGAAGAAGAAAGATCTAGCTGACTGAAATAAGTTCATCAGATGAAAACCAACAAAAATTGACAAGAACCACGAAAAGTTCTTGTATTTTAAGATAAAATCTTACGCTATTAAAGAAAAAACTCCCAGCTCGCTGAAATATGTTCATTTGCTGAAAACCATCAAAACCACGAAAAGTTCTTGTATTTGAAGATAAAATCTTTTTGCTTTGAAGAAGAAAGATCCAGCTGACTGAAATAAGTTCATTAGATGAAAACCAACAAAAATTGACAAGAACCACGAAAAGTTCTTGTATTTTAAGATAAAATCTTACTCTATTAAGGAAAAATCTTCCAGTTCGCTGAAATATGTTCATTTCCTGAAAACCATCAAAACAACGAAAAGTTCTTGTATTTGAAGATAAAATCTTTTTGCATTGAAGAAGAAAGATCTAGCTGACTGAAATAAGTTCATCAGATGAAAACCAACAAAAATTGACAAGAACCACGAAAAGTTCTTGTATTTTAAGATAAAATCATAGGCTATTAAAGAAAAAACTTCCAGCTCGCTGAAATCTGTTCATTTGCTGAAAACCATCAAAACCACGAAAAGTTCTTGTATTTGAAGATAAAATCTTTTTGCTTTGAAGAAGAAAGATCTAGCTGACTGAAATAAGTTCATTAGATGAAAACCAACAAAAATTGACAAGAACCACGAAAAGTTCTTGTATTTTAAGATAATATCTTACGCTATTAAAGAAAAAACTTCTGGCTCGCTGAAATATGTTCATTTGCTGAAAACCAACAAAACCACGAAAAGTTCTTGTATTTGAAGGTAAACTCTTTTTGCTTTGAAGAAGAAAGATCCAGCTGACTGAAATACGTTCATTCGATGAAAACCAACAAAAATTGACAAGAACCACGAAAAGTTCTTGTATTTTAAGATAAAATCTTACTCTATTAAGGAAAAAACTTCCAGCTCGCTGAAATATGTTCATTTGCTGAAAACCATCAAAACCACAAAAAGTTCTTGTATTTGAAGATAAAATCTTTTTGCTTTGAAGAAGAAAGATCTCGCTGACTGAAATAAGTTCATCAGATGAAAACCAACAAAAATTGACAAGAACCACGAAAAGTTCTTGTATTTTAAGATAAAATCTTACTCTATTCAGGAAAAAACTTCCAGCTCGCTGAAATATGTTCATTTGCTGAAAACCATCAAAACCACGAAAAGTTCTTGTATTTGAAGATAAAATCTTTTTGCTTTGAAGAAGAAAGATCCAGCTGACTGAAATAAGTTCATTGGATGAAAACCAACAAATATTGACAAGAACCACGAAAAGTTCTTGTATTTTAAGATAAAATCTTACTCTATTAAGGAAAAAACTTCCAGCTCGCTGAAATCTGTTCATTTGCTGAAAACAAACAAAACCACCAAAAGTTCTTGTATTTGAAGATAAAATCTTTTTGCTCTGAAGAAGAAAGATCTAGCTGACTGAAATAAGTTCATTAGATGAAAACCAACAAAAATTGACAAGAACCACGAAAAGTTCTTGTATTTTAAGATAAAATCTTAGGCAATTAAAGAAAAAACTTCCAGCTCGCTGAAATCTGTTCATTTGCTGAAAACCATCAAAACCACGAAAAGTTCTTGTATTTGAAGATAAAATCTTACTCTATTCAGGAAAAAACTTCCAGCTCGCTGAAATATGTTCATTTGCTGAAAACCATCAAAACCACGAAAAGTTCTTGTATTTGAAGATAAAATCTTTTTGCTTTGAAGAAGAAAGATCTAGCTGACTGAAATAAGTTCATTGGATGAAAACCAACAAAAATTGACAAGAACCACGAAAAGTTCTTGTATTTTAAGATAAAATCTTACGCTATTAAAGAAAAAACTCCCAGCTCGCTGAAATATGTTCATTTGCTGAAAACCAACAAAACCACGAAAAGTTCTTGTATTTGAAGATAAAATCTTTTTTCTTTGAAGAAGAAAGATCCAGCTGACTGAAATAAGTTCATTAGATGAAAACCAACAAAAATTGACAAGAACCACGAAAAGTTCTTGTATTTTAAGATAAAATCTTACTCTATTAAGGAAAAAACTTCCAGCTCGCTGAAATATGTTCATTTGCTGAAAACCATCAAAACCACGAAAAGTTCTTGTATTTGAAGATAAAATCTTTTTGCTTTGAAGAAGAAAGATCTCGCTGACTGAAATAAGTTCATCAGATGAAAACCAACAAAAATTGACAAGAACCACGAAAAGTTCTTGTATTTTAAGATAAAATCTTACTCTATTAAGGAAAAAACTTCCAGCTCGCTGAAATATGTTCATTTGCTGAAAACCAACAAAACCAACAAAAGTTCTTGTATTTGAAGATAAAATCTTTTTGCTTTGAAGAAGAAAGATCCAGCTGACTGAAATAAGTTCATTAGATGAAAACCAACAAAAATTGACAAGAACCACGAAAAGTTCTTGTATTTTAAGATAAAATCTGACTCTATTAAGGAAAAAACTTCCAGCTCGCTGAAATATGTTCATTTGCTGAAAACCATCAAAACCACGAAAAGTTCTTGTATTTGAAGATAAAATCTTTTTGCTTTGAAGAAGAAAGATCCAGCTGACTGAAATAAGTTCATTTGATGAAAACCAACAAATATTGACAAGAACCACGAAAAGTTCTTGTATTTTAAGATAAAATCTTACTCTATTAAGGAAAAAACTTCCAGCTCGCTGAAATCTGTTCATTTGCTGAAAACCAACAAAACCACCAAAAGTTCTTGCATTTGAAGATAAAATCTTTTTGCTCTGAAGAAGAAAGATCTAGCTGACTGAAAGAAGTTCATTAGATGAAAACCAACAAAATTTGACAAGAACCACGAAAAGTTCTTGTATTTTAAGATAAAATCTTACTCTATTAAGGAAAAAACTTCCAGTTCGCTGAAATATGTTCATTTCCTGAAAAACATCAAAACAACGAAAAGTTCTTGTATTTGAAGATAAAATCTTTTTGCTTTGAAGAAGAAAGATCTAGCTGACTGAAATAAGTTCATCAGATGAAAACCAACAAAAATTGACAAGAACCACGAAAAGTTCTTGTATTTTAAGATAAAATCATAGGCTGTTAAAGAAAAAACTTCCAGCTCGCTGAAATCTGTTCATTTGCTGAAAACCATCAAAACCACGAAAAGTTCTTGTATTTGAAGATAAAATCTTTTTGCTTTGAAGAAGAAAGATCTAGCTGACTGAAATAAGTTCATTAGATGAAAACCAACAAAAATTGACAAGAACCACGAAAAGTTCTTGTATTTTAAGATAATATCTTACGCTATTAAAGAAAAAACTTCTGGCTCGCTGAAATATGTTCATTTGCTGAAAACCAACAAAACCACGAAAAGTTCTTGTATTTGAAGATAAACTCTTTTTGCTTTGAAGAAGAAAGATCCAGCTGACTGAAATACGTTCATTCGATGAAAACCAACAAAAATTGACAAGAACCACGAAAAGTTCTTGTATTTTAAGATAAAATCTTACTCTATTAAGGAAAAAACTTCCAGCTCGCTGAAATATGTTCATTTGCTGAAAACCATCAAAACCACGAAAAGCTCTTGTATTTGAAGATAAAATCTTTTTGCTTTGAAGAAGAAAGATCTCGCTGACTGAAATAAGTTCATTAGATGAAAACCAACAAAAATTGACAAGAACCACGAAAAGTTCTTGTATTTTAAGATAAAATCTTACTCTATTGAGGAAAAAACATCCAGCTCGCTGAAATATGTTCATTTGCTGAAAACCATCAAAACCACGAAAAGTTCTTGTATTTGAAGATAAAATCTTTTTGCTTTGAAGAAGAAAGATCTAGCTGACTGAAATAAGTTCATTAGATGAAAACCAACCAAAATTGACAAGAACCACAAAAAGTTCTTGTATTTTAAGATAAAATCTCACTCTATTCAGGAAAAAACTTCCAGCTCGCTGAAATATGTTCATTTGCTGAAAACCATCAAAACCACGAAAAGTTCTTGTATTTGAAGATAAAATCTTACTCTATTAAGGAAAAAACATCCAGCTCGCTGAAATATGTTCATTTGCTGAAAACCAACAAAACCACCAAAAGTTCTTGTATTTGAAGATAAAATCTTTTTGCTCTGAAGAAGAAAGATCTAGCTGACTGAAAGAAGTTCATTAGATGAAAACCAGCAAAATTTGACAAGAACCACGAAAAGTTCTTGTATTTTAAGATAAAATCTTACTCTATTAAGGAAAAAACTTCCAGTTCGCTGAAATATGTTCATTTCCTGAAAAACATCAAAACAACGAAAAGTTCTTGTATTTGAAGATAAAATCTTTTTGCTTTGAAGAAGAAAGATCTAGCTGACTGAAATAAGTTCATCAGATGAAAACCAACAAAAATTGACAAGAACCACGAAAAGTTCTTGTATTTTAAGATAAAATCATAGGCTATTAAAGAAAAAACTTCCAGCTCGCTGAAATCTGTTCATTTGCTGAAAACCATCAAAACCACGAAAAGTTCTTGTATTTGAAGATAAAATCTTTTTGCTTTGAAGAAGAAAGATCTAGCTGACTGAAATAAGTTCATTAGATGAAAACCAACAAAAATTGACAAGAACCACGAAAAGTTCTTGTATTTTAAGATAATATCTTACGCTATTAAAGAAAAAACTTCTGGCTCGCTGAAATATGTTCATTTGCTGAAAACCAACAAAACCACGAAAAGTTCTTGTATTTGAAGATAAACTCTTTTTGCTTTGAAGAAGAAAGATCCAGCTGACTGAAATACGTTCATTCGATGAAAACCAACAAAAATTGACAAGAACCACGAAAAGTTCTTGTATTTTAAGATAAAATCTTACTCTATTAAGGAAAAAACTTCCAGCTCGCTGAAATATGTTCATTTGCTGAAAACCATCAAAACCACGAAAAGCTCTTGTATTTGAAGATAAAATCTTTTTGCTTTGAAGAAGAAAGATCTCGCTGACTGAAATAAGTTCATTAGATGAAAACCAACAAAAATTGACAAGAACCACGAAAAGTTCTTGTATTTTAAGATAAAATATTACTCTATTGAGGAAAAAACATCCAGCTCGCTGAAATATGTTCATTTGCTGAAAACCATCAAAACCACGAAAAGTTCTTGTATTTGAAGATAAAATCTTTTTGCTTTGAAGAAGAAAGATCTAGCTGACTGAAATAAGTTCATTAGATGAAAACCAACCAAAATTGACAAGAACCACGAAAAGTTCTTGTATTTTAAGATAAAATCTCACTCTATTCAGGAAAAAACTTCCAGCTCGCTGAAATATGTTCATTTGCTGAAAACCATCAAAACCACGAAAAGTTCTTGTATTTGAAGATAAAATCTTTTTGCTTTGAAGAAGAAAGATCTAGCTTACTGAAATAAGTTCATCAGATGAAAACCAACAAAAATTGACAAGAACCACGAAAAGTTCTTGTATTTTAAGATAAAATCTTACGCTATTAAAGAAAAAACTCCCAGCTCGCTGAAATATGTTCATTTGCTGAAAACCAACAAAACCACGAAAAGTTCTTGTATTTGAAGATAAAATCTTTTTTCTTTGAAGAAGAAAGATCTCGCTGACTGAAATAAGTTCATCAGATGAAAACCAACAAAAATTGACAAGAACCACGAAAAGTTGTTGTATTTTAAGATAAAATCTTACTCTATTAAGGAAAAAACTTCCAGCTCGCTGAA
The DNA here is from genome assembly GCF_035084215.1 of Heptranchias perlo. Lineage (NCBI taxonomy): Eukaryota > Metazoa > Chordata > Chondrichthyes > Hexanchiformes > Hexanchidae > Heptranchias > Heptranchias perlo. The sequence goes on along the minus strand of NC_090366.1, from coordinate 1,041,342 downwards.
ATATGTTCATTTGCTGAAAACCATCAAAACCACGAAAAGCTCTTGTATTTGAAGATAAAATTTTTTGCTTTGAAGAAGAAAGATCTCGCTGACTGAAATAAGTTCATTAGATGAAAACCAACAAAAATTGACAAGAACCACGAAAAGTTCTTGTATTTTAAGATAAAATCTTACTCTATTAAGGAAAAAACATCCAGCTCGCTGAAATATGTTCATTTGCTGAAAACCATCAAAACCACGAAAAGTTCTTGTATTTGAAGATAAAATCTTTTTGCTTTGAAGAAGAAAGATCTAGCTGACTGAAATAAGTTCATTAGATGAAAACCAACCAAAATTGACAAGAACCACGAAAAGTTCTTGTATTTTAAGATAAAATCTCACTCTATTCAGGAAAAAACTTCCAGCTCGCTGAAATATGTTCATTTGCTGAAAACCATCAAAACCACGAAAAGTTCTTGTATTTGAAGATAAAATCTTTTTGCTTTGAAGAAGAAAGATCTAGCTTACTGAAATAAGTTCATCAGATGAAAACCAACAAAAATTGACAAGAACCACGAAAAGTTCTTGTATTTTAAGATAAAATCTTACGCTATTAAAGAAAAAACTCCCAGCTCGCTGAAATATGTTCATTTGCTGAAAACCAACAAAACCACGAAAAGTTCTTGTATTTGAAGATAAAATCTTTTTTCTTTGAAGAAGAAAGATCTCGCGAACTGAAATAAGTTCATCAGATGAAAACCAACAAAAATTGACAAGAACCACGAAAAGTTCTTGTATTTTAAGATAAAATCTTACTCTATTAAGGAAAAAACTTCCAGCTCGCTGAAATATGTTCATTTGCTGAAAACCAACAAAACCACCAAAAGTTCTTGTATTTGAAGATAAAATCTTTTTGCTTTGAAGAAGAAAGATCCAGCTGACTGAAATAAGTTCATTCGATGAAAACCAACAAATATTGACAAGAACCACGAAAAGTTCTTGTATTTTAAGATAAAATCTTACTCTATTAAGGAAAAAACTTCCAGCTCGCTGAAATCTGTTCATTTGCTGAAAACCAACAAAACCACCAAAAGTTCTTGTATTTGAAGATAAAATCTTTTTGATCTGAAGAAGAAAGATCGAGCTGACTGAAATAAGTTCATTGGATGAAAACCAACAAAAATTGACAAGAACCACGAAAAGTTCTTGTATTTTAAGATAAAATCTTACGCTATTAAAGAAAAAACTCCCAGCTCGCTGAAATATGTTCATTTGCTGAAAACCAACAAAACCACGAAAAGTTCTTGTATTTGAAGATAAAATCTTTTTTCTTTGAAGAAGAATGATCTAGCTGACTGAAATAAGTTCATTAGATGAAAACCAACAAAAATTGACAAGAAACACGAAAAGTTCTTGTATTTTAAGATAAAATCTTACTCTATTAAGGAAAAAACTTCCAGCTCGCTGAAATATGTTCATTTGCTGAAAACCATCAAAACCACGAAAAGTTCTTGTATTTGAAGATAAAATCTTTTTGCTTTGAAGAAGAAAGATCCAGCTGACTGAAATAAGTTCATTAGATGAAAACCAACAAAAATTGACAAGAACCACGAAAAGTTCTTGTATTTTAAGATAAAATCTTACTCTATTCAGGAAAAAACATCCAGCTCTCTGAAATATGTTCATTTGCTGAAAACCATCAAAACCACGAAAAGTTCTTGTAATTTGAAGATAAAATCTTTTTGCTTTGAAGAAGAAAGATCTAGCTGACTGAAATAAGTTCATTAGATGAAAACCAACAAAAATTGACAAGAACCACGAAAAGTTCTTGTATTTTAAGATAGAATCTTACTCTATTCAGGAAATAACATCCAGCTCGCTGAAATCTGTTCATTTGCTGAAAACCATCAAAACCACGAAAAGTTCTTGTATTTGAAGATAAAATCTTTTTGCTTTGAAGAAGAAAGATCTAGCTGACTGAAATAAGTTCATTAGATGAAAACCAACAAAAATTGACAAGAACCACGAAAAGTTCTTGTATTTTAAGATAAAATCTTACTCTATTCAGGAGAAAACTTCCAGCTCGCTGAAATCTGTTCATTTGCTGAAAACCAACAAAACCACCAAAAGTTCTTGTATTTGAAGATAAAATCTTTTTGCTTTGAAGAAGAAAGATCTAGCTTACTGAAATAAGTTCATTGGATGAAAACCAACAAAAATTGACAAGAACCACGAAAAGTTCTTGTATTTTAAGATAAAATCTTACGCTATTAAAGAAAAAACTCCCAGCTCGCTGAAATATGTTCATTTGCTGAAAACCATCAAAACCACGAAAAGTTCTTGTATTTGAAGATAAAATCTTTTTGCTTTGAAGAAGAAAGATCCAGCTGACTGAAATAAGTTCATTAGATGAAAACCAACAAATATTGACAAGAACCACGAAAAGTTCTTGTATTTTAAGATAAAATCTTACTCTATTAAGGAAAAAACTTCCAGCTCGCTGAAATCTGTTCATTTGCTGAAAACCAACAAAACCACCAAAAGTTCTTGTATTTGAAGATAAAATCTTTTTGCTCTGAAGAAGAAAGATCTAGCTGACTGAAATAAGTTCATTCGATGAAAACCAACAAAAATTGACAAGAACCACGAAAAGTTCTTGTATTTTAAGATAAAATCTTAGGCAATTAAAGAAAAAACTTCCAGCTCGCTGAAATCTGTTCATTTGCTGAAAACCATCAAAACCACGAAAAGTTCTTGTATTTGAAGATAAAATCTTTTTGCTTTGAAGAAGAAAGATCTCGCTGACTGAAATAAGTTCATTAGATGAAAACCAACAAAAATTGACAAGAACCACGAAAAGTTCTTGTATTTTAAGATAATATCTTACTCTGTTCAGGAAAAAACTTCCAGCTCGCTGAAATATGTTCATTTGCTGAAAACCATCAAAACCACGAAAAGTTCTTGTATTTGAAGATAAAATCTTTTTGCTTTGAAGAAGAAAGATCTAGCTGACTGAAATAAGTTCATTAGATGAAAACCAACAAAAATTGACAAGAACCACGAAAAGTTCTTGTATTTTAAGATAAAATCTTACGCTATTAAAGAAAAAACTCCCAGCTCGCTGAAATATGTTCATTTGCTGAAAACCATCAAAACCACGAAAAGTTCTTGTATTTGAAGATAAAATCTTTTTGCTTTGAAGAAGAAAGATCAAGCTGACTGAAATAAGTTCATTAGATGAAAACCAACAAAAATTGACAAGAACCACGAAAGGTTCTTGTATTTTAAGATAGAATCTTACTCTATTAAGGAAATAACTTCCAGCTCGCTGAAATCTGTTCATTTGCTGAAAACCATCAAAACCACGAAAAGTTCTTGTATTTGAAGATAAAATCTTTTTTCTTTGAAGAAGAATGATCTAGCTGACTGAAATAAGTTCATTAGATGAAAACCAACAAAAATTGACAAGAAACACGAAAAGTTCTTGTATTTTAAGATAAAATCTTACTCTATTAAGGAAAAAACTTCCAGCTCGCTGAAATCTGTTCATTTGCTGAAAACCAACAAAACCACCAAAAGTTCTTGTATTTGAAGATAAAATCTTTTTGCTCTGAAGAAGAAAGATCTAGCTGACTGAAATAAGTTCATTAGATGAAAAGCAACAAAAATTGACAAGAACCACGAAAAGTTCTTGTATTTTAAGATAAAATCTTAGGCAATTAAAGAAAAAACTTCCAGCTCGCTGAAATCTGTTCATTTGCTGAAAACCATCAAAACCACGAAAAGTTCTTGTATTTGAAGATAAAATCTTTTTGCTTTGAAGAAGAAAGATCCAGCTGACTGAAATAAGTTCATTAGATGAAAACCAACAAAAATTGACAAGAACCACGAAAAGTTCTTGTATTTTAAGATAATATCTTACTCTATTCAGGAAAAAACTTCCAGCTCGCTGAAATATGTTCATTTGCTGAAAACCATCAAAACCACGAAAAGTTCTTGTATTTGAAGATAAAATCTTTTTGCTTTGAAGAAGAAAGATCGAGCTGACTAAAATAAGTTCATTAGATGAAAACCAACAAAAATTGACAAGAACCACGAAAAGTTCTTGTATTTTAAGATAAAATCTTACGCTGTTAAAGAAAAAACTCCCAGCTCGCTGAAATATGTTCATTTGCTGAAAACCAACAAAACCACGAAAAGTTCTTGTATTTGAAGATAAAATCTTTGTTCTTTGAAGAAGAATGATCCAGCTGACTGAAATAAGTTCATTAGATGAAAACCAACAAAAATTGACAAGAAACACAAAAAGTTCTTGTATTTTAAGATAAAATCTTACTCTATTAAGGAAAAAACTACCAGCTCGCTGAAATATGTTCATTTGCTGAAAACCATCAAAACCACGAAAAGTTCTTGTATTTGAAGATAAAATCTTTTTGCTTTGAAGAAGAAAGATCTAGCTGACTGAAATAAGTTCATTAGATGAAAACCAACAAAAATTGACAAGAACCACGAAAAGTTCTTGTATTTTAAGATAAAATCTTACTCTATTAAGGAAAAAACATCCAGCTCGCTGAAATATGTTCATTTGCTGAAAACCATCAAAACCACGAAAAGTTCTTGTATTTGAAGATAAAATCTTTTTGCTTTGAAGAAGAAAGATCTAGGTGACTGAAATAAGTTCATCAGATGAAAACCAACAAAAATTGACAAGAACCACGAAAAGTTCTTGTATTTTAAGATAGAATCTTACTCTATTAAGGAAATAACTTCCAGCTCGCTGAAATCTGTTCATTTGCTGAAAACCATCAAAACCACGAAAAGTTCTTGTATTTGAAGATAAAATCTTTTTGCTTTGAAGAAGAAAGATCTAGCTGACTGAAATAAGTTCATTCGATGAAAACCAACAAAAATTGACAAGAACCACGAAAAGTTCTTGTATTTTAAGATAATATCTTACTCTATTCAGGAAAAAACTTTAGGCTCGCTGAAATATGTTCATTTGCTGAAAACCATCAAAACCACGAAAAGTTCTTGTATTTGAAGATAAAATCTTTTTGCTTTGAAGAAGAAAGATCTAGCTGACTGAAATAAGTTCATTAGATGAAAACCAACAAAAATTGACAAGAACCACGAAAAGTTCTTGTATTTTAAGATAATATCTTACTCTATTCAGGAAAAAACTTCCAGCTCGCTGAAATATGTTCATTTGCTGAAAACCATCAAAACCACGAAAAGTTCTTGTATTTGAAGATAAAATCTTTTTGCTTTGAAGAAGAAAGATCCAGCTGACTGAAATAAGTTCATTAGATGAAAACCAACAAAAATTGACAAGAACCACGAAAAGTTCTTGTATTTTAAGATAATATCTTACTCTGTTCAGGAAAAAACTTCCAGCTCGCTGAAATATGTTCATTTGCTGAAAACCATCAAAACCACGAAAAGTTCTTGTATTTGAAGATAAAATCTTTTTGCTTTGAAGAAGAAAGATCTAGCTGACTGAAATAAGTTCATTAGATGAAAACCAACAAAAATTGACAAGAACCACGAAAGGTTCTTGTATTTTAAGATAAAATCTTACGCTATTAAATAAAAAACTCCCAGCTCGCTGAAATATGTTCATTTGCTGAAAACCAACAAAACCACGAAAAGTTCTTGTATTTGAAGATAAAATCTTTTTTCTTTGAAGAAGAATGATCCAGCTGACTGAAATAAGTTCATTAGATGAAAACCAACAAAAATTGACAAGAACCACGAAAAGTTCTTGTATTTTAAGATAATATCTTACTCTATTCAGGAAAAAACTTTAGGCTCGCTGAAATATGTTCATTTGCTGAAAACCATCAAAACCACGAAAAGTTCTTGTATTTGAAGATAAAATCTTTTTGCTTTGAAGAAGAAAGATCTAGCTGACTGAAATAAGTTCATTAGATGAAAACCAACAAAAATTGACAAGAACCTCGAAAAGTTCTTGTATTTTAAGATAATATCTTACTCTATTCAGGAAAAAACTTCCAGCTCGCTGAAATATGTTCATTTGCTGAAAACCATCAAAACCACGAAAAGTTCTTGTATTTGAAGATAAAATCTTTTTGCTTTGAAGAAGAAAGATCTAGCTGACTGAAATAAGTTCATTAGATGAAAACCAACAAAAATTGACAAGAACCACGAAAAGTTCTTGTATTTTAAGATAAAATCTTACTCTATTAAGGAAAAAACATCCAGCTCGCTGAAATATGTTCATTTGCTGAAAACCATCAAAACCACGAAAAGTTCTTGTATTTGAAGATAAAATCTTTTTGCTTTGAAGAAGAAAGATCTAGCTGACTGAAATAAGTTCATTGGATGAAAACCAACAAAAATTGACAAGAACCACGAAAAGTTCTTGTATTTTAAGATAAAATCTTACTCTATTAAGGAAAAAACATCCAGCTCGCTGAAATATGTTCATTTGCTGAAAACCATCAAAACCACGAAAAGTTCTTGTATTTGAAGATAAAATCTTTTTGCTTTGAAGAAGAAAGATCTAGCTGACTGAAATAAGTTCATCAGATGAAAACCAACAAAAATTGACAAGAACCACGAAAAGTTCTTGTATTTTAAGATAGAATCTTACTCTATTAAGGAAATAACTTCCAGCTCGCTGAAATCTGTTCATTTGCTGAAAACCATCAAAACCACGAAAAGTTCTTGTATTTGAAGATAAAATCTTTTTTCTTTGAAGAAGAATGATCTAGCTGACTGAAATAAGTTCATTAGATGAAAACCAACAAAAATTGACAAGAAACACGAAAAGTTCTTGTATTTTAAGATAAAATCTTACTCTATTAAGGAAAAAACTTCCAGCTCGCTGAAATCTGTTCATTTGCTGAAAACCAACAAAACCACCAAAAGTTCTTGTATTTGAAGATAAAATCTTTTTGCTCTGAAGAAGAAAGATCTAGCTGACTGAAATAAGTTCATTAGATGAAAAGCAACAAAAATTGACAAGAACCACGAAAAGTTCTTGTATTTTAAGATAAAATCTTAGGCAATTAAAGAAAAAACTTCCAGCTCGCTGAAATCTGTTCATTTGCTGAAAACCATCAAAACCACGAAAAGTTCTTGTATTTGAAGATAAAATCTTTTTGCTTTGAAGAAGAAAGATCCAGCTGACTGAAATAAGTTCATTAGATGAAAACCAACAAAAATTGACAAGAACCACGAAAAGTTCTTGTATTTTAAGATAATATCTTACTCTATTCAGGAAAAAACTTCCAGCTCGCTGAAATATGTTCATTTGCTGAAAACCATCAAAACCACGAAAAGTTCTTGTATTTGAAGATAAAATCTTTTTGCTTTGAAGAAGAAAGATCGAGCTGACTAAAATAAGTTCATTAGATGAAAACCAACAAAAATTGACAAGAACCACGAAAAGTTCTTGTATTTTAAGATAAAATCTTACGCTGTTAAAGAAAAAACTCCCAGCTCGCTGAAATATGTTCATTTGCTGAAAACCAACAAAACCACGAAAAGTTCTTGTATTTGAAGATAAAATCTTTGTTCTTTGAAGAAGAATGATCCAGCTGACTGAAATAAGTTCATTAGATGAAAACCAACAAAAATTGACAAGAAACACAAAAAGTTCTTGTATTTTAAGATAAAATCTTACTCTATTAAGGAAAAAACTACCAGCTCGCTGAAATATGTTCATTTGCTGAAAACCATCAAAACCACGAAAAGTTCTTGTATTTGAAGATAAAATCTTTTTGCTTTGAAGAAGAAAGATCTAGCTGACTGAAATAAGTTCATTAGATGAAAACCAACAAAAATTGACAAGAACCACGAAAAGTTCTTGTATTTTAAGATAAAATCTTACTCTATTAAGGAAAAAACATCCAGCTCGCTGAAATATGTTCATTTGCTGAAAACCATCAAAACCACGAAAAGTTCTTGTATTTGAAGATAAAATCTTTTTGCTTTGAAGAAGAAAGATCTAGGTGACTGAAATAAGTTCATCAGATGAAAACCAACAAAAATTGACAAGAACCACGAAAAGTTCTTGTATTTTAAGATAGAATCTTACTCTATTAAGGAAATAACTTCCAGCTCGCTGAAATCTGTTCATTTGCTGAAAACCATCAAAACCACGAAAAGTTCTTGTATTTGAAGATAAAATCTTTTTGCTTTGAAGAAGAAAGATCTAGCTGACTGAAATAAGTTCATTCGATGAAAACCAACAAAAATTGACAAGAACCACGAAAAGTTCTTGTATTTTAAGATAATATCTTACTCTATTCAGGAAAAAACTTTAGGCTCGCTGAAATATGTTCATTTGCTGAAAACCATCAAAACCACGAAAAGTTCTTGTATTTGAAGATAAAATCTTTTTGCTTTGAAGAAGAAAGATCTAGCTGACTGAAATAAGTTCATTAGATGAAAACCAACAAAAATTGACAAGAACCACGAAAAGTTCTTGTATTTTAAGATAATATCTTACTCTATTCAGGAAAAAACTTCCAGCTCGCTGAAATATGTTCATTTGCTGAAAACCATCAAAACCACGAAAAGTTCTTGTATTTGAAGATAAAATCTTTTTGCTTTGAAGAAGAAAGATCCAGCTGACTGAAATAAGTTCATTAGATGAAAACCAACAAAAATTGACAAGAACCACGAAAAGTTCTTGTATTTTAAGATAATATCTTACTCTGTTCAGGAAAAAACTTCCAGCTCGCTGAAATATGTTCATTTGCTGAAAACCATCAAAACCACGAAAAGTTCTTGTATTTGAAGATAAAATCTTTTTGCTTTGAAGAAGAAAGATCTAGCTGACTGAAATAAGTTCATTAGATGAAAACCAACAAAAATTGACAAGAACCACGAAAGGTTCTTGTATTTTAAGATAAAATCTTACGCTATTAAATAAAAAACTCCCAGCTCGCTGAAATATGTTCATTTGCTGAAAACCAACAAAACCACGAAAAGTTCTTGTATTTGAAGATAAAATCTTTTTTCTTTGAAGAAGAATGATCCAGCTGACTGAAATAAGTTCATTAGATGAAAACCAACAAAAATTGACAAGAACCACGAAAAGTTCTTGTATTTTAAGATAATATCTTACTCTATTCAGGAAAAAACTTTAGGCTCGCTGAAATATGTTCATTTGCTGAAAACCATCAAAACCACGAAAAGTTCTTGTATTTGAAGATAAAATCTTTTTGCTTTGAAGAAGAAAGATCTAGCTGACTGAAATAAGTTCATTAGATGAAAACCAACAAAAATTGACAAGAACCTCGAAAAGTTCTTGTATTTTAAGATAATATCTTACTCTATTCAGGAAAAAACTTCCAGCTCGCTGAAATATGTTCATTTGCTGAAAACCATCAAAACCACGAAAAGTTCTTGTATTTGAAGATAAAATCTTTTTGCTTTGAAGAAGAAAGATCTAGCTGACTGAAATAAGTTCATTAGATGAAAACCAACAAAAATTGACAAGAACCACGAAAAGTTCTTGTATTTTAAGATAAAATCTTACTCTATTAAGGAAAAAACATCCAGCTCGCTGAAATATGTTCATTTGCTGAAAACCATCAAAACCACGAAAAGTTCTTGTATTTGAAGATAAAATCTTTTTGCTTTGAAGAAGAAAGATCTAGCTGACTGAAATAAGTTCATTGGATGAAAACCAACAAAAATTGACAAGAACCACGAAAAGTTCTTGTATTTTAAGATAAAATCTTACTCTATTAAGGAAAAAACATCCAGCTCGCTGAAATATGTTCATTTGCTGAAAACCATCAAAACCACGAAAAGTTCTTGTATTTGAAGATAAAATCTTTTTGCTTTGAAGAAGAAAGATCTAGCTGACTGAAATAAGTTCATCAGATGAAAACCAACAAAAATTGACAAGAACCACGAAAAGTTCTTGTATTTTAAGATAGAATCTTACTCTATTAAGGAAATAACTTCCAGCTCGCTGAAATCTGTTCATTTGCTGAAAACCATCAAAACCACGAAAAGTTCTTGTATTTGAAGATAAAATCTTTTTTCTTTGAAGAAGAATGATCTTGCTGACTGAAATAAGTTCATTAGATGAAAACCAACAAAAATTGACAAGAAACACGAAAAGTTCTTGTATTTTAAGATAAAATCTTACTCTATTAAGGAAAAAACTTCCAGCTCGCTGAAATCTGTTCATTTGCTGAAAACCAACAAAACCACCAAAAGTTCTTGTATTTGAAGATAAAATCTTTTTGCTCTGAAGAAGAAAGATCTAGCTGACTGAAATAAGTTCATTAGATGAAAACCAACAAAAATTGACAAGAACCACGAAAAGTTCTTGCATTTTAAGATAAAATCTTAGGCAATTAAAGAAAAAACTTCCAGCTCGCTGAAATCTGTTCATTTGCTGAAAACCATCAAAACCACGAAAAGTTCTTGTATTTGAAGATAAAATCTTTTTGCTTTGAAGAAGAAAGATCCAGCTGACTGAAATAAGTTCATTAGATGAAAACCAACAAAAATTGACAAGAACCACAAAAAGTTCTTGTATTTTAAGATAATATCTTACTCTATTCAGGAAAAAACTTCCAGCTCGCTGAAATATGTTCATTTGCTGAAAACCATCAAAACCACGAAAAGTTCTTGTATTTGAAGATAAAATCTTTTTGCTTTGAAGAAGAAAGATCGAGCTGACTGAAATAAGTTCATTAGATGAAAACCAACAAAAATTGACAAGAACCACGAAAAGTTCTTGTATTTTAAGATAAAATCTTACTCTATTAAGGAAAAAACTTCCAGCTCGCTGAAATATGTTCATTTGCTGAAAACCATCAAAACCACGAAAAGTTCTTGTATTTGAAGATAAAATCTTTTTGCTTTGAAGAAGAAAGATCTAGCTGACTGAAATAAGTTCATTAGATGAAAACCAACAAAAATTGACAAGAACCACGAAAAGTTCTTGTATTTTAAGATAAAATCTTACTCTATTAAGGAAAAAACATCCAGCTCGCTGAAATATGTTCATTTGCTGAAAACCATCAAAACCACGAAAAGTTCTTGTATTTGAAGATAAAATCTTTTTGCTTTGAAGAAGAAAGATCTAGGTGACTGAAATAAGTTCATCAGATGAAAACCAACAAAAATTGACAAGAACCACGAAAAGTTCTTGTATTTTAAGATAGAATCTTACTCTATTAAGGAAATAACTTCCAGCTCGCTGAAATCTGTTCATTTGCTGAAAACCATCAAAACCACGAAAAGTTCTTGTATTTGAAGATAAAATCTTTTTGCTTTGAAGAAGAAAGATCTAGCTGACTGAAATAAGTTCATTCGATGAAAACCAACAAAAATTGACAAGAACCACGAAAAGTTCTTGTATTTTAAGATAATATCTTACTCTATTCAGGAAAAAACTTTAGGCTCGCTGAAATATGTTCATTTGCTGAAAACCATCAAAACCACGAAAAGTTCTTGTATTTGAAGATAAAATCTTTTTGCTTTGAAGAAGAAAGATCTAGCTGACTGAAATAAGTTCATTAGATGAAAACCAACAAAAATTGACAAGAACCACGAAAAGTTCTTGTATTTTAAGATAATATCTTACTCTATTCAGGAAAAAACTTCCAGCTCGCTGAAATATGTTCATTTGCTGAAAACCATCAAAACCACGAAAAGTTCTTGTATTTGAAGATAAAATCTTTTTGCTTTGAAGAAGAAAGATCTAGCTGACTGAAATAAGTTCATTAGATGAAAACCAACAAAAATTGACAAGAACCACGAAAAGTTCTTGTATTTTAAGATAAAATCTTACTCTATTAAGGAAAAAACATCCAGCTCGCTGAAATATGTTCATTTGCTGAAAACCATCAAAACCACGAAAAGTTCTTGTATTTGAAGATAAAATCTTTTTGCTTTGAAGAAGAAAGATCCAGCTGACTGAAATAAGTTCATTAGATGAAAACCAACAAAAATTGACAAGAACCACGAAAAGTTCTTGTATTTTAAGATAATATCTTACTCTGTTCAGGAAAAAACTTCCAGCTCGCTGAAATATGTTCATTTGCTGAAAACCATCAAAACCACGAAAAGTTCTTGTATTTGAAGATAAAATCTTTTTGCTTTGAAGAAGAAAGATCTAGCTGACTGAAATAAGTTCATTAGATGAAAACCAACAAAAATTGACAAGAACCACGAAAGGTTCTTGTATTTTAAGATAAAATCTTACGCTATTAAATAAAAAACTCCCAGCTCGCTGAAATATGTTCATTTGCTGAAAACCAACAAAACCACGAAAAGTTCTTGTATTTGAAGATAAAATCTTTTTTCTTTGAAGAAGAATGATCCAGCTGACTGAAATAAGTTCATTAGATGAAAACCAACAAAAATTGACAAGAACCACGAAAAGTTCTTGTATTTTAAGATAATATCTTACTCTATTCAGGAAAAAACTTTAGGCTCGCTGAAATATGTTCATTTGCTGAAAACCATCAAAACCACGAAAAGTTCTTGTATTTGAAGATAAAATCTTTTTGCTTTGAAGAAGAAAGATCTAGCTGACTGAAATAAGTTCATTAGATGAAAACCAACAAAAATTGACAAGAACCTCGAAAAGTTCTTGTATTTTAAGATAATATCTTACTCTATTCAGGAAAAAACTTCCAGCTCGCTGAAATATGTTCATTTGCTGAAAACCAACAAAACCACGAAAAGTTCTTGTATTTGAAGATAAAATCTTTTTGCTTTGAAGAAGAAAGATCTAGCTGACTGAAATAAGTTCATTAGATGAAAACCAACAAAAATTGACAAGAACCACGAAAAGTTCTTGTATTTTAAGATAAAATCTTACTCTATTAAGGAAAAAACATCCAGCTCGCTGAAATATGTTCATTTGCTGAAAACCATCAAAACCACGAAAAGTTCTTGTATTTGAAGATAAAATCTTTTTGCTTTGAAGAAGAAAGATCTAGCTGACTGAAATAAGTTCATTGGATGAAAACCAACAAAAATTGACAAGAACCACGAAAAGTTCTTGTATTTTAAGATAAAATCTTACTCTATTAAGGAAAAAACATCCAGCTCGCTGAAATATGTTCATTTGCTGAAAACCATCAAAACCACGAAAAGTTCTTGTATTTGAAGATAAAATCTTTTTGCTTTGAAGAAGAAAGATCTAGCTGACTGAAATAAGTTCATCAGATGAAAACCAACAAAAATTGACAAGAACCACGAAAAGTTCTTGTATTTTAAGATAGAATCTTACTCTATTAAGGAAATAACTTCCAGCTCGCTGAAATCTGTTCATTTGCTGAAAACCATCAAAACCACGAAAAGTTCTTGTATTTGAAGATAAAATCTTTTTTCTTTGAAGAAGAATGATCTTGCTGACTGAAATAAGTTCATTAGATGAAAACCAACAAAAATTGACAAGAAACACGAAAAGTTCTTGTATTTTAAGATAAAATCTTACTCTATTAAGGAAAAAACTTCCAGCTCGCTGAAATCTGTTCATTTGCTGAAAACCAACAAAACCACCAAAAGTTCTTGTATTTGAAGATAAAATCTTTTTGCTCTGAAGAAGAAAGATCTAGCTGACTGAAATAAGTTCATTAGATGAAAACCAACAAAAATTGACAAGAACCACGAAAAGTTCTTGCATTTTAAGATAAAATCTTAGGCAATTAAAGAAAAAACTTCCAGCTCGCTGAAATCTGTTCATTTGCTGAAAACCATCAAAACCACGAAAAGTTCTTGTATTTGAAGATAAAATCTTTTTGCTTTGAAGAAGAAAGATCCAGCTGACTGAAATAAGTTCATTAGATGAAAACCAACAAAAATTGACAAGAACCACAAAAAGTTCTTGTATTTTAAGATAATATCTTACTCTATTCAGGAAAAAACTTCCAGCTCGCTGAAATATGTTCATTTGCTGAAAACCATCAAAACCACGAAAAGTTCTTGTATTTGAAGATAAAATCTTTTTGCTTTGAAGAAGAAAGATCGAGCTGACTGAAATAAGTTCATTAGATGAAAACCAACAAAAATTGACAAGAACCACGAAAAGTTCTTGTATTTTAAGATAAAATCTTACGCTATTAAAGAAAAAACTCCCAGCTCGCTGAAATATGTTCATTTGCTGAAAACCAACAAAACCACGAAAAGTTCTTGTATTTGAAGATAAAATCTTTTTTCTTTGAAGAAGAATGATCCAGCTGACTGAAATAAGTTCATTAGATGAAAACCAACAAAAATTGACAAGAAACACGAAAAGTTCTTGTATTTTAAGATAAAATCTTTTTGCTTTGAAGAAGAAAGATCTAGCTGACTGAAATAAGTTCATTCGATGAAAACCAACAAAACCACGAAAAGTTCTTGTATTTGAAGATAAAATCTTTTTGCTTTGAAGAAGAAAGATCTAGCTGACTGAAATAAGTTCATTCGATGAAAACCAACAAAAATTGACAAGAACCACGAAAAGTTCTTGTATCTTAAGATAAAATCTTACTCTATTAAGGTAAAAACATCCAGCTCGCTGAAATATGTTCATTTGCTGAAAACCATCAAAACCACGAAAAGTTCTTGTATTTGAAGATAAAATCTTTTTGCTTTGAAGAAGAAAGATCTAGCTGACTGAAATAAGTTCATTCGATGAAAACCAACAAAAATTGACAAGAACCACGAAAAGTTCTTGTATTTTAAGATAGAATCTTACTATATTAAGGAAATAACTTCCAGCTCGCTGAAATCTGTTCATTTGCTGAAAAACATCAAAACCACGAAAAGTTCTTGTATTTGAAGATAAAATCTTTTTGCTTTGAAGAAGAAAGATCTAGCTGACTGAAATAAGTTCATTAGATGAAAACCAACAAAAATTGACAAGAACCACGAAAAGTTCTTGTATTTTAAGATAATATCTTACTCTATTCAGGAAAAAACTTCCAGCTCGCTGAAATATGTTCATTTGCTGAAAACCATCAAAACCACGAAAAGTTCTTGTATTTGAAGATAAAATCTTTTTGCTTTGAAGAAGAAAGATCTTGCTGACTGAAATAAGTTCATTAGATGAAAACCAACAAAAATTGACAAGAACCACGAAAAGTTCTTGTATTTTAAGATAATATCTTACTCTATTCAGGAAAAAACTTCCAGCTCGCTGAAATCTGTTCATTTGCTGAAAACCATCAAAACCACGAAAAGTTCTTGTATTTGAAGATAAAATCTTTTTGCTTTGAAGAAGAAAGATCTCGCTGACTGAAATAAGTTAATGAGATGAAAACCAACAAAAATTGACAAGAACCACAAAAAGTTCTTGTATTTTAAGATAATATCTTACTCTATTCAGGAAAAAACTTCCAGCTCGCTGAAATATGTTCATTTGCTGAAAACCATCAAAACCACGAAAAGTTCTTGTATTTGAAGATAAAATCTTTTTGCTTTGAAGAAGAAAGATCGAGCTGACTGAAATAAGTTCATTAGATGAAAACCAACAAAAATTGACAAGAACCACGAAAAGTTCTTGTATTTTAAGATAAAATCTTACTCTATTAAGGAAAAAACTTCCAGCTCGCTGAAATATGTTCATTTGCTGAAAACCATCAAAACCACGAAAAGTTCTTGTATTTGAAGATAAAATCTTTTTGCTTTGAAGAAGAAAGATCTAGCTGACTGAAATAAGTTCATTAGATGAAAACCAACAAAAATTGACAAGAACCACGAAAAGTTCTTGTATTTTAAGATAAAATCTTACTCTATTAAGGAAAAAACATCCAGCTCGCTGAAATATGTTCATTTGCTGAAAACCATCAAAACCACGAAAAGTTCTTGTATTTGAAGATAAAATCTTTTTGCTTTGAAGAAGAAAGATCTAGGTGACTGAAATAAGTTCATCAGATGAAAACCAACAAAAATTGACAAGAACCACGAAAAGTTCTTGTATTTTAAGATAGAATCTTACTCTATTAAGGAAATAACTTCCAGCTCGCTGAAATCTGTTCATTTGCTGAAAACCATCAAAACCACGAAAAGTTCTTGTATTTGAAGATAAAATCTTTTTGCTTTGAAGAAGAAAGATCTAGCTGACTGAAATAAGTTCATTCGATGAAAACCAACAAAAATTGACAAGAACCACGAAAAGTTCTTGTATTTTAAGATAATATCTTACTCTATTCAGGAAAAAACTTTAGGCTCGCTGAAATATGTTCATTTGCTGAAAACCATCAAAACCACGAAAAGTTCTTGTATTTGAAGATAAAATCTTTTTGCTTTGAAGAAGAAAGATCTAGCTGACTGAAATAAGTTCATTAGATGAAAACCAACAAAAATTGACAAGAACCACGAAAAGTTCTTGTATTTTAAGATAATATCTTACTCTATTCAGGAAAAAACTTCCAGCTCGCTGAAATATGTTCATTTGCTGAAAACCATCAAAACCACGAAAAGTTCTTGTATTTGAAGATAAAATCTTTTTGCTTTGAAGAAGAAAGATCTAGCTGACTGAAATAAGTTCATTAGATGAAAACCAACAAAAATTGACAAGAACCACGAAAAGTTCTTGTATTTTAAGATAAAATCTTACTCTATTAAGGAAAAAACATCCAGCTCGCTGAAATATGTTCATTTGCTGAAAACCATCAAAACCACGAAAAGTTCTTGTATTTGAAGATAAAATCTTTTTGCTTTGAAGAAGAAAGATCCAGCTGACTGAAATAAGTTCATTAGATGAAAACCAACAAAAATTGACAAGAACCACGAAAAGTTCTTGTATTTTAAGATAATATCTTACTCTGTTCAGGAAAAAACTTCCAGCTCGCTGAAATATGTTCATTTGCTGAAAACCATCAAAACCACGAAAAGTTCTTGTATTTGAAGATAAAATCTTTTTGCTTTGAAGAAGAAAGATCGAGCTGACTGAAATAAGTTCATTAGATGAAAACCAACAAAAATTGACAAGAACCACGAAAGGTTCTTGTATTTTAAGATAAAATCTTACGCTATTAAATAAAAAACTCCCAGCTCGCTGAAATATGTTCATTTGCTGAAAACCAACAAAACCACGAAAAGTTCTTGTATTTGAAGATAAAATCTTTTTTCTTTGAAGAAGAATGATCCAGCTGACTGAAATAAGTTCATTAGATGAAAACCAACAAAAATTGACAAGAACCACGAAAAGTTCTTGTATTTTAAGATAATATCTTACTCTATTCAGGAAAAAACTTTAGGCTCGCTGAAATATGTTCATTTGCTGAAAACCATCAAAACCACGAAAAGTTCTTGTATTTGAAGATAAAATCTTTTTGCTTTGAAGAAGAAAGATCTAGCTGACTGAAATAAGTTCATTAGATGAAAACCAACAAAAATTGACAAGAACCTCGAAAAGTTCTTGTATTTTAAGATAATATCTTACTCTATTCAGGAAAAAACTTCCAGCTCGCTGAAATATGTTCATTTGCTGAAAACCAACAAAACCACGAAAAGTTCTTGTATTTGAAGATAAAATCTTTTTGCTTTGAAGAAGAAAGATCTAGCTGACTGAAATAAGTTCATTAGATGAAAACCAACAAAAATTGACAAGAACCACGAAAAGTTCTTGTATTTTAAGATAAAATCTTACTCTATTAAGGAAAAAACATCCAGCTCGCTGAAATATGTTCATTTGCTGAAAACCATCAAAACCACGAAAAGTTCTTGTATTTGAAGATAAAATCTTTTTGCTTTGAAGAAGAAAGATCTAGCTGACTGAAATAAGTTCATTGGATGAAAACCAACAAAAATTGACAAGAACCACGAAAAGTTCTTGTATTTTAAGATAAAATCTTACTCTATTAAGGAAAAAACATCCAGCTCGCTGAAATATGTTCATTTGCTGAAAACCATCAAAACCACGAAAAGTTCTTGTATTTGAAGATAAAATCTTTTTGCTTTGAAGAAGAAAGATCTAGCTGACTGAAATAAGTTCATCAGAGAAAACCAACAAAAATTGACAAGAACCACGAAAAGTTCTTGTATTTTAAGATAGATTCTTACTCTATTAAGGAAATAACTTCCAGCTCGCTGAAATCTGTTCATTTGCTGAAAACCATCAAAACCACGAAAAGTTCTTGTATTTGAAGATAAAATCTTTTTTCTTTGAAGAAGAAAGATCTAGCTGACTGAAATAAGTTCATTAGATGAAAACCAACAAAAATTGACAAGAACCACGAAAAGTTCTTGTATTTTAAGATAATATCTTACTCTATTCAGGAAAAAACTTCCAGCTCGCTGAAATATGTTCATTTGCTGAAAACCATCAAAACCACGAAAAGTTCTTGTATTTGAAGATAAAATCTTTTTGCTTTGAAGAAGAAAGATCTTGCTGACTGAAATAAGTTCATTAGATGAAAACCAACAAAAATTGACAAGAACCACGAAAAGTTCTTGTATTTTAAGATAATATCTTACTCTATTCAGGAAAAAACTTCCAGCTCGCTGAAATCTGTTCATTTGCTGAAAACCATCAAAACCACGAAAAGTTCTTGTATTTGAAGATAAAATCTTTTTGCTTTGAAGAAGAAAGATCTCGCTGACTGAAATAAGTTAATGAGATGAAAACCAACAAAAATTGACAAGAACCACAAAAAGTTCTTGTATTTTAAGATAATATCTTACTCTATTCAGGAAAAAACTTCCAGCTCGCTGAAATATGTTCATTTGCTGAAAACCATCAAAACCACGAAAAGTTCTTGTATTTGAAGATAAAATCTTTTTGCTTTGAAGAAGAAAGATCGAGCTGACTGAAATAAGTTCATTAGATGAAAACCAACAAAAATTGACAAGAACCACGAAAAGTTCTTGTATTTTAAGATAAAATCTTACTCTATTAAGGAAAAAACTTCCAGCTCGCTGAAATATGTTCATTTGCTGAAAACCATCAAAACCACGAAAAGTTCTTGTATTTGAAGATAAAATCTTTTTGCTTTGAAGAAGAAAGATCTAGCTGACTGAAATAAGTTCATTAGATGAAAACCAACAAAAATTGACAAGAACCACGAAAAGTTCTTGTATTTTAAGATAAAATCTTACTCTATTAAGGAAAAAACATCCAGCTCGCTGAAATATGTTCATTTGCTGAAAACCATCAAAACCACGAAAAGTTCTTGTATTTGAAGATAAAATCTTTTTGCTGTGAAGAAGAAAGATCTAGGTGACTGAAATAAGTTCATCAGATGAAAACCAACAAAAATTGACAAGAACCACGAAAAGTTCTTGTATTTTAAGATAGAATCTTACTCTATTAAGGAAATAACTTCCAGCTCGCTGAAATCTGTTCATTTGCTGAAAACCATCAAAACCACGAAAAGTTCTTGTATTTGAAGATAAAATCTTTTTGCTTTGAAGAAGAAAGATCTAGCTGACTGAAATAAGTTCATTAGATGAAAACCAACAAAAATTGACAAGAACCACGAAAAGTTCTTGTATTTTAAGATAATATCTTACTCTATTCAGGAAAAAACTTCCAGCTCGCTGAAATATGTTCATTTGCTGAAAACCATCAAAACCACGAAAAGTTCTTGTATTTGAAGATAAAATCTTTTTGCTTTGAAGAAGAAAGATCTAGCTGACTGAAATAAGTTCATTAGATGAAAACCAACAAAAATTGACAAGAACCACGAAAAGTTCTTGTATTTTAAGATAAAATCTTACTCTATTAAGGAAAAAACATCCAGCTCGCTGAAATATGTTCATTTGCTGAAAACCATCAAAACCACGAAAAGTTCTTGTATTTGAAGATAAAATCTTTTTGCTTTGAAGAAGAAAGATCCAGCTGACTGAAATAAGTTCATTAGATGAAAACCAACAAAAATTGACAAGAACCACGAAAAGTTCTTGTATTTTAAGATAATATCTTACTCTGTTCAGGAAAAAACTTCCAGCTCGCTGAAATATGTTCATTTGCTGAAAACCATCAAAACCACGAAAAGTTCTTGTATTTGAAGATAAAATCTTTTTGCTTTGAAGAAGAAAGATCTAGCTGACTGAAATAAGTTCATTAGATGAAAACCAACAAAAATTGACAAGAACCACGAAAGGTTCTTGTATTTTAAGATAAAATCTTACGCTATTAAATAAAAAACTCCCAGCTCGCTGAAATATGTTCATTTGCTGAAAACCAACAAAACCACGAAAAGTTCTTGTATTTGAAGATAAAATCTTTTTTCTTTGAAGAAGAATGATCCAGCTGACTGAAATAAGTTCATTAGATGAAAACCAACAAAAATTGACAAGAACCACGAAAAGTTCTTGTATTTTAAGATAATATCTTACTCTATTCAGGAAAAAACTTTAGGCTCGCTGAAATATGTTCATTTGCTGAAAACCATCAAAACCACGAAAAGTTCTTGTATTTGAAGATAAAATCTTTTTGCTTTGAAGAAGAAAGATCGAGCTGACTGAAATAAGTTCATTAGATGAAAACCAACAAAAATTGACAAGAACCTCGAAAAGTTCTTGTATTTTAAGATAATATCTTACTCTATTCAGGAAAAAACTTCCAGCTCGCTGAAATATGTTCATTTGCTGAAAACCAACAAAACCACGAAAAGTTCTTGTATTTGAAGATAAAATCTTTTTGCTTTGAAGAAGAAAGATCTAGCTGACTGAAATAAGTTCATTAGATGAAAACCAACAAAAATTGACAAGAACCACGAAAAGGTCTTGTATTTTAAGATAAAATCTTACTCTATTAAGGAAAAAACATCCAGCTCGCTGAAATATGTTCATTTGCTGAAAACCATCAAAACCACGAAAAGTTCTTGTATTTGAAGATAAAATCTTTTTGCTTTGAAGAAGAAAGATCTAGCTGACTGAAATAAGTTCATTGGATGCAAACCAACAAAAATTGACAAGAACCACGAAAAGTTCTTGTATTTTAAGATAAAATCTTACTCTATTAAGGAAAAAACATCCAGCTCGCTGAAATATGTTCATTTGCTGAAAACCATCAAAACCACGAAAAGTTCTTGTATTTGAAGATAAAATCTTTTTGCTTTGAAGAAGAAAGATCTAGCTGACTGAAATAAGTTCATCAGATGAAAACCAACAAAAATTGACAAGAACCACGAAAAGTTCTTGTATTTTAAGATGGAATCTTACTCTATTAAGGAAATAACTTCCAGCTCGCTGAAATCTGTTCATTTGCTGAAAACCATCAAAACCACGAAAAGTTCTTGTATTTGAAGATAAAATCTTTTTTCTTTGAAGAAGAAAGATCTAGCTGACTGAAATAAGTTCATTAGATGAAAACCAACAAAAATTGACAAGAACCACGAAAAGTTCTTGTATTTTAAGATAATATCTTACTCTATTCAGGAAAAAACTTCCAGCTCGCTGAAATATGTTCATTTGCTGAAAACCATCAAAACCACGAAAAGTTCTTGTATTTGAAGATAAAATCTTTTTGCTTTGAAGAAGAAAGATCTTGCTGACTGAAATAAGTTCATTAGATGAAAACCAACAAAAATTGACAAGAACCACGAAAAGTTCTTGTATTTTAAGATAATATCTTACTCTATTCAGGAAAAAACTTCCAGCTCGCTGAAATCTGTTCATTTGCTGAAAACCATCAAAACCACGAAAAGTTCTTGTATTTGAAGATAAAATCTTTTTGCTTTGAAGAAGAAAGATCTCGCTGACTGAAATAAGTTAATGAGATGAAAACCAACAAAAATTGACAAGAACCACAAAAAGTTCTTGTATTTTAAGATAATATCTTACTCTATTCAGGAAAAAACTTCCAGCTCGCTGAAATATGTTCATTTGCTGAAAACCATCAAAACCACGAAAAGTTCTTGTATTTGAAGATAAAATCTTTTTGCTTTGAAGAAGAAAGATCGAGCTGACTGAAATAAGTTCATTAGATGAAAACCAACAAAAATTGACAAGAACCACGAAAAGTTCTTGTATTTTAAGATAAAATCTTACTCTATTAAGGAAAAAACTTCCAGCTCGCTGAAATATGTTCATTTGCTGAAAACCATCAAAACCACGAAAAGTTCTTGTATTTGAAGATAAAATCTTTTTGCTTTGAAGAAGAAAGATCTAGCTGACTGAAATAAGTTCATTAGATGAAAACCAACAAAAATTGACAAGAACCACGAAAAGTTCTTGTATTTTAAGATAAAATCTTACTCTATTAAGGAAAAAACATCCAGCTCGCTGAAATATGTTCATTTGCTGAAAACCATCAAAACCACGAAAAGTTCTTGTATTTGAAGATAAAATCTTTTTGCTTTGAAGAAGAAAGATCTAGGTGACTGAAATAAGTTCATCAGATGAAAACCAACAAAAATTGACAAGAACCACGAAAAGTTCTTGTATTTTAAGATAGAATCTTACTCTATTAAGGAAATAACTTCCAGCTCGCTGAAATCTGTTCATTTGCTGAAAACCATCAAAACCACGAAAAGTTCTTGTATTTGAAGATAAAATCTTTTTGCTTTGAAGAAGAAAGATCTAGCTGACTGAAATAAGTTCATTCGATGAAAACCAACAAAAATTGACAAGAACCACGAAAAGTTCTTGTATTTTAAGATAATATCTTACTCTATTCAGGAAAAAACTTCCAGCTCGCTGAAATATGTTCATTTGCTGAAAACCATCAAAACCACGAAAAGTTTTTGTATTTGAAGATAAAATCTTTTTGCTTTGAAGAAGAAAGATCTAGCTGACTGAAATAAGTTGATTAGATGAAAACCAACAAAAATTGACAAGAACCACGAAAAGTTCTTGTATTTTAAGATAATATCTTACTCTATTCAGGAAAAAACTTCCAGCTCGCTGAAATATGTTCATTTGCTGAAAACCATCAAAACCACGAAAAGTTCTTGTATTTGAAGATAAAATCTTTTTGCTTTGAAGAAGAAAGATCTAGCTGACTGAAATAAGTTCATTAGATGAAAACCAACAAAAATTGACAAGAACCACGAAAAGTTCTTGTATTTTAAGATAAAATCTTACTCTATTAAGGAAAAAACATCCAGCTCGCTGAAATATGTTCATTTGCTGAAAACCATCAAAACCACGAAAAGTTCTTGTATTTGAAGATAAAATCTTTTTGCTTTGAAGAAGAAAGATCCAGCTGACTGAAATAAGTTCATTAGATGAAAACCAACAAAAATTGACAAGAACCACGAAAAGTTCTTGTATTTTAAGATAATATCTTACTCTGTTCAGGAAAAAACTTCCAGCTCGCTGAAATATGTTCATTTGCTGAAAACCATCAAAACCACGAAAAGTTCTTGTATTTGAAGATAAAATCTTTTTGCTTTGAAGAAGAAAGATCTAGCTGACTGAAATAAGTTCATTAGATGAAAACCAACAAAAATTGACAAGAACCACGAAAGGTTCTTGTATTTTAAGATAAAATCTTACGCTATTAAATAAAAAACTCCCAGCTCGCTGAAATATGTTCATTTGCTGAAAACCAACAAAACCACGAAAAGTTCTTGTATTTGAAGATAAAATCTTTTTTCTTTGAAGAAGAATGATCCAGCTGACTGAAATAAGTTCATTAGATGAAAACCAACAAAAATTGACAAGAACCACGAAAAGTTCTTGTATTTTAAGATAATATCTTACTCTATTCAGGAAAAAACTTTAGGCTCGCTGAAATATGTTCATTTGCTGAAAACCATCAAAACCACGAAAAGTTCTTGTATTTGAAGATAAAATCTTTTTGCTTTGAAGAAGAAAGATCTAGCTGACTGAAATAAGTTCATTAGATGAAAACCAACAAAAATTGACAAGAACCTCGAAAAGTTCTTGTATTTTAAGATAATATCTTACTCTATTCAGGAAAAAACTTCCAGCTCGCTGAAATATGTTCATTTGCTGAAAACCAACAAAACCACGAAAAGTTCTTGTATTTGAAGATAAAATCTTTTTGCTTTGAAGAAGAAAGATCTAGCTGACTGAAATAAGTTCATTAGATGAAAACCAACAAAAATTGACAAGAACCACGAAAAGTTCTTGTATTTTAAGATAAAATCTTACTCTATTAAGGAAAAAACATCCAGCTCGCTGAAATATGTTCATTTGCTGAAAACCATCAAAACCACGAAAAGTTCTTGTATTTGAAGATAAAATCTTTTTGCTTTGAAGAAGAAAGATCTAGCTGACTGAAATAAGTTCATTGGATGAAAACCAACAAAAATTGACAAGAACCACGAAAAGTTCTTGTATTTTAAGATAAAATCTTACTCTATTAAGGAAAAAACATCCAGCTCGCTGAAATATGTTCATTTGCTGAAAACCATCAAAACCACGAAAAGTTCTTGTATTTGAAGATAAAATCTTTTTGCTTTGAAGAAGAAAGATCTAGCTGACTGAAATAAGTTCATCAGATGAAAACCAACAAAAATTGACAAGAACCACGAAAAGTTCTTGTATTTTAAGATAGAATCTTACTCTATTAAGGAAATAACTTCCAGCTCGCTGAAATCTGTTCATTTGCTGAAAACCATCAAAACCACGAAAAGTTCTTGTATTTGAAGATAAAATCTTTTTTCTTTGAAGAAGAATGATCTTGCTGACTGAAATAAGTTCATTAGATGAAAACCAACAAAAATTGACAAGAAACACGAAAAGTTCTTGTATTTTAAGATAAAATCTTACTCTATTAAGGAAAAAACTTCCAGCTCGCTGAAATCTGTTCATTTGCTGAAAACCAACAAAACCACCAAAAGTTCTTGTATTTGAAGATAAAATCTTTTTGCTCTGAAGAAGAAAGATCTAGCTGACTGAAATAAGTTCATTAGATGAAAACCAACAAAAATTGACAAGAACCACGAAAAGTTCTTGCATTTTAAGATAAAATCTTAGGCAATTAAAGAAAAAACTTCCAGCTCGCTGAAATCTGTTCATTTGCTGAAAACCATCAAAACCACGAAAAGTTCTTGTATTTGAAGATAAAATCTTTTTGCTTTGAAGAAGAAAGATCCAGCTGACTGAAATAAGTTCATTAGATGAAAACCAACAAAAATTGACAAGAACCACAAAAAGTTCTTGTATTTTAAGATAATATCTTACTCTATTCAGGAAAAAACTTCCAGCTCGCTGAAATATGTTCATTTGCTGAAAACCATCAAAACCACGAAAAGTTCTTGTATTTGAAGATAAAATCTTTTTGCTTTGAAGAAGAAAGATCGAGCTGACTGAAATAAGTTCATTAGATGAAAACCAACAAAAATTGACAAGAACCACGAAAAGTTCTTGTATTTTAAGATAAAATCTTACGCTATTAAAGAAAAAACTCCCAGCTCGCTGAAATATGTTCATTTGCTGAAAACCAACAAAACCACGAAAAGTTCTTGTATTTGAAGATAAAATCTTTTTTCTTTGAAGAAGAATGATCCAGCTGACTGAAATAAGTTCATTAGATGAAAACCAACAAAAATTGACAAGAAACACGAAAAGTTCTTGTATTTTAAGATAAAATCTTTTTGCTTTGAAGAAGAAAGATCTAGCTGACTGAAATAAGTTCATTCGATGAAAACCAACAAAACCACGAAAAGTTCTTGTATTTGAAGATAAAATCTTTTTGCTTTGAAGAAGAAAGATCTAGCTGACTGAAATAAGTTGATTAGATGAAAACCAACAAAAATTGACAAGAACCACGAAAAGTTCTTGTATTTTAAGATAATATCTTACTCTATTCAGGAAAAAACTTCCAGCTCGCTGAAATATGTTCATTTGCTGAAAACCATCAAAACCACGAAAAGTTCTTGTATTTGAAGATAAAATCTTTTTGCTTTGAAGAAGAAAGATCTAGCTGACTGAAATAAGTTCATTAGATGAAAACCAACAAAAATTGACAAGAACCACGAAAAGTTCTTGTATTTTAAGATAAAATCTTACTCTATTAAGGAAAAAACATCCAGCTCGCTGAAATATGTTCATTTGCTGAAAACCATCAAAACCACGAAAAGTTCTTGTATTTGAAGATAAAATCTTTTTGCTTTGAAGAAGAAAGATCCAGCTGACTGAAATAAGTTCATTAGATGAAAACCAACAAAAATTGACAAGAACCACGAAAAGTTCTTGTATTTTAAGATAATATCTTACTCTGTTCAGGAAAAAACTTCCAGCTCGCTGAAATATGTTCATTTGCTGAAAACCATCAAAACCACGAAAAGTTCTTGTATTTGAAGATAAAATCTTTTTGCTTTGAAGAAGAAAGATCTAGCTGACTGAAATAAGTTCATTAGATGAAAACCAACAAAAATTGACAAGAACCACGAAAGGTTCTTGTATTTTAAGATAAAATCTTACGCTATTAAATAAAAAACTCCCAGCTCGCTGAAATATGTTCATTTGCTGAAAACCAACAAAACCACGAAAAGTTCTTGTATTTGAAGATAAAATCTTTTTTCTTTGAAGAAGAATGATCCAGCTGACTGAAATAAGTTCATTAGATGAAAACCAACAAAAATTGACAAGAACCACGAAAAGTTCTTGTATTTTAAGATAATATCTTACTCTATTCAGGAAAAAACTTTAGGCTCGCTGAAATATGTTCATTTGCTGAAAACCATCAAAACCACGAAAAGTTCTTGTATTTGAAGATAAAATCTTTTTGCTTTGAAGAAGAAAGATCTAGCTGACTGAAATAAGTTCATTAGATGAAAACCAACAAAAATTGACAAGAACCTCGAAAAGTTCTTGTATTTTAAGATAATATCTTACTCTATTCAGGAAAAAACTTCCAGCTCGCTGAAATATGTTCATTTGCTGAAAACCAACAAAACCACGAAAAGTTCTTGTATTTGAAGATAAAATCTTTTTGCTTTGAAGAAGAAAGATCTAGCTGACTGAAATAAGTTCATTAGATGAAAACCAACAAAAATTGACAAGAACCACGAAAAGTTCTTGTATTTTAAGATAAAATCTTACTCTATTAAGGAAAAAACATCCAGCTCGCTGAAATATGTTCATTTGCTGAAAACCATCAAAACCACGAAAAGTTCTTGTATTTGAAGATAAAATCTTTTTGCTTTGAAGAAGAAAGATCTAGCTGACTGAAATAAGTTCATTGGATGAAAACCAACAAAAATTGACAAGAACCACGAAAAGTTCTTGTATTTTAAGATAAAATCTTACTCTATTAAGGAAAAAACATCCAGCTCGCTGAAATATGTTCATTTGCTGAAAACCATCAAAACCACGAAAAGTTCTTGTATTTGAAGATAAAATCTTTTTGCTTTGAAGAAGAAAGATCTAGCTGACTGAAATAAGTTCATCAGATGAAAACCAACAAAAATTGACAAGAACCACGAAAAGTTCTTGTATTTTAAGATAGAATCTTACTCTATTAAGGAAATAACTTCCAGCTCGCTGAAATCTGTTCATTTGCTGAAAACCATCAAAACCACGAAAAGTTCTTGTATTTGAAGATAAAATCTTTTTTCTTTGAAGAAGAATGATCTTGCTGACTGAAATAAGTTCATTAGATGAAAACCAACAAAAATTGACAAGAAACACGAAAAGTTCTTGTATTTTAAGATAAAATCTTACTCTGTTAAGGAAAAAACTTCCAGCTCGCTGAAATCTGTTCATTTGCTGAAAACCAACAAAACCACCAAAAGTTCTTGTATTTGAAGATAAAATCTTTTTGCTCTGAAGAAGAAAGATCTAGCTGACTGAAATAAGTTCATTAGATGAAAACCAACAAAAATTGACAAGAACCACGAAAAGTTCTTGCATTTTAAGATAAAATCTTAGGCAATTAAAGAAAAAACTTCCAGCTCGCTGAAATCTGTTCATTTGCTGAAAACCATCAAAACCACGAAAAGTTCTTGTATTTGAAGATAAAATCTTTTTGCTTTGAAGAAGAAAGATCCAGCTGACTGAAATAAGTTCATTAGATGAAAACCAACAAAAATTGACAAGAACCACAAAAAGTTCTTGTATTTTAAGATAATATCTTACTCTATTCAGGAAAAAACTTCCAGCTCGCTGAAATATGTTCATTTGCTGAAAACCATCAAAACCACGAAAAGTTCTTGTATTTGAAGATAAAATCTTTTTGCTTTGAAGAAGAAAGATCGAGCTGACTGAAATAAGTTCATTAGATGAAAACCAACAAAAATTGACAAGAACCACGAAAAGTTCTTGTATTTTAAGATAAAATCTTACGCTATTAAAGAAAAAACTCCCAGCTCGCTGAAATATGTTCATTTGCTGAAAACCAACAAAACCACGAAAAGTTCTTGTATTTGAAGATAAAATCTTTTTTCTTTGAAGAAGAATGATCCAGCTGACTGAAATAAGTTCATTAGATGAAAACCAACAAAAATTGACAAGAAACACGAAAAGTTCTTGTATTTTAAGATAAAATCTTTTTGCTTTGAAGAAGAAAGATCTAGCTGACTGAAATAAGTTCATTCGATGAAAACCAACAAAACCACGAAAAGTTCTTGTATTTGAAGATAAAATCTTTTTGCTTTGAAGAAGAAAGATCTAGCTGACTGAAATAAGTTCATTCGATGAAAACCAACAAAAATTGACAAGAACCACGAAAAGTTCTTGTATCTTAAGATAAAATCTTACTCTATTAAGGTAAAAACATCCAGCTCGCTGAAATATGTTCATTTGCTGAAAACCATCAAAACCACGAAAAGTTCTTGTATTTGAAGATAAAATCTTTTTGCTTTGAAGAAGAAAGATCTAGCTGACTGAAATAAGTTCATTCGATGAAAACCAACAAAAATTGACAAGAACCACGAAAAGTTCTTGTATTTTAAGATAGAATCTTACTCTATTAAGGAAATAACTTCCAGCTCGCTGAAATCTGTTCATTTGCTGAAAACCATCAAAACCACGAAAAGTTCTTGTATTTGAAGATAAAATCTTTTTGCTTTGAAGAAGAAAGATCTAGCTGACTGAAATAAGTTCATTAGATGAAAACCAACAAAAATTGACAAGAACCACGAAAAGTTCTTGTATTTTAAGATAATATCTTACTCTATTCAGGAAAAAACTTCCAGCTCGCTGAAATATGTTCATTTGCTGAAAACCATCAAAACCACGAAAAGTTCTTGTATTTGAAGATAAAATCTTTTTGCTTTGAAGAAGAAAGATCTTGCTGACTGAAATAAGTTCATTAGATGAAAACCAACAAAAATTGACAAGAACCACGAAAAGTTCTTGTATTTTAAGATAATATCTTACTCTATTCAGGAAAAAACTTCCAGCTCGCTGAAATCTGTTCATTTGCTGAAAACCATCAAAACCACGAAAAGTTCTTGTATTTGAAGATAAAATCTTTTTGCTTTGAAGAAGAAAGATCTCGCTGACTGAAATAAGTTAATGAGATGAAAACCAACAAAAATTGACAAGAACCACGAAAAGTTCTTGTATTTTAAGATAAAATCTTACTCTATTAAGGAAAAAACATCCAGCTCGCTGAAATATGTTCATTTGCTGAAAACCATCAAAACCACGAAAAGTTCTTGTATTTGAAGATAAAATCTTTTTGCTTTGAAGAAGAAAGATCTAGCTGACTGAAATAAGTTCATTAGATGAAAACCAACAAAAATTGACAAGAACCACGAAAAGTTCTTGTATTTTAAGATAATATCTTACTCTGTTCAGGAAAAAACTTCCAGCTTGCTGAAATATGTTCATTTGCTGAAAACCATCAAAACCACGAAAAGTTCTTGTATTTGAAGATAAAATCTTTTTGCTTTGAAGAAGAAAGATCTCGCTGACTGAAATAAGTTCATTAGATGAAAACCAACAAAAATTGACAAGAACCACGAAAAGTTCTTGTATTTTAAGATAAAATCTTACGCTATTAAAGAAAAAACTCCCAGCTCGCTGAAATATGTTCATTTGCTGAAAACCAACAAAACCACGAAAAGTTCTTGTATTTGAAGATAAAATCTTTTTTCTTTGAAGAAGAATGATCCAGCTGACTGAAATAAGTTCATTAGATGAAAACCAACAAAAATTGACAAGAACCACGAAAAGTTCTTGTATTTTAAGATAAAATCTTACTCTATTAAGGAAAAAACTTCCAGCTCGCTGAAATATGTTCATTTGCTGAAAACCATCAAAACCACAAAAAGTTCTTGTATTTGAAGATAAAATCTTTTTGCTTTGAAGAAGAAAGATCTAGGTGACTGAAATAAGTTCATTAGATGAAAACCAACAAAAATTGACAAGAACCACGAAAAGTTCTTGTATTTTAAGATAAAATCTTACTCTATTAAGGAAAAAACATCCAGCTCGCTGAAATATGTTCATTTGCTGAAAACCATCAAAACCACGAAAAGTTCTTGTATTTGAAGATAAAATCTTTTTGCTTTGAAGAAGAAAGATCTAGCTGACTGAAATAAGTTCATTAGATGAAAACCAACAAAAATTGACAAGAAACACGAAAAGTTCTTGTATTTTAAGATAGAATCTTACTCTATTAAGGAAATAACTTCCAGCTCGCTGAAATCTGTTCATTTGCTGAAAACCATCAAAACCACGAAAAGTTCTTGTATTTGAAGATAAAATCTTTTTTCTTTGAAGAAGAATGATCCAGCTGACTGAAATAAGTTCATTAGATGAAAACCAACAAAAATTGACAAGAAACACGAAAAGTTCTTGTATTTTAAGATAAAATCTTACTCTATTAAGGAAAAAACTTCCAGCTCGCTGAAATATGTTCATTTGCTGAAAACCATCAAAACCACGAAAAGTTCTTGTATTTGAAGATAAAATCTTTTTGCTTTGAAGAAGAAAGATCTAGCTGACTGAAATAAGTTCATTAGATGAAAACCAACAAAAATTGACAAGAACCACGAAAAGTTCTTGTATTTTAAGATAAAATCTTACTCTATTAAGGAAAAAACATCCAGCTCGCTGAAATATGTTCATTTGCTGAAAACCATCAAAACCACGAAAAGTTCTTGTATTTGAAGATAAAATCTTTTTGCTTTGAAGAAGAAAGATCTAGGTGACTGAAATAAGTTCATTAGATGAAAACCAACAAAAATTGACAAGAACCACGAAAAGTTCTTGTATTTTAAGATAGAATCTTACTCTATTAAGGAAATAACTTCCAGCTCGCTGAAATCTGTTCATTTGCTGAAAACCATCAAAACCACGAAAAGTTCTTGTATTTGAAGATAAAATCTTTTTGCTTTGAAGAAGAAAGATCTAGCTGACTGAAATAAGTTCATTAGATGAAAACCAACAAAAATTGACAAGAACCACGAAAAGTTCTTGTATTTTAAGATAATATCTTACTCTATTCAGGAAAAAACTTCCAGCTCGCTGAAATATGTTCATTTGCTGAAAACCATCAAAACCACGAAAAGTTCTTGTATTTGAAGATAAAATCTTTTTGCTTTGAAGAAGAAAGATCTTGCTGACTGAAATAAGTTCATTAGATGAAAACCAACAAAAATTGACAAGAACCACGAAAAGTTCTTGTATTTTAAGATAATATCTTACTCTATTCAGGAAAAAACTTCCAGCTCGCTGAAATATGTTCATTTGCTGAAAACCATCAAAACCACGAAAAGTTCTTGTATTTGAAGATAAAATCTTTTTGCTTTGAAGAAGAAAGATCTAGCTGACTGAAATAAGTTCATTAGATGAAAACCAACAAAAATTGACAAGAACCACGAAAAGTTCTTGTATTTTAAGATAAAATCTTACTCTATTAAGGAAAAAACATCCAGCTCGCTGAAATATGTTCATTTGCTGAAAACCATCAAAACCACGAAAAGTTCTTGTATTTGAAGATAAAATCTTTTTGCTTTGAAGAAGAAAGATCTAGCTGACTGAAATAAGTTCATTAGATGAAAACCAACAAAAATTGACAAGAACCACGAAAAGTTCTTGTATTTTAAGATAATATCTTACTCTGTTCAGGAAAAAACTTCCAGCTTGCTGAAATATGTTCATTTGATGAAAACCATCAAAACCACGAAAAGTTCTTGTATTTGAAGATAAAATCTTTTTGCTTTGAAGAAGAAAGATCTAGCTGACTGAAATAAGTTCATTAGATGAAAACCAACAAAAATTGACAAGAACCACGAAAAGTTCTTGTATTTTAAGATAAAATCTTACGCTATTAAAGAAAAAACTCCCAGCTCGCTGAAATATGTTCATTTGCTGAAAACCAACAAAACCACGAAAAGTTCTTGTATTTGAAGATAAAATCTTTTTTCTTTGAAGAAGAATGATCCAGCTGACTGAAATAAGTTCATTAGATGAAAACCAACAAAAATTGACAAGAAACACGAAAAGTTCTTGTATTTTAAGATAAAATCTTACTCTATTAAGGAAAAAACTTCCAGCTCGCTGAAATATGTTCATTTGCTGAAAACCATCAAAACCACGAAAAGTTCTTGTATTTGAAGATAAAATCTTTTTGCTTTGAAGAAGAAAGATCTAGCTGACTGAAATAAGTTCATTAGATGAAAATCAACAAAAATTGACAAGAACCACGAAAAGTTCTTGTATTTTAAGATAAAATCTTACTCTATTAAGGAAAAAACATCCAGCTCGCTGAAATATGTTCATTTGCTGAAAACCATCAAAACCACGAAAAGTTCTTGTATTTGAAGATAAAATCTTTTTGCTTTGAAGAAGAAAGATCTAGGTGACTGAAATAAGTTCATTCGATGAAAACCAACAAAAATTGACAAGAACCACGAAAAGTTCTTGTATTTTAAGATAGAATCTTACTCTATTAAGGAAATAACTTCCAGCTCGCTGAAATCTGTTCATTTGCTGAAAACCATCAAAACCACGAAAAGTTCTTGTATTTGAAGATAAAATCTTTTTGCTTTGAAGAAGAAAGATCTAGCTGACTGAAATAAGTTCATTAGATGAAAACCAACAAAAATTGACAAGAACCACGAAAAGTTCTTGTATTTTAAGATAATATCTTACTCTATTCAGGAAAAAACTTCCAGCTCGCTGAAATATGTTCATTTGCTGAAAACCATCAAAACCACGAAAAGTTCTTGTATTTGAAGATAAAATCTTTTTGCTTTGAAGAAGAAAGATCTTGCTGACTGAAATAAGTTCATTAGATGAAAACCAACAAAAATTGACAAGAACCACGAAAAGTTCTTGTATTTTAAGATAATATCTTACTCTATTCAGGAAAAAACTTCCAGCTCGCTGAAATATGTTCATTTGCTGAAAACCATCAAAACCACGAAAAGTTCTTGTATTTGAAGATAAAATCTTTTTGCTTTGAAGAAGAAAGATCTCGCTGACTGAAATAAGTTAATTAGATGAAAACCAACAAAAATTGACAAGAACCACGAAAAGTTCTTGTATTTTAAGATAAAATCTTACTCTATTAAGGAAAAAACATCCAGCTCGCTGAAATATGTTCATTTGCTGAAAACCATCAAAACCACGAAAAGTTCTTGTATTTGAAGATAAAATCTTTTTGCTTTGAAGAAGAAAGATCTAGCTGACTGAAATAAGTTCATTAGATGAAAACCAACAAAAATTGACAAGAACCACGAAAAGTTCTTGTATTTTAAGATAATATCTTACTCTGTTCAGGAAAAAACTTCCAGCTTGCTGAAATATGTTCATTTGCTGAAAACCATCAAAACCACGAAAAGTTCTTGTATTTGAAGATAAAATCTTTTTGCTTTGAAGAAGAAAGATCTAGCTGACTGAAATAAGTTCATTAGATGAAAACCAACAAAAATTGACAAGAACCACGAAAAGTTCTTGTATTTTAAGATAAAATCTTACGCTATTAAAGAAAAAACTCCCAGCTCGCTGAAATATGTTCATTTGCTGAAAACCAACAAAACCACGAAAAGTTCTTGTATTTGAAGATAAAATCTTTTTTCTTTGAAGAAGAATGATCCAGCTGACTGAAATAAGTTCATTAGATGAAAACCAACAAAAATTGACAAGAAACACGAAAAGTTCTTGTATTTTAAGATAAAATCTTACTCTATTAAGGAAAAAACTTCCAGCTCGCTGAAATATGTTCATTTGCTGAAAACCATCAAAACCACGAAAAGTTCTTGTATTTGAAGATAAAATCTTTTTGCTTTGAAGAAGAAAGATCTAGCTGACTGAAATAAGTTCATTAGATGAAAACCAACAAAAATTGACAAGAACCACGAAAAGTTCTTGTATTTTAAGATAAAATCTTACTCTATTAAGGAAAAAACATCCAGCTCGCTGAAATATGTTCATTTGCTGAAAACCATCAAAACCACGAAAAGTTCTTGTATTTGAAGATAAAATCTTTTTGCTTTGAAGAAGAAAGATCTAGGTGACTGAAATAAGTTCATTAGATGAAAACCAACAAAAATTGACAAGAACCACGAAAAGTTCTTGTATTTTAAGATAGAATCTTACTCTATTAAGGAAATAACTTCCAGCTCGCTGAAATCTGTTCATTTGCTGAAAACCATCAAAACCACGAAAAGTTCTTGTATTTGAAGATAAAATCTTTTTGCTTTGAAGAAGAAAGATCGAGCTGACTGAAATAAGTTCATTAGATGAAAACCAACAAAAATTGACAAGAACCACGAAAAGTTCTTGTATTTTAAGATAAAATCTTACTCTATTAAGGAAAAAACATCCAGCTCGCTGAAATATGTTCATTTGCTGAAAACCATCAAAACCACGAAAAGTTCTTGTATTTGAAGATAAAATCTTTTTTCTTTGAAGAAGAATGATCCAGCTGACTGAAATAAGTTCATTAGATGAAAACCAACAAAAATTGACAAGAAACACGAAAAGTTCTTGTATTTTAAGATAAAATCTTACTCTATTAAGGAAAAAACTTCCAGCTCGCTGAAATATGTTCATTTGCTGAAAACCATCAAAACCACGAAAAGTTCTTGTATTTGAAGATAAAATCTTTTTGCTTTGAAGAAGAAAGATCTAGCTGACTGAAATAAGTTCATTCGATGAAAACCAACAAAAATTGACAAGAACCACGAAAAGTTCTTGTATTTTAAGATAAAATCTTACTCTATTAAGGAAAAAACATCCAGCTCGCTGAAATATGTTCATTTGCTGAAAACCATCAAAACCACGAAAAGTTCTTGTATTTGAAGATAAAATCTTTTTGCTTTGAAGAAGAAAGATCTAGGTGACTGAAATAAGTTCATTAGATGAAAACCAACAAAAATTGACAAGAACCACGAAAAGTTCTTGTATTTTAAGATAGAATCTTACTCTATTAAGGAAATAACTTCCAGCTCGCTGAAATCTGTTCATTTGCTGAAAACCATCAAAACCACGAAAAGTTCTTGTATTTGAAGATAAAATCTTTTTGCTTTGAAGAAGAAAGATCTAGCTGACTGAAATAAGTTCATTAGATGAAAACCAACAAAAATTGACAAGAACCACGAAAAGTTCTTGTATTTTAAGATAATATCTTACTCTATTCAGGAAAAAACTTCCAGCTCGCTGAAATATGTTCATTTGCTGAAAACCATCAAAACCACGAAAAGTTCTTGTATTTGAAGATAAAATCTTTTTGCTTTGAAGAAGAAAGATCTTGCTGACTGAAATAAGTTCATTAGATGAAAACCAACAAAAATTGACAAGAACCACGAAAAGTTCTTGTATTTTAAGATAAAATCTTACTCTATTAAGGAAAAAACATCCAGCTCGCTGAAATATGTTCATTTGCTGAAAACCATCAAAACCACGAAAAGTTCTTGTATTTGAAGATAAAATCTTTTTGCTTTGAAGAAGAAAGATCTAGGTGACTGAAATAAGTTCATTAGATGAAAACCAACAAAAATTGACAAGAACCACGAAAAGTTCTTGTATTTTAAGATAGAATCTTACTCTATTAAGTAAATAACTTCCAGCTCGCTGAAATCTGTTCATTTGCTGAAAACTATCAAAACCACGAAAAGTTCTTGTATTTGAAGATAAAATCTTTTTGCTTTGAAGAAGAAAGATCTAGCTGACTGAAATAAGTTCATTAGATGAAAACCAACAAAAATTGACAAGAACCACGAAAAGTTGTTGTATTTTAAGATAATATCTTACTCTATTCAGGAAAAAACTTCCAGCTCGCTGAAATATGTTCATTTGCTGAAAACCATCAAAACCACGAAAAGTTCTTGTATTTGAAGATAAAATCTTTTTGCTTTGAAGAAGAAAGATCTTGCTGACTGAAATAAGTTCATTAGATGAAAACCAACAAAAATTGACAAGAACCACGAAAAGTTCTTGTATTTTAAGATAATATCTTACTCTATTCAGGAAAAAACTTCCAGCTCGCTGAAATATGTTCATTTGCTGAAAACCATCAAAACCACGAAAAGTTCTTGTATTTGAAGATAAAATCTTTTTGCTTTGAAGAAGAAAGATCTCGCTGACTGAAATAAGTTAATTCGATGAAAACCAACAAAAATTGACAAGAACCACGAAAAGTTCTTGTATTTTAAGATAAAATCTTACTCTATTAAGGAAAAAACATCCAGCTCGCTGAAATATGTTCATTTGCTGAAAACCATCAAAACCACGAAAAGTTCTTGTATTTGAAGATAAAATCTTTTTTCTTTGAAGAAGAATGATCCAGCTGACTGAAATAAGTTCATTAGATGAAAACCAACAAAAATTGACAAGAAACACGAAAAGTTCTTGTATTTTAAGATAAAATCTTACTCTATTAAGGAAAAAACTTCCAGCTCGCTGAAATATGTTCATTTGCTGAAAACCATCAAAACCACGAAAAGTTCTTGTATTTGAAGATAAAATCTTTTTGCTTTGAAGAAGAAAGATCTAGCTGACTGAAATAAGTTCATTCGATGAAAACCAACAAAAATTGACAAGAACCACGAAAAGTTCTTGTATTTTAAGATAAAATCTTACTCTATTAAGGAAAAAACATCCAGCTCGCTGAAATATGTTCATTTGCTGAAAACCATCAAAACCACGAAAAGTTCTTGTATTTGAAGATAAAATCCTTTTGCTTTGAAGAAGAAAGATCTAGGTGACTGAAATAAGTTCATTAGATGAAAACCAACAAAAATTGACAAGAACCACGAAAAGTTCTTGTATTTTAAGATAGAATCTTACTCTATTAAGGAAATAACTTCCAGCTCGCTGAAATCTGTTCATTTGCTGAAAACCATCAAAACCACGAAAAGTTCTTGTATTTGAAGATAAAATCTTTTTGCTTTGAAGAAGAAAGATCTAGCTGACTGAAATAAGTTCATTAGATGAAAACCAACAAAAATTGACAAGAACCACGAAAAGTTCTTGTATTTTAAGATAATATCTTACTCTATTCAGGAAAAAACTTCCAGCTCGCTGAAATATGTTCATTTGCTGAAAACCATCAAAACCACGAAAAGTTCTTGTATTTGAAGATAAAATCTTTTTGCTTTGAAGAAGAAAGATCTTGCTGACTGAAATAAGTTCATTAGATGAAAACCAACAAAAATTGACAAGAACCACGAAAAGTTCTTGTATTTTAAGATAATATCTTCCTCTATTCAGGAAAAAACTTCCAGCTCGCTGAAATATGTTCATTTGCTGAAAACCATCAAAACCACGAAAAGTTCTTGTATTTGAAGATAAAATCTTTTTGCTTTGAAGAAGAAAGATCTCGCTGACTGAAATAAGTTAATTAGATGAAAACCAACAAAAATTGACAAGAACCACGAAAAGTTCTTGTATTTTAAGATAAAATCTTACTCTATTAAGGAAAAAACATCCAGCTCGCTGAAATATGTTCATTTGCTGAAAACCATCAAAACCACGAAAAGTTCTTGTATTTGAAGATAAAATCTTTTTGCTTTGAAGAAGAAAGATCTAGGTGACTGAAATAAGTTCATTAGATGAAAACCAACAAAAATTGACAAGAACCACGAAAAGTTCTTGTATTTTAAGATAGAATCTTACTCTATTAAGGAAAAAACATCCAGCTCGCTGAAATATGTTCATTTGCTGAAAACCATCAAAACCACGAAAAGTTCTTGGATTTGAAGATAAAATCTTTTTGCTTTGAAGAAGAAAGATCTAGGTGACTGAAATAAGTTCATTAGATGAAAACCAACAAAAATTGACAAGAACCACGAAAAGTTCTTGTATTTTAAGATAGAATCTTACTCTATTAAGGAAATAACTTCCAGCTCGCTGAAATCTGTTCATTTGCTGAAAACCATCAAAACCACGAAAAGTTCTTGTATTTGAAGATAAAATCTTTTTGCTTTGAAGAAGAAAGATCTAGCTGACTGAAATAAGTTCATTAGATGAAAACCAACAAAAATTGACAAGAACCACGAAAAGTTCTTGTATTTTAAGATAATATCTTACTCTATTCAGGAAAAAACTTCCAGCTCGCTGAAATATGTTCATTTGCTGAAAACCATCAAAACCACGAAAAGTTCTTGTATTTGAAGATAAAATCTTTTTGCTTTGAAGAAGAAAGATCTTGCTGACTGAAATAAGTTCATTAGATGAAAACTAACAAAAATTGACAAGAACCACGAAAAGTTCTTGTATTTTAAGATAATATCTTACTCTATTCAGGAAAAAACTTCCAGCTCGCTGAAATATGTTCATTTGCTGAAAACCATCAAAACCACGAAAAGTTCTTGTATTTGAAGATAAAATCTTTTTGCTTTGAAGAAGAAAGATCTCGCTGACTGAAATAAGTTAATTAGATGAAAACCAACAAAAATTGACAAGAACCACGAAAAGTTCTTGTATTTTAAGATAAAATCTTACTCTATTAAGGAAAAAACATCCAGCTCGCTGAAATATGTTCATTTGCTGAAAACCATCAAAACCACGAAAAGTTCTTGTATTTGAAGATAAAATCTTTTTGCTTTGAAGAAGAAAGATCTAGCTGACTGAAATAAGTTCATTAGATGAAAACCAACAAAAATTGACAAGAACCACGAAAAGTTCTTGTATTTTAAGATAATATCTTACTCTGTTCAGGAAAAAACTTCCAGCTTGCTGAAATATGTTCATTTGCTGAAAACCATCAAAACCACGAAAAGTTCTTGTATTTGAAGATAAAATCTTTTTGCTTTGAAGAAGAAAGATCTAGCTGACTGAAATAAGTTCATTAGATGAAAACCAACAAAAATTGACAAGAACCATGAAAAGTTCTTGTATTTTAAGATAAAATCTTACGCTATTAAAGAAAAAACTCCCAGCTCGCTGAAATATGTTCATTTGCTGAAAACCAACAAAACCACGAAAAGTTCTTGTATTTGAAGATAAAATCTTTTTTCTTTGAAGAAGAATGATCCAGCTGACTGAAATAAGTTCATTAGATGAAAACCAACAAAAATTGACAAGAACCACGAAAAGTTCTTGTATTTTAAGATAAAATCTTAGGCAATTAAAGAAAAAACTTCCAGCTCGCTGAAATCTGTTCATTTGCTGAAAACCATCAAAACCACGAAAAGTTCTTGTATTTGAAGATAAAATCTTTTTGCTTTGAAGAAGAAAGATCCAGCTGACTGAAATAAGTTCATTAGATGAAAACCAACAAAAATTGACAAGAACCACGAAAAGTTCTTGTATTTTAAGATAATATCTTACTCTATTCAGGAAAAAACTTCCAGCTCGCTGAAATATGTTCATTTGCTGAAAACCATCAAAACCACGAAAAGTTCTTGTATTTGAAGATAAAATCTTTTTGCTTTGAAGAAGAAAGATCGAGCTGACTGAAATAAGTTCATTAGATGAAAACCAACAAAAATTGACAAGAACCACG
Organism: Heptranchias perlo; assembly: GCF_035084215.1. Lineage (NCBI taxonomy): Eukaryota > Metazoa > Chordata > Chondrichthyes > Hexanchiformes > Hexanchidae > Heptranchias > Heptranchias perlo. The sequence goes on along the minus strand of NC_090366.1, from coordinate 1,001,663 downwards.
AAAAGTTCTTGTATTTTAAGATAAAATCTTACGCTATTAAAGAAAAAACTCCCAGCTCGCTGAAATATGTTCATTTGCTGAAAACCAACAAAACCACGAAAAGTTCTTGTATTTGAAGATAAAATGTTTTTGCTTTGAAGAAGAAAGATCTAGGTGACTGAAATAAGTTCATTAGATGAAAACCAACAAAAATTGACAAGAACCACGAAAAGTTCTTGTATTTTAAGATAGAATCTTACTCTATTAAGGAAATAACTTCCAGCTCGCTGAAATCTGTTCATTTGCTGAAAACCATCAAAACCACGAAAAGTTCTTGTATTTGAAGATAAAATCTTTTTGCTTTGAAGAAGAAAGATCTAGCTGACTGAAATAAGTTCATTAGATGAAAACCAACAAAAATTGACAAGAACCACGAAAAGTTCTTGTATTTTAAGATAAAATCTTACTCTATTAAGGAAAAAACATCCAGCTCGCTGAAATATGTTCATTTGCTGAAAACCATCAAAACCACGAAAAGTTCTTGTATTTGAAGATAAAATCTTTTTGCTTTGAAGAAGAAAGATCTAGGTGACTGAAATAAGTTCATTAGATGAAAACCAACAAAAATTGACAAGAACCACGAAAAGTTCTTGTATTTTAAGATAGAATCTTACTCTATTAAGGAAATAACTTCCAGCTCGCTGAAATCTGTTCATTTGCTGAAAACCATCAAAACCACGAAAAGTTCTTGTATTTGAAGATAAAATCTTTTTGCTTTGAAGAAGAAAGATCTAGCTGACTGAAATAAGTTCATTAGATGAAAACCAACAAAAATTGACAAGAACCACGAAAAGTTCTTGTATTTTAAGATAATATCTTACTCTGTTCAGGAAAAAACTTCCAGCTTGCTGAAATATGTTCATTTGCTGAAAACCATCAAAACCACGAAAAGTTCTTGTATTTGAAGATAAAATCTTTTTGCTTTGAAGAAGAAAGATCTCGCTGACTGAAATAAGTTCATTAGATGAAAACCAACAAAAATTGACAAGAACCACGAAAAGTTCTTGTATTTTAAGATAAAATCTTACGCTATTAAAGAAAAAACTCCCAGCTCGCTGAAATATGTTCATTTGCTGAAAACCAACAAAACCACGAAAAGTTCTTGTATTTGAAGATAAAATCTTTTTTCTTTGAAGAAGAATGATCCAGCTGACTGAAATAAGTTCATTAGATGAAAACCAACAAAAATTGACAAGAACCACGAAAAGTTCTTGTATTTTAAGATAATATCTTACTCTATTCAGGAAAAAACTTCCAGCTCGCTGAAATATGTTCATTTGCTGAAAACCATCAAAACCACGAAAAGTTCTTGTATTTGAAGATAAAATCTTTTTGCTTTGAAGAAGAAAGATCTTGCTGACTGAAATAAGTTCATTAGATGAAAACCAACAAAAATTGACAAGAACCACGAAAAGTTCTTGTATTTTAAGATAATATCTTACTCTATTCAGGAAAAAACTTCCAGCTCGCTGAAATATGTTCATTTGCTGAAAACCATCAAAACCACGAAAAGTTCTTGTATTTGAAGATAAAATCTTTTTGCTTTGAAGAAGAAAGATCTTGCTGACTGAAATAAGTTCATTAGATGAAAACCAACAAAAATTGACAAGAACCACGAAAAGTTCTTGTATTTTAAGATAATATCTTACTCTATTCAGGAAAAAACTTCCAGCTCGCTGAAATATGTTCATTTGCTGAAAACCATCAAAACCACGAAAAGTTCTTGTATTTGAAGATAAAATCTTTTTGCTTTGAAGAAGAAAGATCTCGCTGACTGAAATAAGTTAATTAGATGAAAACCAACAAAAATTGACAAGAACCACGAAAAGTTCTTGTATTTTAAGATAAAATCTTACTCTATTAAGGAAAAAACATCCAGCTCGCTGAAATATGTTCATTTGCTGAAAACCATCAAAACCACGAAAAGTTCTTGTATTTGAAGATAAAATCTTTTTGCTTTGAAGAAGAAAGATCTAGCTGACTGAAATAAGTTCATTAGATGAAAACCAACAAAAATTGACAAGAACCACGAAAAGTTCTTGTATTTTAAGATAATATCTTACTCTATTCAGGAAAAAACTTCCAGCTCGCTGAAATATGTTCATTTGCTGAAAACCATCAAAACCACGAAAAGTTCTTGTATTTGAAGATAAAATCTTTTTGCTTTGAAGAAGAAAGATCTTGCTGACTGAAATAAGTTCATTAGATGAAAACCAACAAAAATTGACAAGAACCACGAAAAGTTCTTGTATTTTAAGATTATATCTTACTCTATTCAGGAAAAAACTTCCAGCTCGCTGAAATATGTTCATTTGCTGAAAACCATCAAAACCACGAAAAGTTCTTGTATTTGAAGATAAAATCTTTTTGCTTTGAAGAAGAAAGATCTCGCTGACTGAAATAAGTTAATTAGATGAAAACCAACAAAAATTGACAAGAACCACGAAAAGTTCTTGTATTTTAAGATAAAATCTTACTCTATTAAGGAAAAAACATCCAGCTCGCTGAAATATGTTCATTTGCTGAAAACCATCAAAACCACGAAAAGTTCTTGTATTTGAAGATAAAATCTTTTTGCTTTGAAGAAGAAAGATCTAGCTGACTGAAATAAGTTCATTAGATGAAAACCAACAAAAATTGACAAGAACCACGAAAAGTTCTTGTATTTTAAGATAATATCTTACTCTGTTCAGGAAAAAACTTCCAGCTTGCTGAAATATGTTCATTTGCTGAAAACCATCAAAACCACGAAAAGTTCTTGTATTTGAAGATAAAATCTTTTTGCTTTGAAGAAGAAAGATCTAGCTGACTGAAATAAGTTAATTAGATGAAAACCAACAAAAATTGACAAGAACCACGAAAAGTTCTTGTATTTTAAGATAAAATCTTACTCTATTAAGGAAAAAACATCCAGCTCGCTGAAATATGTTCATTTGCTGAAAACCATCAAAACCACGAAAAGTTCTTGTATTTGAAGATAAAATCTTTTTGCTTTGAAGAAGAAAGATCTAGCTGACTGAAATAAGTTCATCAGATGAAAACCAACAAAAATTGACAAGAACCACGAAAAGTTCTTGTATTTTAAGATAAAATCTTACTCTATTAAGGAAAAAACATCCAGCTCGCTGAAATATGTTCATTTGCTGAAAACCATCAAAACCACGAAAAGTTCTTGTATTTGAAGATAAAATCTTTTTGCTTTGAAGAAGAAAGATCTTGGTGACTGAAATAAGTTCATTAGATGAAAACCAACAAAAATTGACAAGAACCACGAAAAGTTCTTGTATTTTAAGATAGAATCTTACTCTATTAAGGAAATAACTTCCAGCTCGCTGAAATCTGTTCATTTGCTGAAAACCATCAAAACCACGAAAAGTTCTTGTATTTGAAGATAAAATCTTTTTGCTTTGAAGAAGAAAGATCTAGCTGACTGAAATAAGTTCATTAGATGAAAACCAACAAAAATTGACAAGAACCACGAAAAGTTCTTGTATTTTAAGATAATATCTTACTCTATTCAGGAAAAAACTTCCAGCTCGCTGAAATATGTTCATTTGCTGAAAACCATCAAAACCACGAAAAGTTCTTGTATTTGAAGATAAAATCTTTTTGCTTTGAAGAAGAAAGATCTTGCTGACTGAAATAAGTTCATTAGATGAAAACCAACAAAAATTGACAAGAACCACGAAAAGTTCTTGTATTTTAAGATAATATCTTACTCTATTCAGGAAAAAACTTCCAGCTCGCTGAAATATGTTCATTTGCTGAAAACCATCAAAACCACGAAAAGTTCTTGTATTTGAAGATAAAATCTTTTTGCTTTGAAGAAGAAAGATCTCGCTGACTGAAATAAGTTAATTAGATGAAAACCAACAAAAATTGACAAGAACCACGAAAAGTTCTTGTATTTTAAGATAAAATCTTACTCTATTAAGGAAAAAACATCCAGCTCGCTGAAATATGTTCATTTGCTCAAAACCATCAAAACCACGAAAAGTTCTTGTATTTGAAGATAAAATCTTTTTGCTTTGAAGAAGAAAGATCTAGCTGACTGAAATAAGTTCATTAGATGAAAACCAACAAAAATTGACAAGAACCACGAAAAGTTCTTGTATTTTAAGATAATATCTTACTCTGTTCAGGAAAAAACTTCCAGCTTGCTGAAATATGTTCATTTGCTGAAAACCATCAAAACCACGAAAAGTTCTTGTATTTGAAGATAAAATCTTTTTGCTTTGAAGAAGAAAGATCTAGCTGACTGAAATAAGTTCATTAGATGAAAACCAACAAAAATTGACAAGAACCACGAAAAGTTCTTGTATTTTAAGATAAAATCTTACGCTATTAAAGAAAAAACTCCCAGCTCGCTGAAATATGTTCATTTGCTGAAAACCAACAAAACCACGAAAAGTTCTTGTATTTGAAGATAAAATCTTTTTTCTTTGAAGAAGAATGATCCAGCTGACTGAAATAAGTTCATTAGATGAAAACCAACAAAAATTGACAAGAACCACGAAAAGTTCTTGTATTTTAAGATAAAATCTTAGGCAATTAAAGAAAAAACTTCCAGCTCGCTGAAATCTGTTCATTTGCTGAAAACCATCAAAACCACGAAAAGTTCTTGTATTTGAAGATAAAATCTTTTTGCTTTGAAGAAGAAAGATCCAGCTGACTGAAATAAGTTCATTAGATGAAAACCAACAAAAATTGACAAGAACCACGAAAAGTTCTTGTATTTTAAGATAATATCTTACTCTATTCAGGAAAAAACTTCCAGCTCGCTGAAATATGTTCATTTGCTGAAAACCATCAAAACCACGAAAAGTTCTTGTATTTGAAGATAAAATCTTTTTGCTTTGAAGAAGAAAGATCGAGCTGACTGAAATAAGTTCATTAGATGAAAACCAACAAAAATTGACAAGAACCACGAAAAGTTCTTGTATTTTAAGATAAAATCTTACGCTATTAAAGAAAAAACTCCCAGCTCGCTGAAATATGTTCATTTGCTGAAAACCAACAAAACCACGAAAAGTTCTTGTATTTGAAGATAAAATCTTTTTTCTTTGAAGAAGAATGATCCAGCTGACTGAAATAAGTTCATTAGATGAAAACCAACAAAAATTGACAAGAAACACGAAAAGTTCTTGTATTTTAAGATAAAATCTTACTCTATTAAGGAAAAAACTTCCAGCTCGCTGAAATATGTTCATTTGCTGAAAACCATCAAAACCACGAAAAGTTCTTGTATTTGAAGATAAAATCTTTTTGCTTTGAAGAAGAAAGATCTAGCTGACTGAAATAAGTTCATTAGATGAAAACCAACAAAAATTGACAAGAACCACGAAAAGTTCTTGTATTTTAAGATAAAATCTTACTCTATTAAGGAAAAAACATCCAGCTCGCTGAAATATGTTCATTTGCTGAAAACCATCAAAACCACGAAAAGTTCTTGTATTTGAAGATAAAATCTTTTTGCTTTGAAGAAGAAAGATCTAGGTGACTGAAATAAGTTCATTAGATGAAAACCAACAAAAATTGACAAGAACCACGAAAAGTTCTTGTATTTTAAGATAGAATCTTACTCTATTAAGGAAATAACTTCCAGCTCGCTGAAATCTGTTCATTTGCTGAAAACCATCAAAACCACGAAAAGTTCTTGTATTTGAAGATAAAATTTTTTTGCTTTGAAGAAGAAAGATCTAGCTGACTGAAATAAGTTCATTAGATGAAAACCAACAAAAATTGACAAGAACCACGAAAAGTTCTTGTATTTTAAGATAATATCTTACTCTATTCAGGAAAAAACTTCCAGCTCGCTGAAATATGTTCATTTGCTGAAAACCATCAAAACCACGAAAAGTTCTTGTATTTGAAGATAAAATCTTTTTGCTTTGAAGAAGAAAGATCTAGCTGACTGAAATAAGTTCATTAGATGAAAACCAACAAAAATTGACAAGAACCACGAAAAGTTCTTGTATTTTAAGATAATATCTTACTCTGTTCAGGAAAAAACTTCCAGCTTGCTGAAATATGTTCATTTGCTGAAAACCATCAAAACCACGAAAAGTTCTTGTATTTGAAGATAAAATCTTTTTGCTTTGAAGAAGAAAGATCTCGCTGACTGAAATAAGTTCATTAGATGAAAACCAACAAAAATTGACAAGAACCACAAAAAGTTCTTGTATTTTAAGATAAAATCTTACGCTATTAAAGAAAAAACTCCCAGCTCGCTGAAATATGTTCATTTGCTGAAAACCAACAAAACCACGAAAAGTTCTTGTATTTGAAGATAAAATCTTTTTTCTTTGAAGAAGAATGATCCAGCTGACTGAAATAAGTTCATTAGATGAAAACCAACAAAAATTGACAAGAACCACGAAAAGTTCTTGTATTTTAAGATAATATCTTACTCTATTCAGGAAAAAACTTCCAGCTCGCTGAAATATGTTCATTTGCTGAAAACCATCAAAACCACGAAAAGTTCTTGTATTTGAAGATAAAATCTTTTTGCTTTGAAGAAGAAAGATCTTGCTGACTGAAATAAGTTCATTAGATGAAAACCAACAAAAATTGACAAGAACCACGAAAAGTTCTTGTATTTTAAGATAATATCTTACTCTATTCAGGAAAAAACTTCCAGCTCGCTGAAATATGTTCATTTGCTGAAAACCATCAAAACCACGAAAAGTTCTTGTATTTGAAGATAAAATCTTTTTGCTTTGAAGAAGAAAGATCTCGCTGACTGAAATAAGTTAATTAGATGAAAACCAACAAAAATTGAAAAGAACCACGAAAAGTTCTTGTATTTTAAGATAAAATCTTACTCTATTAAGGAAAAAACATCCAGCTCGCTGAAATATGTTCATTTGCTGAAAACCATCAAAACCACGAAAAGTTCTTGTATTTGAAGATAAAATCTTTTTGCTTTGAAGAAGAAAGATCTAGCTGACTGAAATAAGTTCATTAGATGAAAACCAACAAAAATTGACAAGAACCACGAAAAGTTCTTGTATTTTAAGATAATATCTTACTCTATTCAGGAAAAAACTTCCAGCTCGCTGAAATATGTTCATTTGCTGAAAACCATCAAAACCACGAAAAGTTCTTGTATTTGAAGATAAAATCTTTTTGCTTTGAAGAAGAAAGATCTTGCTGACTGAAATAAGTTCATTAGATGAAAACCAACAAAAATTGACAAGAACCACGAAAAGTTCTTGTATTTTAAGATAATATCTTACTCTATTCAGGAAAAAACTTCCAGCTCGCTGAAATATGTTCATTTGCTGAAAACCATCAAAACCACGAAAAGTTCTTGTATTTGAAGATAAAATCTTTTTGCTTTGAAGAAGAAAGATCTCGCTGACTGAAATAAGTTAATTAGATGAAAACCAACAAAAATTGACAAGAACCACGAAAAGTTCTTGTATTTTAAGATAAAATCTTACTCTATTAAGGAAAAAACATCCAGCTCGCTGAAACATGTTCATTTGCTGAAAACCATCAAAACCACGAAAAGTTCTTGTATTTGAAGATAAAATCTTTTTGCTTTGAAGAAGAAAGATCGAGCTGACTGAAATAAGTTCATTAGATGAAAACCAACAAAAATTGACAAGAACCACGAAAAGTTCTTGTATTTTAAGATAATATCTTACTCTGTTCAGGAAAAAACTTCCAGCTTGCTGAAATATGTTCATTTGCTGAAAACCATCAAAACCACGAAAAGTTCTTGTATTTGAAGATAAAATCTTTTTGCTTTGAAGAAGAAAGATCTAGCTGACTGAAATAAGTTCATTAGATGAAAACCAACAAAAATTGACAAGAACCACGAAAAGTTCTTGTATTTTAAGATAAAATCTTACGCTATTAAAGAAAAAACTCCCAGCTCGCTGAAATATGTTCATTTGCTGAAAACCAACAAAACCACGAAAAGTTCTTGTATTTGAAGATAAAATCTTTTTTCTTTGAAGAAGAATGATCCAGCTGACTGAAATAAGTTCATTAGATGAAAACCAACAAAAATTGACAAGAACCACGAAAAGTTCTTGTATTTTAAGATAAAATCTTAGGCAATTAAAGAAAAAACTTCCAGCTCGCTGAAATCTGTTCATTTGCTGAAAACCATCAAAACCACGAAAAGTTCTTGTATTTGAAGATAAAATCTTTTTGCTTTGAAGAAGAAAGATCCAGCTGACTGAAATAAGTTCATTAGATGAAAACCAACAAAAATTGACAAGAACCACGAAAAGTTCTTGTATTTTAAGATAATATCTTACTCTATTCAGGAAAAAACTTCCAGCTCGCTGAAATATGTTCATTTGCTGAAAACCATCAAAACCACGAAAAGTTCTTGTATTTGAAGATAAAATCTTTTTGCTTTGAAGAAGAAAGATCGAGCTGACTGAAATAAGTTCATTAGATGAAAACCAACAAAAATTGACAAGAACCACGAAAAGTTCTTGTATTTTAAGATAAAATCTTACGCTATTAAAGAAAAAACTCCCAGCTCGCTGAAATATGTTCATTTGCTGAAAACCAACAAAACCACGAAAAGTTCTTGTATTTGAAGATAAAATCTTTTTTCTTTGAAGAAGAATGATCCAGCTGACTGAAATAAGTTCATTAGATGAAAACCAACAAAAATTGACAAGAAACACGAAAAGTTCTTGTATTTTAAGATAAAATCTTACTCTATTAAGGAAAAAACTTCCAGCTCGCTGAAATATGTTCATTTGCTGAAAACCATCAAAACCACGAAAAGTTCTTGTATTTGAAGATAAAATCTTTTTGCTTTGAAGAAGAAAGATCTAGCTGACTGAAATAAGTTCATTAGATGAAAACCAACAAAAATTGACAAGAACCACGAAAAGTTCTTGTATTTTAAGATAGAATCTTACTCTATTAAGGAAATAACTTCCAGCTCGCTGAAATCTGTTCATTTGCTGAAAACCATCAAAACCACGAAAAGTTCTTGTATTTGAAGATAAAATCTTTTTGCTTTGAAGAAGAAAGATCTAGCTGACTGAAATAAGTTCATTAGATGAAAACCAACAAAAATTGACAAGAACCACGAAAAGTTCTTGTATTTTAAGATAATATCTTACTCTATTCAGGAAAAAACTTCCAGCTCGCTGAAATATGTTCATTTGCTGAAAACCATCAAAACCACGAAAAGTTCTTGTATTTGAAGATAAAATCTTTTTGCTTTGAAGAAGAAAGATCTAGCTGACTGAAATAAGTTCATTAGATGAAAACCAACAAAAATTGACAAGAACCACGAAAAGTTCTTGTATTTTAAGATAATATCTTACTCTGTTCAGGAAAAAACTTCCAGCTTGCTGAAATATGTTCATTTGCTGAAAACCATCAAAACCACGAAAAGTTCTTGTATTTGAAGATAAAATCTTTTTGCTTTGAAGAAGAAAGATCTCGCTGACTGAAATAAGTTCATTAGATGAAAACCAACAAAAATTGACAAGAACCACGAAAAGTTCTTGTATTTTAAGATAAAATCTTACGCTATTAAAGAAAAAACTCCCAGCTCGCTGAAATATGTTCATTTGCTGAAAACCAACAAAACCACGAAAAGTTCTTGTATTTGAAGATAAAATCTTTTTTCTTTGAAGAAGAATGATCCAGCTGACTGAAATAAGTTCATTAGATGAAAACCAACAAAAATTGACAAGAACCACGAAAAGTTCTTGTATTTTAAGATAATATCTTACTCTATTCAGGAAAAAACTTCCAGCTCGCTGAAATATGTTCATTTGCTGAAAACCATCAAAACCACGAAAAGTTCTTGTATTTGAAGATAAAATCTTTTTGCTTTGAAGAAGAAAGATCTTGCTGACTGAAATAAGTTCATTAGATGAAAACCAACAAAAATTGACAAGAACCACGAAAAGTTCTTGTATTTTAAGATAATATCTTACTCTATTCAGGAAAAAACTTCCAGCTCGCTGAAATATGTTCATTTGCTGAAAACCATCAAAACCACGAAAAGTTCTTGTATTTGAAGATAAAATCTTTTTGCTTTGAAGAAGAAAGATCTCGCTGACTGAAATAAGTTAATTAGATGAAAACCAACAAAAATTGACAAGAACCACGAAAAGTTCTTGTATTTTAAGATAAAATCTTACTCTATTAAGGAAAAAACATCCAGCTCGCTGAAATATGTTCATTTGCTGAAAACCATCAAAACCACGAAAAGTTCTTGTATTTGAAGATAAAATCTTTTTGCTTTGAAGAAGAAAGATCTAGCTGACTGAAATAAGTTCATTAGATGAAAACCAACAAAAATTGACAAGAACCACGAAAAGTTCTTGTATTTTAAGATAAAATCTTACTCTATTAAGGAAAAAACATCCAGCTCGCTGAAATATGTTCATTTGCTGAAAACCATCAAAACCACGAAAAGTTCTTGTATTTGAAGATAAAATCTTTTTGCTTTGAAGAAGAAAGATCTAGGTGACTGAAATAAGTTCATTAGATGAAAACCAACAAAAATTGACAAGAACCACGAAAAGTTCTTGTATTTTAAGATAGAATCTTACTCTATTAAGGAAATAACTTCCAGCTCGCTGAAATCTGTTCATTTGCTGAAAACCATCAAAACCACGAAAAGTTCTTGTATTTGAAGATAAAATCTTTTTGCTTTGAAGAAGAAAGATCTAGCTGACTGAAATAAGTTCATCAGATGAAAACCAACAAAAATTGACAAGAACCACGAAAAGTTCTTGTATTTTAAGATAATATCTTACTCTATTCAGGAAAAAACTTCCAGCTCGCTGAAATATGTTCATTTGCTGAAAACCATCAAAACCACGAAAAGTTCTTGTATTTGAAGATAAAATCTTTTTGCTTTGAAGAAGAAAGATCTTGCTGACTGAAATAAGTTCATTAGATGAAAACCAACAAAAATTGACAAGAACCACGAAAAGTTCTTGTATTTTAAGATAATATCTTACTCTATTCAGGAAAAAACTTCCAGCTCGCTGAAATATGTTCATTTGCTGAAAACCATCAAAACCACGAAAAGTTCTTGTATTTGAAGATAAAATCTTTTTGCTTTGAAGAAGAAAGATCTCGCTGACTGAAATAAGTTAATTAGATGAAAACCAACAAAAATTGACAAGAACCACGAAAAGTTCTTGTATTTTAAGATAATATCTTACTCTGTTCAGGAAAAAACTTCCAGCTTGCTGAAATATGTTCATTTGCTGAAAACCATCAAAACCACGAAAAGTTCTTGTATTTGAAGAAAAAATCTTTTTGCTTTGAAGAAGAAAGATCCAGCTGACTGAAATAAGTTCATTAGATGAAAACCAACAAAAATTGACAAGAACCACGAAAAGTTCTTGTATTTTAAGATAAAATCTTACGCTATTAAAGAAAAAACTCCCAGCTCGCTGAAATATGTTCATTTGCTGAAAACCAACAAAACCACGAAAAGTTCTTGTATTTGAAGTTAAAATCTTTTTTCTTTGAAGAAGAATGATCCAGCTGACTGAAATAAGTTCATTAGATGAAAACCAACAAAAATTGACAAGAACCACGAAAAGTTCTTGTATTTTAAGATAAAATCTTACGCTATTAAAGAAAAAACTCCCAGCTCGCTGAAATATGTTCATTTGCTGAAAACCAACAAAACCACGAAAAGTTCTTGTATTTGAAGTTAAAATCTTTTTTCTTTGAAGAAGAATGATCCAGCTGACTGAAATAAGTTCATTAGATGAAAACCAACAAAAATTGACAAGAACCACGAAAAGTTCTTGTATTTTAAGATAATATCTTACTCTATTCAGGAAAAAACTTCCAGCTCGCTGAAATATGTTCATTTGCTGAAAACCATCAAAACCACGAAAAGTTCTTGTATTTGAAGATAAAATCTTTTTGCTTTGAAGAAGAAAGATCGAGCTGACTGAAATAAGTTCATTAGATGAAAACCAACAAAAATTGACAAGAACCACGAAAAGTTCTTGTATTTTAAGATAAAATCTTACGCTATTAAAGAAAAAACTCCCAGCTCGCTGAAATATGTTCATTTGCTGAAAACCAACAAAACCACGAAAAGTTCTTGTATTTGAAGATAAAATCTTTTTTCTTTGAAGAAGTATGATCCAGCTGACTGAAATAAGTTCATTAGATGAAAACCAACAAAAATTGACAAGAAACACGAAAAGTTCTTGTATTTTAAGATAAAATCTTACTCTATTAAGGAAAAAACTTCCAGCTCGCTGAAATATGTTCATTTGCTGAAAACCATCAAAACCACGAAAAGTTCTTGTATTTGAAGATAAAATCTTTTTGCTTTGAAGAAGAAAGATCTAGCTGACTGAAATAAGTTCATTAGATGAAAACCAACAAAAATTGACAAGAACCACGAAAAGTTCTTGTATTTTAAGATAAAATCTTACTCTATTAAGGAAAAAACATCCAGCTCGCTGAAATATGTTCATTTGCTGAAAACCATCAAAACCACGAAAAGTTCTTGTATTTGAAGATAAAATCTTTTTGCTTTGAAGAAGAAAGATCTAGGTGACTGAAATAAGTTCATTAGATGAAAACCAACAAAAATTGACAAGAACCACGAAAAGTTCTTGTATTTTAAGATAGAATCTTACTCTATTAAGGAAATAACTTCCAGCTCGCTGAAATCTGTTCATTTGCTGAAAACCATCAAAACCACGAAAAGTTCTTGTATTTGAAGATAAAATCTTTTTGCTTTGAAGAAGAAAGATCTAGCTGACTGAAATAAGTTCATTAGATGAAAACCAACAAAAATTGACAAGAACCACGAAAAGTTCTTGTATTTTAAGATAATATCTTACTCTATTCAGGAAAAAACTTCCAGCTCGCTGAAATATGTTCATTTGCTGAAAACCATCAAAACCACGAAAAGTTCTTGTATTTGAAGATAAAATCTTTTTGCTTTGAAGAAGAAAGATCTAGCTGACTGAAATAAGTTCATTAGATGAAAACCAACAAAAATTGACAAGAACCACGAAAAGTTCTTGTATTTTAAGATAATATCTTACTCTGTTCAGGAAAAAACTTCCAGCTTGCTGAAATATGTTCATTTGCTGAAAACCATCAAAACCACGAAAAGTTCTTGTATTTGAAGATAAAATCTTTTTGCTTTGAAGAAGAAAGATCTCGCTGACTGAAATAAGTTCATTAGATGAAAACCAACAAAAATTGACAAGAACCACGAAAAGTTCTTGTATTTTAAGATAAAATCTTACGCTATTAAAGAAAAAACTCCCAGCTCGCTGAAATATGTTCATTTGCTGAAAACCAACAAAACCACGAAAAGTTCTTGTATTTGAAGATAAAATCTTTTTTCTTTGAAGAAGAATGATCCAGCTGACTGAAATAAGTTCATTAGATGAAAACCAACAAAAATTGACAAGAACCACGAAAAGTTCTTGTATTTTAAGATAAAATCTTACTCTATTAAGGAAAAAACTTCCAGCTCGCTGAAATATGTTCATTTGCTGAAAACCATCAAAACCACAAAAAGTTCTTGTATTTGAAGATAAAATCTTTTTGCTTTGAAGAAGAAAGATCTAGCTGACTGAAATAAGTTCATTAGATGAAAACCAACAAAAATTGACAAGAACCACGAAAAGTTCTTGTATTTTAAGATAGAATCTTACTCTATTAAGGAAATAACTTCCAGCTCGCTGAAATCTGTTCATTTGCTGAAAACCATCAAAACCACGAAAAGTTCTTGTATTTGAAGATAAAATCTTTTTTCTTTGAAGAAGAATGATCCAGCTGACTGAAATAAGTTCATTAGATGAAAACCAACAAAAATTGACAAGAAACACGAAAAGTTCTTGTATTTTAAGATAAAATCTTACTCTATTAAGGAAAAAACTTCCAGCTCGCTGAAATATGTTCATTTGCTGAAAACCATCAAAACCACGAAAAGTTCTTGTATTTGAAGATAAAATCTTTTTGCTTTGAAGAAGAAAGATCGAGCTGACTGAAATAAGTTCATTAGATGAAAACCAACAAAAATTGACAAGAACCACGAAAAGTTCTTGTATTTTAAGATAAAATCTTACGCTATTAAAGAAAAAACTCCCAGCTCGCTGAAATATGTTCATTTGCTGAAAACCAACAAAACCACGAAAAGTTCTTGTATTTGAAGATAAAATCTTTTTTCTTTGAAGAAGAATGATCCAGCTGACTGAAATAAGTTCATTAGATGAAAACCAACAAAAATTGACAAGAAACACGAAAAGTTCTTGTATTTTAAGATAAAATCTTACTCTATTAAGGAAAAAACTTCCAGCTCGCTGAAATATGTTCATTTGCTGAAAACCATCAAAACCACGAAAAGTTCTTGTATTTGAAGATAAAATCTTTTTGCTTTGAAGAAGAAAGATCTAGGTGACTGAAATAAGTTCATTAGATGAAAACCAACAAAAATTGACAAGAACCACGAAAAGTTCTTGTATTTTAAGATAGAATCTTACTCTATTAAGGAAATAACTTCCAGCTCGCTGAAATCTGTTCATTTGCTGAAAACCATCAAAACCACGAAAAGTTCTTGTATTTGAAGATAAAATCTTTTTGCTTTGAAGAAGAAAGATCTAGCTGACTGAAATAAGTTCATTAGATGAAAACCAACAAAAATTGACAAGAACCACGAAAAGTTCTTGTATTTTAAGATAATATCTTACTCTATTCAGGAAAAAACTTCCAGCTCGCTGAAATATGTTCATTTGCTGAAAACCATCAAAACCACGAAAAGTTCTTGTATTTGAAGATAAAATCTTTTTGCTTTGAAGAAGAAAGATCTAGCTGACTGAAATAAGTTCATTAGATGAAAACCAACAAAAATTGACAAGAACCACGAAAAGTTCTTTTATTTTAAGATAATATCTTACTCTGTTCAGGAAAAAACTTCCAGCTTGCTGAAATATGTTCATTTGCTGAAAACCATCAAAACCACGAAAAGTTCTTGTATTTGAAGATAAAATCTTTTTGCTTTGAAGAAGAAAGATCTCGCTGACTGAAATAAGTTCATTAGATGAAAACCAACAAAAATTGACAAGAACCACGAAAAGTTCTTGTATTTTAAGATAAAATCTTACGCTATTAAAGAAAAAACTCCCAGCTCGCTGAAATATGTTCATTTGCTGAAAACCAACAAAACCACGAAAAGTTCTTGTATTTGAAGATAAAATCTTTTTTCTTTGAAGAAGAATGATCCAGCTGACTGAAATAAGTTCATTAGATGAAAACCAACAAAAATTGACAAGAACCACGAAAAGTTCTTGTATTTTAAGATAATATCTTACTCTATTCAGGAAAAAACTTCCAGCTCGCTGAAATATGTTCATTTGCTGAAAACCATCAAAACCACGAAAAGTTCTTGTATTTGAAGATAAAATCTTTTTGCTTTGAAGAAGAAAGATCTTGCTGACTGAAATAAGTTCATGAGATGAAAACCAACAAAAATTGACAAGAACCACGAAAAGTTCTTGTATTTTAAGATAATATCTTACTCTATTCAGGAAAAAACTTCCAGCTCGCTGAAATATGTTCATTTGCTGAAAACCATCAAAACCACGAAAAGTTCTTGTATTTGAAGATAAAATCTTTTTGCTTTGAAGAAGAAAGATCTCGCTGACTGAAATAAGTTAATTAGATGAAAACCAACAAAAATTGACAAGAACCACGAAAAGTTCTTGTATTTTAAGATAAAATCTTACTCTATTAAGGAAAAAACATCCAGCTCGCTGAAATATGTTCATTTGCTGAAAACCATCAAAACCACGAAAAGTTCTTGTATTTGAAGATAAAATCTTTTTGCTTTGAAGAAGAAAGATCTAGCTGACTGAAATAAGTTCATTAGATGAAAACCAACAAAAATTGACAAGAACCACGAAAAGTTCTTGTATTTTAAGATAAAATCTTACTCTATTAAGGAAAAAACATCCAGCTCGCTGAAATATGTTCATTTGCTGAAAACCATCAAAACCACGAAAAGTTCTTGTATTTGAAGATAAAATCTTTTTGCTTTGAAGAAGAAAGATCTAGGTGACTGAAATAAGTTCATTAGATGAAAACCAACAAAAATTGACAAGAACCACGAAAAGTTCTTGTATTTTAAGATAGAATCTTACTCTATTAAGGAAATAACTTCCAGCTCGCTGAAATCTGTTCATTTGCTGAAAACCATCAAAACCACGAAAAGTTCTTGTATTTGAAGATAAAATCTTTTTGCTTTGAAGAAGAAAGATCTAGCTGACTGAAATAAGTTCATCAGATGAAAACCAACAAAAATTGACAAGAACCACGAAAAGTTCTTGTATTTTAAGATAATATCTTACTCTATTCAGGAAAAAACTTCCAGCTCGCTGAAATATGTTCATTTGCTGAAAACCATCAAAACCACGAAAAGTTCTTGTATTTGAAGATAAAATCTTTTTGCTTTGAAGAAGAAAGATCTTGCTGACTGAAATAAGTTCATTAGATGAAAACCAACAAAAATTGACAAGAACCACGAAAAGTTCTTGTATTTTAAGATAATATCTTACTCTATTCAGGAAAAAACTTCCAGCTCGCTGAAATATGTTCATTTGCTGAAAACCATCAAAACCACGAAAAGTTCTTGTATTTGAAGATAAAATCTTTTTGCTTTGAAGAAGAAAGATCTCGCTGACTGAAATAAGTTAATTAGATGAAAACCAACAAAAATTGACAAGAACCACGAAAAGTTCTTGTATTTTAAGATAAAATCTTACTCTATTAAGGAAAAAACATCCAGCTCGCTGAAATATGTTCATTTGCTGAAAACCATCAAAACCACGAAAAGTTCTTGTATTTGAAGATAAAATCTTTTTGCTTTGAAGAAGAAAGATCTAGCTGACTGAAATAAGTTCATTAGATGAAAACCAACAAAAATTGACAAGAACCACGAAAAGTTCTTGTATTTTAAGATAATATCTTACTCTGTTCAGGAAAAAACTTCCAGCTTGCTGAAATATGTTCATTTGCTGAAAACCATCAAAACCACGAAAAGTTCTTGTATTTGAAGAAAAAATCTTTTTGCTTTGAAGAAGAAAGATCCAGCTGACTGAAATAAGTTCATTAGATGAAAACCAACAAAAATTGACAAGAACCACGAAAAGTTCTTGTATTTTAAGATAAAATCTTACGCTATTAAAGAAAAAACTCCCAGCTCGCTGAAATATGTTCATTTGCTGAAAACCAACAAAACCACGAAAAGTTCTTGTATTTGAAGTTAAAATCTTTTTTCTTTGAAGAAGAATGATCCAGCTGACTGAAATAAGTTCATTAGATGAAAACCAACAAAAATTGACAAGAACCACGAAAAGTTCTTGTATTTTAAGATAAAATCTTACGCTATTAAAGAAAAAACTCCCAGCTCGCTGAAATATGTTCATTTGCTGAAAACCAACAAAACCACGAAAAGTTCTTGTATTTGAAGTTAAAATCTTTTTTCTTTGAAGAAGAATGATCCAGCTGACTGAAATAAGTTCATTAGATGAAAACCAACAAAAATTGACAAGAACCACGAAAAGTTCTTGTATTTTAAGATAATATCTTACTCTATTCAGGAAAAAACTTCCAGCTCGCTGAAATATGTTCATTTGCTGAAAACCATCAAAACCACGAAAAGTTCTTGTATTTGAAGATAAAATCTTTTTGCTTTGAAGAAGAAAGATCGAGCTGACTGAAATAAGTTCATTAGATGAAAACCAACAAAAATTGACAAGAACCACGAAAAGTTCTTGTATTTTAAGATAAAATCTTACGCTATTAAAGAAAAAACTCCCAGCTCGCTGAAATATGTTCATTTGCTGAAAACCAACAAAACCACGAAAAGTTCTTGTATTTCAAGATAAAATCTTTTTTCTTTGAAGAAGAATGATCCAGCTGACTGAAATAAGTTCATTAGATGAAAACCAACAAAAATTGACAAGAAACACGAAAAGTTCTTGTATTTTAAGATAAAATCTTACTCTATTAAGGAAAAAACTTCCAGCTCGCTGAAATATGTTCATTTGCTGAAAACCATCAAAACCACGAAAAGTTCTTGTATTTGAAGATAAAATCTTTTTGCTTTGAAGAAGAAAGATCTAGCTGACTGAAATAAGTTCATTAGATGAAAACCAACAAAAATTGACAAGAACCACGAAAAGTTCTTGTATTTTAAGATAAAATCTTACTCTATTAAGGAAAAAACATCCAGCTCGCTGAAATATGTTCATTTGCTGAAAACCATCAAAACCACGAAAAGTTCTTGTATTTGAAGATAAAATCTTTTTGCTTTGAAGAAGAAAGATCTAGGTGACTGAAATAAGTTCATTAGATGAAAACCAACAAAAATTGACAAGAACCACGAAAAGTTCTTGTATTTTAAGATAGAATCTTACTCTATTAAGGAAATAACTTCCAGCTCGCTGAAATCTGTTCATTTGCTGAAAACCATCAAAACCACGAAAAGTTCTTGTATTTGAAGATAAAATCTTTTTGCTTTGAAGAAGAAAGATCTAGCTGACTGAAATAAGTTCATTAGATGAAAACCAACAAAAATTGACAAGAACCACGAAAAGTTCTTGTATTTTAAGATAATATCTTACTCTGTTCAGGAAAAAACTTCCAGCTTGCTGAAATATGTTCATTTGCTGAAAACCATCAAAACCACGAAAAGTTCTTGTATTTGAAGATAAAATCTTTTTGCTTTGAAGAAGAAAGATCTCGCTGACTGAAATAAGTTCATTAGATGAAAACCAACAAAAATTGACAAGAACCACGAAAAGTTCTTGTATTTTAAGATAAAATCTTACGCTATTAAAGAAAAAACTCCCAGCTCGCTGAAATATGTTCATTTGCTGAAAACCAACAAAACCACGAAAAGTTCTTGTATTTGAAGATAAAATCTTTTTTCTTTGAAGAAGAATGATCCAGCTGACTGAAATAAGTTCATTAGATGAAAACCAACAAAAATTGACAAGAACCACGAAAAGTTCTTGTATTTTAAGATAAAATCTTACTCTATTAAGGAAAAAACTTCCAGCTCGCTGAAATATGTTCATTTGCTGAAAACCATCAAAACCACAAAAAGTTCTTGTATTTGAAGATAAAATCTTTTTGCTTTGAAGAAGAAAGATCTAGCTGACTGAAATAAGTTCATTAGATGAAAACCAACAAAAATTGACAAGAACCACGAAAAGTTCTTGTATTTTAAGATAAAATCTTACTCTATTAAGGAAAAAACATCCAGCTCGCTGAAATATGTTCATTTGCTGAAAACCATCAAAACCACGAAAAGTTCTTGTATTTGAAGATAAAATCTTTTTGCTTTGAAGAAGAAAGATCTAGCTGACTGAAATAAGTTCATTAGATGAAAACCAACAAAAATTGACAAGAACCACGAAAAGTTCTTGTATTTTAAGATAGAATCTTACTCTATTAAGGAAATAACTTCCAGCTCGCTGAAATCTGTTCATTTGCTGAAAACCATCAAAACCACGAAAAGTTCTTGTATTTGAAGATAAAATCTTTTTTCTTTGAAGAAGAATGATCCAGCTGACTGAAATAAGTTCATTAGATGAAAACCAACAAAAATTGACAAGAAACACGAAAAGTTCTTGTATTTTAAGATAAAATCTTACTCTATTAAGGAAAAAACTTCCAGCTCGCTGAAATATGTTCATTTGCTGAAAACCATCAAAACCACGAAAAGTTCTTGTATTTGAAGATAAAATCTTTTTGCTTTGAAGAAGAAAGATCTAGCTGACTGAAATAAGTTCATTAGATGAAAACCAACAAAAATTGACAAGAACCACGAAAAGTTCTTGTATTTTAAGATAAAATCTTACTCTATTAAGGAAAAAACATCCAGCTCGCTGAAATATGTTCATTTGCTGAAAACCATCAAAACCACGAAAAGTTCTTGTATTTGAAGATAAAATCTTTTTGCTTTGAAGAAGAAAGATCTGGGTGACTGAAATAAGTTCATTAGATGAAAACCAACAAAAATTGACAAGAACCACGAAAAGTTCTTGTATTTTAAGATAGAATCTTACTCTATTAAGGAAATAACTTCCAGCTCGCTGAAATCTGTTCATTTGCTGAAAACCATCAAAACCACGAAAAGTTCTTGTATTTGAAGATAAAATCTTTTTGCTTTGAAGAAGAAAGATCTAGCTGACTGAAATAAGTTCATTAGATGAAAACCAACAAAAATTGACAAGAACCACGAAAAGTTCTTGTATTTTAAGATAATATCTTACTCTATTCAGGAAAAAACTTCCAGCTCGCTGAAATATGTTCATTTGCTGAAAACCATCAAAACCACGAAAAGTTCTTGTATTTGAAGATAAAATCTTTTTGCTTTGAAGAAGAAAGATCTTGCTGACTGAAATAAGTTCATTAGATGAAAACCAACAAAAATTGACAAGAACCACGAAAAGTTCTTGTATTTTAAGATAATATCTTACTCTATTCAGGAAAAAACTTCCAGCTCGCTGAAATATGTTCATTTGCTGAAAACCATCAAAACCACGAAAAGTTCTTGTATTTGAAGATAAAATCTTTTTGCTTTGAAGAAGAAAGATCTCGCTGACTGAAATAAGTTAATTAGATGAAAACCAACAAAAATTGACAAGAACCACGAAAAGTTCTTGTATTTTAAGATAAAATCTTACTCTATTAAGGAAAAAACATCCAGCTCGCTGAAATATGTTCATTTGCTGAAAACCATCAAAACCACGAAAAGTTCTTGTATTTGAAGATAAAATCTTTTTGCTTTGAAGAAGAAAGATCTAGCTGACTGAAATAAGTTCATTAGATGAAAACCAACAAAAATTGACAAGAACCACGAAAAGTTCTTGTATTTTAAGATAATATCTTACTCTGTTCAGGAAAAAACTTCCAGCTTGCTGAAATATGTTCATTTGCTGAAAACCATCAAAACCACGAAAAGTTCTTGTATTTGAAGATAAAATCTTTTTGCTTTGAAGAAGAAAGATCTAGCTGACTGAAATAAGTTCATTAGATGAAAACCAACAAAAATTGACAAGAACCACGAAAAGTTCTTGTATTTTAAGATAAAATCTTACGCTATTAAAGAAAAAACTCCCAGCTCGCTGAAATATGTTCATTTGCTGAAAACCAACAAAACCACGAAAAGTTCTTGTATTTGAAGATAAAATCTTTTTTCTTTGAAGAAGAATGATCCAGCTGACTGAAATAAGTTCATTAGATGAAAACCAACAAAAATTGACAAGAACCACGAAAAGTTCTTGTATTTTAAGATAAAATCTTACTCTATTAAGGAAAAAACTTCCAGCTCGCTGAAATATGTTCATTTGCTGAAAACCATCAAAACCACGAAAAGTTCTTGCATTTGAAGATAAAATCTTTTTGCTTTGAAGAAGAAAGATCTAGCTGACTGAAATAAGTTCATTAGATGAAAACCAACAAAAATTGACCAGAACCACGAAAAGTTCTTGTATTTTAAGATAGAATCTTACTCTATTAAGGAAATAACTTCCAGCTCGCTGAAATCTGTTCATTTGCTGAAAACCATCAAAACCACGAAAAGTTCTTGTATTTGAAGATAAAATCTTTTTGCTTTGAAGAAGAATGATCTAGCTGACTGAAATAAGTTCATTAGATGAAAACCAACAAAAATTGACAAGAAACACGAAAAGTTCTTGTATTTTAAGATAAAATCTTACTCTATTAAGGAAAAAACTTCCAGCTCGCTGAAATCTGTTCATTTGCTGAAAACCAACAAAACCACCAAAAGTTCTTGTATTTGAAGATAAAATCTTTTTGCTCTGAAGAAGAAAGATCTAGCTGACTGAAATAAGTTCATTAGATGAAAACCAACAAAAATTGACAAGAACCACGAAAAGTTCTTGTATTTTAAGATAAAATCTTAGGCAATTAAAGAAAAAACTTCCAGCTCGCTGAAATCTGTTCATTTGCTGAAAACCATCAAAACCACGAAAAGTTCTTGTATTTGAAGATAAAATCTTTTTGCTTTGAAGAAGAAAGATCCAGCTGACTGAAATAAGTTCATTAGATGAAAACCAACAAAAATTGACAAGAACCACGAAAAGCTCTTGTATTTTAAGATAATATCTTACTCTATTCAGGAAAAAACTTCCAGCTCGCTGAAATATGTTCATTTGCTGAAAACCATCAAAACCACGAAAAGTTCTTGTATTTGAAGATAAAATCTTTTTGCTTTGAAGAAGAAAGATCGAGCTGACTGAAATAAGTTCATTAGATGAAAACCAACAAAAATTGACAAGAACCACGAAAAGTTCTTGTATTTTAAGATAAAATCTTACGCTATTAAAGAAAAAACTCCCAGCTCGCTGAAATATGTTCATTTGCTGAAAACCAACAAAACCACGAAAAGTTCTTGTATTTGAAGATAAAATCTTTTTTCTTTGAAGAAGAATGATCCAGCTGACTGAAATAAGTTCATTAGATGAAAACCAACAAAAATTGACAAGAAACACGAAAAGTTCTTGTATTTTAAGATAAAATCTTACTCTATTAAGGAAAAAACTTCCAGCTCGCTGAAATATGTTCATTTGCTGAAAACCATCAAAACCACGAAAAGTTCTTGTATTTGAAGATAAAATCTTTTTGCTTTGAAGAAGAAAGATCTAGCTGACTGAAATAAGTTCATTAGATGAAAACCAACAAAAATTGACAAGAACCACGAAAAGTTCTTGTATTTTAAGATAAAATCTTACTCTATTAAGGAAAAAACATCCAGCTCGCTGAAATATGTTCATTTGCTGAAAACCATCAAAACCACGAAAAGTTCTTGTATTTGAAGATAAAATCTTTTTGCTTTGAAGAAGAAAGATCTAGGTGACTGAAATAAGTTCATTAGATGAAAACCAACAAAAATTGACAAGAACCACGAAAAGTTCTTGTATTTTAAGATAGAATCTTACTCTATTAAGGAAATAACTTCCAGCTCGCTGAAATCTGTTCATTTGCTGAAAACCATCAAAACCACGAAAAGTTCTTGTATTTGAAGATAAAATCTTTTTGCTTTGAAGAAGAAAGATCTAGCTGACTGAAATAAGTTCATTAGATGAAAATCAACAAAAATTGACAAGAACCACGAAAAGTTCTTGTATTTTAAGATAATATCTTACTCTATTCAGGAAAAAACTTCCAGCTCGCTGAAATATGTTCATTTGCTGAAAACCATCAAAACCACGAAAAGTTCTTGTATTTGAAGATAAAATCTTTTTGCTTTGAAGAAGAAAGATCTTGCTGACTGAAATAAGTTCATTAGATGAAAACCAACAAAAATTGACAAGAACCACGAAAAGTTCTTGTATTTTAAGATAAAATCTTACTCCATTAAGGAAAAAACTTCCAGCTCGCTGAAATATGTTCATTTGCTGAAAACCATCAAAACCACGAAAAGTTCTTGTATTTGAAGATAAAATCTTTTTGCTTTGAAGAAGAAAGATCTAGCTGACTGAAATAAGTTCATTAGATGAAAACCAACAAAAATTGACAAGAACCACGAAAAGTTCTTGTATTTTAAGATAAAATCTTACTCTATTAAGGAAAAAACTTCCAGCTCGCTGAAATCTGTTCATTTGCTGAAAACCATCAAAACCACCAAAAGTTCTTGTATTTGAAGAGTAAATCTTTTTGCTTTGAAGAAGAAAGATCTCGCTGACTGAAATACGTTCATTAGATGAAAACCAACAAAAATTGACAAGAACCACGAAAAGTTCTTGTATTTTAAGATAAAATCTTACTCTATTAAGGAAAAAACATCCAGCTCGCTGAAATATGTTCATTTGCTGAAAACCATCAAAACCACGAAAAGTTCTTGTATTTGAAGATAAAATCTTTTTGCTTTGAAGAAGAAAGATCTAGCTGACTGAAATAAGTTCATGAGATGAAAACCAACAAAAATTGACAAGAACCACGAAAAGTTCTTGTATTTTAAGATAGAATCTTACTCTATTAAGGAAATAACTTCCAGCTCGCTGAAATCTGTTCATTTGCGGAAAACCATCAAAACCACGAAAAGTTCTTGTATTTGAAGATAAAATCTTTTTGCTTTGAAGAAGAAAGATCTAGCTGACTGAAATAAGTTCATTAGATGAAAACCAACAAAAATTGACAAGAACCACGAAAAGTTCTTGTATTTTAAGATAAAATCTTACTCTATTCAGGAAAAAACTTCCAGCTCGCTGAAATATGTTCATTTGCTGAAAACCATCAAAAGCACGAAAAGTTCTTGTATTTGAAGATAAAATCTTTTTGCTTTGAAGAAGAAAGATCCAGCTGACTGAAATAAGTTCATTAGATGAAAACCAACAAAAATTGACAAGAACCACGAAAAGTTCTTGTATTTTAAGATAAAATCTTACTCTATTAAGGAAAAAACTTCCAGCTCGCTGAAGTCTGTTCATTTGCTGAAAACCAACAAAACCACCAAAAGTTCTTATATTTGAAGATAAAATCTTTTTGCTCTGAAGAAGAAAGATCCAGCTGACTGAAATAAGTTCATTGGATGAAAACCAACAAAAATTGACAAGAACCACGAAAAGTTCTTGTATTTTAAGATAAAATCTTACTCTATTAAGGAAAAAACATCCAGCTCGCTGAAATATGTTCATTTGCTGAAAACCAACAAAACCACGAAAAGTTCTTGTATTTGAAGATAAAATCTTTTTGCTTTGAAGAAGAAAGATCTAGCTGACTGAAATAAGTTCATAAGATGAAAACCAACAAAAATTGACAAGAACCACGAAAGGTTCTTGTATTTTAAGATAAAATCTTACTCTATTCAGGAAAAAACTTCCAGCTCGCTGAAATATGTTCATTTCCTGAAAACCATCAAAACCTCGAAAAGTTCTTGTATTTGAAGATAAAATCTTTTTGCTTTGAAGAAGAAAGATCTAGCTGATTGAAATAAGTTCATTAGATGAAAACCAACAAAAATTGACAAGAACCACGAAAAGTTCTTGTATTTTAAGATAAAATCTTACTCTATTAAGGAAAAAACTTCCAGCTCGCTGAAGTCTGTTCATTTGCTGAAAACCAACAAAACCACCAAAAGTTCTTGTATTTGAAGATAAAATCTTTTTGCTCTGAAGAAGAAAGATCCAGCTGACTGAAATAAGTTCATTAGATGAAAACCAACAAAAATTGACAAGAAACACGAAAAGTTCTTGTATTTTAAGATAAAATCTTACTCTATTAAGGAAAAAACTTCCAGCTCGCTGAAATCTGTTCATTTGCTGAAAACCAACAAAACCACCAAAAGTTCTTGTATTTGAAGATAAAATCTTTTTGCTCTGAAGAAGAAAGATCTCGCTGACTGAAATAAGTTCATGAGATGAAAACCAACAAAAATTGACAAGAACCACGAAAAGTTCTTGTATTTTAACATAAAATCTTACTCTATTAAGGAAAAAACTTCCAGCTCGCTGAAATATGTTCATTTGCTGAAAACCATCAAAACCACGAAAAGTTCTTGTATTTGAAGATAAAATCTTTTTGCTTTGAAGAAGAAAGATCTAGCTGACTGAAATAAGTTCATTAGATGAAAACCAACAAAAATTGACAAGAACCACGAAAAGTTCTTGTATTTTAAGATAAAATCTTACTCTATTAAGGAAAAAACATCCAGCTCGCTGAAATATGTTCATTTGCTGAAAACCATCAAAACCACGAAAAGTTCTTGTATTTGAAGATAAAATCTTTTTGCTTTGAAGAAGAAAGATCTAGCTGACTGAAATAAGTTCATTCGATGAAAACCAACAAAAATTGACAAGAACCACGAAAAGTTCTTGTATTTTAAGATAGAATCTTACTCTATTAAGGAAAAAACATCCAGCTCGCTGAAATATGTTCATTTGCTGAAAACCAACAAAACCACGAAAAGTTCTTGTATTTGAAGATAAAATCTTTTTGCTTTGAAGAAGAAAGATCTAGCTGACTGAAATAAGTTCATGAGATGAAAACCAACAAAAATTGACAAGAACCACGAAAAGTTCTTGTATTTTAAGATAGAATCTTACTCTATTAAGGAAATAACTTCCAGCTCGCTGAAATCTGTTCATTTGCGGAAAACCATCAAAACCACGAAAAGTTCTTGTATTTGAAGATAAAATCTTTTTGCTTTGAAGAAGAAAGATCTAGCTGACTGAAATAAGTTCATTAGATGAAAACCAACAAAAATTGACAAGAACCACGAAAAGTTCTTGTATTTTAAGATAAAATCTTACTCTATTCAGGAAAAAACTTCCAGCTCGCTGAAATATGTTCATTTGCTGAAAACCATCAAAAGCACGAAAAGTTCTTGTATTTGAAGATAAAATCTTTTTGCTTTGAAGAAGAAAGATCCAGCTGACTGAAATAAGTTCATTAGATGAAAACCAACAAAAATTGACAAGAACCACGAAAAGTTCTTGTATTTTAAGATAAAATCTTACTCTATTAAGGAAAAAACTTCCAGCTCGCTGAAGTCTGTTCATTTGCTGAAAACCAACAAAACCACCAAAAGTTCTTATATTTGAAGATAAAATCTTTTTGCTCTGAAGAAGAAAGATCCAGCTGACTGAAATAAGTTCATTGGATGAAAACCAACAAAAATTGACAAGAACCACGAAAAGTTCTTGTATTTTAAGATAAAATCTTACTCTATTAAGGAAAAAACATCCAGCTCGCTGAAATATGTTCATTTGCTGAAAACCAACAAAACCACGAAAAGTTCTTGTATTTGAAGATAAAATCTTTTTGCTTTGAAGAAGAAAGATCTAGCTGACTGAAATAAGTTCATAAGATGAAAACCAACAAAAATTGACAAGAACCACGAAAGGTTCTTGTATTTTAAGATAAAATCTTACTCTATTCAGGAAAAAACTTCCAGCTCGCTGAAATATGTTCATTTCCTGAAAACCATCAAAACCTCGAAAAGTTCTTGTATTTGAAGATAAAATCTTTTTGCTTTGAAGAAGAAAGATCTAGCTGATTGAAATAAGTTCATTAGATGAAAACCAACAAAAATTGACAAGAACCACGAAAAGTTCTTGTATTTTAAGATAAAATCTTACTCTATTAAGGAAAAAACTTCCAGCTCGCTGAAGTCTGTTCATTTGCTGAAAACCAACAAAACCACCAAAAGTTCTTGTATTTGAAGATAAAATCTTTTTGCTCTGAAGAAGAAAGATCCAGCTGACTGAAATAAGTTCATTAGATGAAAACCAACAAAAATTGACAAGAAACACGAAAAGTTCTTGTATTTTAAGATAAAATCTTACTCTATTAAGGAAAAAACTTCCAGCTCGCTGAAATCTGTTCATTTGCTGAAAACCAACAAAACCACCAAAAGTTCTTGTATTTGAAGATAAAATCTTTTTGCTCTGAAGAAGAAAGATCTCGCTGACTGAAATAAGTTCATGAGATGAAAACCAACAAAAATTGACAAGAACCACGAAAAGTTCTTGTATTTTAACATAAAATCTTACTCTATTAAGGAAAAAACTTCCAGCTCGCTGAAATATGTTCATTTGCTGAAAACCATCAAAACCACGAAAAGTTCTTGTATTTGAAGATAAAATCTTTTTGCTTTGAAGAAGAAAGATCTAGCTGACTGAAATAAGTTCATTAGATGAAAACCAACAAAAATTGACAAGAACCACGAAAAGTTCTTGTATTTTAAGATAAAATCTTACTCTATTAAGGAAAAAACATCCAGCTCGCTGAAATATGTTCATTTGCTGAAAACCATCAAAACCACGAAAAGTTCTTGTATTTGAAGATAAAATCTTTTTGCTTTGAAGAAGAAAGATCTAGCTGACTGAAATAAGTTCATTCGATGAAAACCAACAAAAATTGACAAGAACCACGAAAAGTTCTTGTATTTTAAGATAGAATCTTACTCTATTAAGGAAAAAACATCCAGCTCGCTGAAATATGTTCATTTGCTGAAAACCAACAAAACCACGAAAAGTTCTTGTATTTGAAGATAAAATCTTTTTGCTTTGAAGAAGAAAGATCTAGCTGACTGAAATAAGTTCATAAGATGAAAACCAACAAAAATTGACAAGAACCACGAAAAGTTCTTGTATTTTAAGATAAAATCTTACTCTATTCAGGAAAAAACTTCCAGCTCGCTGAAATATGTTCATTTCCTGAAAACCATCAAAACCTCGAAAAGTTCTTGTATTTGAAGATAAAATCTTTTTGCTTTGAAGAAGAAAGATCTAGCTGATTGAAATAAGTTCATTAGATGAAAACCAACAAAAATTGACAAGAACCACGAAAAGTTCTTGTATTTTAAGATAAAATCTTACTCTATTAAGGAAAAAACTTCCAGCTCGCTGAAGTCTGTTCATTTGCTGAAAACCAACAAAACCACCAAAAGTTCTTGTATTTGAAGATAAAATCTTTTTGCTCTGAAGAAGAAAGATCCAGCTGACTGAAATAAGTTCATTAGATGAAAACCAACAAAAATTGACAAGAAACACGAAAAGTTCTTGTATTTTAAGATAAAATCTTACTCTATTAAGGAAAAAACTTCCAGCTCGCTGAAATCTGTTCATTTGCTGAAAACCAACAAAACCACCAAAAGTTCTTGTATTTGAAGATAAAATCTTTTTGCTCTGAAGAAGAAAGATCTCGCTGACTGAAATAAGTTCATGAGATGAAAACCAACAAAAATTGACAAGAACCACGAAAAGTTCTTGTATTTTAACATAAAATCTTACTCTATTAAGGAAAAAACTTCCAGCTCGCTGAAATATGTTCATTTGCTGAAAACCATCAAAACCACGAAAAGTTCTTGTATTTGAAGATAAAATCTTTTTGCTTTGAAGAAGAAAGATCTAGCTGACTGAAATAAGTTCATTAGATGAAAACCAACAAAAATTGACAAGAACCACGAAAAGTTCTTGTATTTTAAGATAAAATCTTACTCTATTAAGGAAAAAACATCCAGCTCGCTGAAATATGTTCATTTGCTGAAAACCATCAAAACCACGAAAAGTTCTTGTATTTGAAGATAAAATCTTTTTGCTTTGAAGAAGAAAGATCTAGCTGACTGAAATAAGTTCATTCGATGAAAACCAACAAAAATTGACAAGAACCACGAAAAGTTCTTGTATTTTAAGATAGAATCTTACTCTATTAAGGAAATAACTTCCAGCTCGCTGAAATCTGTTCATTTGCTGAAAACCATCAAAACCACGAAAAGTTCTTGTATTTGAAGATAAAATCTTTTTTCTTTGAAGAAGAATGATCTCGCTGACTGAAATAAGTTCATTAGATGAAAACCAACAAAAATTGACAAGAAACACGAAAAGTTCTTGTATTTTAAGATAAAATCTTAGGCTATTAAAGAAAAAACTCCCACCTCGCTGAAATATGTTCATTTGCTGAAAACCAACAAAACCACGAAAAGTTCTTGTATTTGAAGATAAAATCTTTTTTCTTTGAAGAAGAAAGATCTAGCTGACTGAAATAAGTTCATTAGATGAAAACCAACAAAAATTGACAAGAACCACGAAAAGTTCTTGTATTTTAAGATAAAATCTTACTCTATGAAGGAAAAAACTTCCAGCTCGCTGAAATATGTTCATTTGCTGAAAACCATCAAAACCACGAAAAGTTCTTGTATTTGAAGATAAAATCTTTTTGCTTTGAAGAAGAAAGATCTAGCTGACTGAAATAAGTTCATTAGATGAAAACCAACAAAAATTGACAAGAACCACGAAAAGTTCTTGTATTTTAAGATAAAATCTTACTCTATTAAGGAAAAAACTTCCAGCTTGCTGAAATCTGTTCATTTGCTGAAAACCATCAAAACCACCAAAAGTTCTTGTATTTGAAGATAAAATCTTTTTGCTTTGAAGAAGAAAGATCAAGCTGACTGAAATAAGTTCATTAGATGAAAACCAACAAAATTTGACAAGAACCACGAAAAGTTCTTGTATTTTAAGATAAAATCTTACTCTATTAAGGAAAAAACTTCCAGTTCGCTGAAATATGTTCATTTCCTGAAAACCATCAAAACAACGAAAAGTTCTTGTATTTGAAGATAAAATCTTTTTGCATTGAAGAAGAAAGATCTAGCTGACTGAAATAAGTTCATCAGATGAAAACCAACAAAAATTGACAAGAACCACGAAAAGTTCTTGTATTTTAAGATAAAATCATAGGCTATTAAAGAAAAAACTTCCAGCTCTCTGAAATCTGTTCATTTGCTGAAAACCATCAAAACCACGAAAAGTTCTTGTATTTGAAGATAAAATCTTTTTGCTTTGAAGAAGAAAGATGTAGCTGACTGAAATAAGTTCATTAGATGAAAACCAACAAAAATTGACAAGAACCACAAAAAGTTCTTGTATTTTAAGATAATATCTTACGCTATTAAAGAAAAAACTTCTGGCTCGCTGAAATATGTTCATTTGCTCAAAACCAACAAAACCACGAAAAGTTCTTGTATTTGAAGATAAACTCTTTTTGCTTTGAAGAAGAAAGATCCAGCTGACTGAAATACGTTCATTCGATGAAAACCAACAAAAATTGACAAGAACCACGAAAAGTTCTTGTATTTTAAGATAAAATCTTACTCTATTAAGGAAAAAACTTCCAGCTCGCTGAAATATGTTCATTTGCTGAAAACCATCAAAACCACGAAAAGTTCTTGTATTTGAAGATAAAATCTTTTTGCTTTGAAGCAGAAAGATCTCGCTGACTGAAATAAGTTCATCAGATGAAAACCAACAAAAATTGACAAGAACCACGAAAAGTTCTTGTATTTTAAGATAAAATCTTACTCTATTAAGGAAAAAACTTCCAGCTCGCTGAAATATGTTCATTTGCTGAAAACCAACAAAACCACCAAAAGTTCTTGTATTTGAAGATAAAATCTTTTTGCTTTGAAGAAGAAAGATCCAGCTGACTGAAATAAGTTCATTAGATGAAAACCAACAAAAATTGACAAGAACCACGAAAAGTTCTTGTATTTTAAGATAAAATCTGACTCTATTAAGGAAAAAACTTCCAGCTCGCTGAAATATGTTCATTTGCTGAAAACCATCAAAACCACGAAAAGTTCTTGTATTTGAAGATAAAATCTTTTTGCTTTGAAGAAGAAAGATCCAGCTGACTGAAATAAGTTCATTAGATGAAAACCAACAAATATTGACAAGAACCACGAAAAGTTCTTGTATTTTAAGATAAAATCTTACTCTATTAAGGAAAAAACTTCCAGCTCGCTGAAATCTGTTCATTTGCTGAAAACCAACAAAACCACCAAAAGTTCTTGTATTTGAAGATAAAATCTTTTTGCTCTGAAGAAGAAAGATCTAGCTGACTGAAATAAGTTCATTAGATGAAAACCAACAAAAATTGACAAGAACCACGAAAAGTTCTTGTATTTTAAGATAAAATCTTAGGCAATTAAAGAAAAAACTTCCAGCTCGCTGAAATATGTTCATTTGCTGAAAACCATCAAAACCACGAAAAGTTCTTGTATTTGAAGATAAAATCTTTTTGCTTTGAAGAAGAAAGATCGAGCTGACTGAAATAAGTTCATTAGATGAAAACCAACAAAAATTGACAAGAACCACGAAAAGTTCTTGTATTTTAAGACAAAATCTTACGCTATTAAAGAAAAAACTCCCAGCTCGCTGAAATATGTTCATTTGCTGAAAACCAACAAAACCACGAAAAGTTCTTGTATTTGAAGATAAAATCTTTTTTCTTTGAAGAAGAAAGATCTAGCTGACTGAAATAAGTTCATTAGATGAAAACCAACAAAAATTGACAAGAAACACGAAAAGTTCTTGTATTTTAAGATAAAATCTTACTCTATTAAGGAAAAAACTTCCAGCTCGCTGAAATATGTTCATTTGCTGAAAACCATCAAAACCACGAAAAGTTCTTGTATTTGAAGATAAAATCTTTTTGCTTTGAAGAAGAAAGATCTAGCTGACTGAAATAAGTTCATCAGATGAAAACCAACAAAAATTGACAAGAACCACGAAAAGTTCTTGTATTTTAAGATAAAATCATAGGCTATTAAAGAAAAAACTTCCAGCTCGCTGAAATCTGTTCATTTGCTGAAAACCATCAAAACCACGAAAAGTTCTTGTATTTGAAGATAAAATCTTTTTGCTTTGAAGAAGAAAGATCAAGCTGACTGAAATAAGTTCATTAGATGAAAACCAACAAAATTTGACAAGAACCACGAAAAGTTCTTGTATTTTAAGATAAAATCTTACTCTATTAAGGAAAAAACTTCCAGTTCGCTGAAATATGTTCATTTCCTGAAAACCATCAAAACAACGAAAAGTTCTTGTATTTGAAGATAAAATCTTTTTGCATTGAAGAAGAAAGATCTAGCTGACTGAAATAAGTTCATCAGATGAAAACCAACAAAAATTGACAAGAACCACGAAAAGTTCTTGTATTTTAAGATAAAATCATAGGCTATTAAAGAAAAAACTTCCAGCTCTCTGAAATCTGTTCATTTGCTGAAAACCATCAAAACCACGAAAAGTTCTTGTATTTGAAGATAAAATCTTTTTGCTTTGAAGAAGAAAGATGTAGCTGACTGAAATAAGTTCATTAGATGAAAACCAACAAAAATTGACAAGAACCACGAAAAGTTCTTGTATTTTAAGATAAAATCTTACTCTATTAAGGAAAAAACTTCCAGCTCGCTGAAGTCTGTTCATTTGCTGAAAACCAACAAAACCACCAAAAGTTCTTGTATTTGAAGATAAAATCTTTTTGCTCTGAAGAAGAAAGATCCAGCTGACTGAAATAAGTTCATTCGATGAAAACCAACAAAAATTGACAAGAAACACGAAAAGTTCTTGTATTTTAAGATAAAATCTTACTCTATTAAGGAAAAAACTTCCAGCTCGCTGAAATCTGTTCATTTGCTGAAAACCAACAAAACCACCAAAAGTTCTTGTATTTGAAGATAAAATCTTTTTGCTCTGAAGAAGAAAGATCTCGCTGACTGAAATAAGTTCATGAGATGAAAACCAACAAAAATTGACAAGAACCACGAAAAGTTCTTGTATTTTAACATAAAATCTTACTCTATTAAGGAAAAAACTTCCAGCTCGCTGAAATATGTTCATTTGCTGAAAACCATCAAAACCACGAAAAGTTCTTGTATTTGAAGATAAAATCTTTTTGCTTTGAAGAAGAAAGATCTAGCTGACTGAAATAAGTTCATGAGATGAAAACCAACAAAAATTGACAAGAACCACGAAAAGTTCTTGTATTTTAACATAAAATCTTACTCTATTAAGGAAAAAACTTCCAGCTCGCTGAAATATGTTCATTTGCTGAAAACCATCAAAACCACGAAAAGTTCTTGTATTTGAAGATAAAATCTTTTTGCTTTGAAGAAGAAAGATCTAGCTGACTGAAATAAGTTCATTAGATGAAAACCAACAAAAATTGACAAGAACCACGAAAAGTTCTTGTATTTTAAGATAAAATCTTACTCTATTAAGGAAAAAACATCCAGCTCGCTGAAATATGTTCATTTGCTGAAAACCATCAAAACCACGAAAAGTTCTTGTATTTGAAGATAAAATCTTTTTGCTTTGAAGAAGAAAGATCTAGCTGACTGAAATAAGTTCATTCGATGAAAACCAACAAAAATTGACAAGAACCACGAAAAGTTCTTGTATTTTAAGATAGAATCTTACTCTATTAAGGAAATAACTTCCAGCTCGCTGAAATCTGTTCATTTGCTGAAAACCATCAAAACCACGAAAAGTTCTTGTATTTGAAGATAAAATCTTTTTTCTTTGAAGAAGAATGATCTCGCTGACTGAAATAAGTTCATTAGATGAAAACCAACAAAAATTGACAAGAAACACGAAAAGTTCTTGTATTTTAAGATAAAATCTTAGGCTATTAAAGAAAAAACTCCCACCTCGCTGAAATATGTTCATTTGCTGAAAACCAACAAAACCACGAAAAGTTCTTGTATTTGAAGATAAAATCTTTTTTCTTTGAAGAAGAAAGATCTAGCTGACTGAAATAAGTTCATTAGATGAAAACCAACAAAAATTGACAAGAACCACGAAAAGTTCTTGTATTTTAAGATAAAATCTTACTCTATGAAGGAAAAAACTTCCAGCTCGCTGAAATATGTTCATTTGCTGAAAACCATCAAAACCACGAAAAGTTCTTGTATTTGAAGATAAAATCTTTTTGCTTTGAAGAAGAAAGATCTAGCTGACTGAAATAAGTTCATTAGATGAAAACCAACAAAAATTGACAAGAACCACGAAAAGTTCTTGTATTTTAAGATAAAATCTTACTCTATTAAGGAAAAAACTTCCAGCTTGCTGAAATCTGTTCATTTGCTGAAAACCATCAAAACCACCAAAAGTTCTTGTATTTGAAGATAAAATCTTTTTGCTTTGAAGAAGAAAGATCAAGCTGACTGAAATAAGTTCATTAGATGAAAACCAACAAAATTTGACAAGAACCACGAAAAGTTCTTGTATTTTAAGATAAAATCTTACTCTATTAAGGAAAAAACTTCCAGTTCGCTGAAATATGTTCATTTCCTGAAAACCATCAAAACAACGAAAAGTTCTTGTATTTGAAGATAAAATCTTTTTGCATTGAAGAAGAAAGATCTAGCTGACTGAAATAAGTTCATCAGATGAAAACCAACAAAAATTGACAAGAACCACGAAAAGTTCTTGTATTTTAAGATAAAATCATAGGCTATTAAAGAAAAAACTTCCAGCTCTCTGAAATCTGTTCATTTGCTGAAAACCATCAAAACCACGAAAAGTTCTTGTATTTGAAGATAAAATCTTTTTGCTTTGAAGAAGAAAGATGTAGCTGACTGAAATAAGTTCATTAGATGAAAACCAACAAAAATTGACAAGAACCACAAAAAGTTCTTGTATTTTAAGATAATATCTTACGCTATTAAAGAAAAAACTTCTGGCTCGCTGAAATATGTTCATTTGCTCAAAACCAACAAAACCACGAAAAGTTCTTGTATTTGAAGATAAACTCTTTTTGCTTTGAAGAAGAAAGATCCAGCTGACTGAAATACGTTCATTCGATGAAAACCAACAAAAATTGACAAGAACCACGAAAAGTTCTTGTATTTTAAGATAAAATCTTACTCTATTAAGGAAAAAACTTCCAGCTCGCTGAAATATGTTCATTTGCTGAAAACCATCAAAACCACGAAAAGTTCTTGTATTTGAAGATAAAATCTTTTTGCTTTGAAGCAGAAAGATCTCGCTGACTGAAATAAGTTCATCAGATGAAAACCAACAAAAATTGACAAGAACCACGAAAAGTTCTTGTATTTTAAGATAAAATCTTACTCTATTAAGGAAAAAACTTCCAGCTCGCTGAAATATGTTCATTTGCTGAAAACCAACAAAACCACCAAAAGTTCTTGTATTTGAAGATAAAATCTTTTTGCTTTGAAGAAGAAAGATCCAGCTGACTGAAATAAGTTCATTAGATGAAAACCAACAAAAATTGACAAGAACCACGAAAAGTTCTTGTATTTTAAGATAAAATCTGACTCTATTAAGGAAAAAACTTCCAGCTCGCTGAAATATGTTCATTTGCTGAAAACCATCAAAACCACGAAAAGTTCTTGTATTTGAAGATAAAATCTTTTTGCTTTGAAGAAGAAAGATCCAGCTGACTGAAATAAGTTCATTAGATGAAAACCAACAAATATTGACAAGAACCACGAAAAGTTCTTGTATTTTAAGATAAAATCTTACTCTATTAAGGAAAAAACTTCCAGCTCGCTGAAATCTGTTCATTTGCTGAAAACCAACAAAACCACCAAAAGTTCTTGTATTTGAAGATAAAATCTTTTTGCTCTGAAGAAGAAAGATCTAGCTGACTGAAATAAGTTCATTAGATGAAAACCAACAAAAATTGACAAGAACCACGAAAAGTTCTTGTATTTTAAGATAAAATCTTAGGCAATTAAAGAAAAAACTTCCAGCTCGCTGAAATCTGTTCATTTGCTGAAAACCATCAAAACCACGAAAAGTTCTTGTATTTGAAGATAAAATCTTTTTGCTTTGAAGAAGAAAGATCCAGCTGACTGAAATAAGTTCATTAGATGAAAACCAACAAAAATTGACAAGAACCACGAAAAGTTCTTGTATTTTAAGATAAAATCTTACTCTATTCAGGAAAAAACTTCCAGCTCGCTGAAATATGTTCATTTGCTGAAAACCATCAAAACCACGAAAAGTTCTTGTATTTGAAGATAAAATCTTTTTGCTTTGAAGAAGAAAGATCGAGCTGACTGAAATAAGTTCATTAGATGAAAACCAACAAAAATTGACAAGAACCACGAAAAGTTCTTGTATTTTAAGACAAAATCTTACGCTATTAAAGAAAAAACTCCCAGCTCGCTGAAATATGTTCATTTGCTGAAAACCAACAAAACCACGAAAAGTTCTTGTATTTGAAGATAAAATCTTTTTTCTTTGAAGAAGAAAGATCTAGCTGACTGAAATAAGTTCATTAGATGAAAACCAACAAAAATTGACAAGAAACACGAAAAGTTCTTGTATTTTAAGATAAAATCTTACTCTATTAAGGAAAAAACTTCCAGCTCGCTGAAATATGTTCATTTGCTGAAAACCATCAAAACCACGAAAAGTTCTTGTATTTGAAGATAAAATCTTTTTGCTTTGAAGAAGAAAGATCTAGCTGACTGAAATAAGTTCATCAGATGAAAACCAACAAAAATTGACAAGAACCACGAAAAGTTCTTGTATTTTAAGATAAAATCATAGGCTATTAAAGAAAAAACTTCCAGCTCGCTGAAATCTGTTCATTTGCTGAAAACCATCAAAACCACGAAAAGTTCTTGTATTTGAAGATAAAATCTTTTTGCTTTGAAGAAGAAAGATCAAGCTGACTGAAATAAGTTCATTAGATGAAAACCAACAAAGTTTGACAAGAACCACGAAAAGTTCTTGTATTTTAAGATAAAATCTTACTCTATTAAGGAAAAAACTTCCAGTTCGCTGAAATATGTTCATTTCCTGAAAACCATCAAAACAACGAAAAGTTCTTGTATTTGAAGATAAAATCTTTTTGCATTGAAGAAGAAAGATCTAGCTGACTGAAATAAGTTCATCAGATGAAAACCAACAAAAATTGACAAGAACCACGAAAAGTTCTTGTATTTTAAGATAAAATCATAGGCTATTAAAGAAAAAACTTCCAGCTCTCTGAAATCTGTTCATTTGCTGAAAACCATCAAAACCACGAAAAGTTCTTGTATTTGAAGATAAAATCTTTTTGCTTTGAAGAAGAAAGATGTAGCTGACTGAAATAAGTTCATTAGATGAAAACCAACAAAAATTGACAAGAACCACGAAAAGTTCTTGTATTTTAAGATAAAATCTTACTCTATTAAGGAAAAAACTTCCAGCTCGCTGAAGTCTGTTCATTTGCTGAAAACCAACAAAACCACCAAAAGTTCTTGTATTTGAAGATAAAATCTTTTTGCTCTGAAGAAGAAAGATCCAGCTGACTGAAATAAGTTCATTCGATGAAAACCAACAAAAATTGACAAGAAACACGAAAAGTTCTTGTATTTTAAGATAAAATCTTACTCTATTAAGGAAAAAACTTCCAGCTCGCTGAAATCTGTTCATTTGCTGAAAACCAACAAAACCACCAAAAGTTCTTGTATTTGAAGATAAAATCTTTTTGCTCTGAAGAAGAAAGATCTCGCTGACTGAAATAAGTTCATGAGATGAAAACCAACAAAAATTGACAAGAACCACGAAAAGTTCTTGTATTTTAACATAAAATCTTACTCTATTAAGGAAAAAACTTCCAGCTCGCTGAAATATGTTCATTTGCTGAAAACCATCAAAACCACGAAAAGTTCTTGTATTTGAAGATAAAATCTTTTTGCTTTGAAGAAGAAAGATCTAGCTGACTGAAATAAGTTCATTAGATGAAAACCAACAAAAATTGACAAGAACCACGAAAAGTTCTTGTATTTTAAGATAAAATCTTACTCTATTAAGGAAAAAACATCCAGCTCGCTGAAATATGTTCATTTGCTGAAAACCATCAAAACCACGAAAAGTTCTTGTATTTGAAGATAAAATCTTTTTGCTTTGAAGAAGAAAGATCTAGCTGACTGAAATAAGTTCATTCGATGAAAACCAACAAAAATTGACAAGAACCACGAAAAGTTCTTGTATTTTAAGATAGAATCTTACTCTATTAAGGAAATAACTTCCAGCTCGCTGAAATCTGTTCATTTGCTGAAAACCATCAAAACCACGAAAAGTTCTTGTATTTGAAGATAAAATCTTTTTTCTTTGAAGAAGAATGATCTAGCTGACTGAAATAAGTTCATTAGATGAAAACCAACAAAAATTGACAAGAAACACGAAAAGTTCTTGTATTTTAAGATAAAATCTTAGGCTATTAAAGAAAAAACTCCCACCTCGCTGAAATATGTTCATTTGCTGAAAACCAACAAAACCACGAAAAGTTCTTGTATTTGAAGATAAAATCTTTTTGCTTTGAAGAAGAAAGATCTAGCTGACTGAAATAAGTTCATAAGATGAAAACCAACAAAAATTGACAAGAACCACGAAAAGTTCTTGTATTTTAAGATAAAATCTTACTCTATTCAGGAAAAAACTTCCAGCTCGCTGAAATCTGTTCATTTCCTGAAAACCATCAAAACCACGAAAAGTTCTTGTATTTGAAGATAAAATCTTTTTGCTTTGAAGAAGAAAGATCCAGCTGATTGAAATAAGTTCATTAGATGAAAACCAACAAAAATTGACAAGAACCACGAAAAGTTCTTGTATTTTAAGATAAAATCTTACTCTATTAAGGAAAAAACTTCCAGCTCGCTGAAGTCTGTTCATTTGCTGAAAACCAACAAAACCACCAAAAGTTCTTGTATTTGAAGATAAAATCTTTTTGCTCTGAAGAAGAAAGATCCAGCTGACTGAAATAAGTTCATTAGATGAAAACCAACAAAAATTGACAAGAAACACGAAAAGTTCTTGTATTTTAAGATAAAATCTTACTCTATTAAGGAAAAAACTTCCAGCTCGCTGAAATCTGTTCATTTGCTGAAAACCAACAAAACCACCAAAAGTTCTTGTATTTGAAGATAAAATCTTTTTGCTCTGAAGAAGAAAGATCTCGCTGACTGAAATAAGTTCATGAGATGAAAACCAACAAAAATTGACAAGAACCACGAAAAGTTCTTGTATTTTAACATAAAATCTTACACTATTAAGGAAAAAACTTCCAGCTCGCTGAAATATGTTCATTTGCTGAAAACCATCAAAACCACGAAAAGTTCTTGTATTTGAAGATAAAATCTTTTTGCTTTGAAGAAGAAAGATCTAGCTGACTGAAATAAGTTCATTAGATGAAAACCAACAAAAATTGACAAGAACCACGAAAAGTTCTTGTATTTTAAGATAAAATCTTACTCTATTAAGGAAAAAACATCCAGCTCGCTGAAATATGTTCATTTGCTGAAAACCAACAAAACCACGAAAAGTTCTTGTATTTGAAGATAAAATCTTTTTTCTTTGAAGAAGAAAGATCTAGCTGACTGAAATAAGTTCATTAGATGAAAACCAACAAAAATTGACAAGAAACACGAAAAGTTCTTGTATTTTAAGATAAAATCTTACTCTATTAAGGAAAAAACTTCCAGCTCGCTGAAATATGTTCATTTGCTGAAAACCATCAAAACCACGAAAAGTTCTTGTATTTGAAGATAAAATCTTTTTGCTTTGAAGAAGAAAGATCTAGCTGACTGAAATAAGTTCATTAGATGAAAACCAACAAAAATTGACAAGAACCACGAAAAGTTCTTGTATTTTAAGATAAAATCTTACTCTATTAAGGAAAAAACTTCCAGTTCGCTGAAATATGTTCATTTCCTGAAAACCATCAAAACACCGAAAAGTTCTTGTATTTGAAGATAAAATCTTTTTGCATTGAAGAAGAAAGATCTAGCTGACTGAAATAAGTTCATCAGATGAAAACCAACAAAAATTGACAAGAACCACGAAAAGTTCTTGTATTTTAAGATAAAATCATAGGCTATTAAAGAAAAAACTTCCAGCTCGCTGAAATCTGTTCATTTGCTGAAAACCATCAAAACCACGAAAAGTTCTTGTATTTGAAGATAAAATCTTTTTGCTTTGAAGAAGAAAGATCAAGCTGACTGAAATAAGTTCATTAGATGAAAACCAACAAAATTTGACAAGAACCACGAAAAGTTCTTGTATTTTAAGATAAAATCTTACTCTATTAAGGAAAAAACTTCCAGTTCGCTGAAATATGTTCATTTCCTGAAAACCATCAAAACAACGAAAAGTTCTTGTATTTGAAGATAAAATCTTTTTGCATTGAAGAAGAAAGATCTAGCTGACTGAAATAAGTTCATCAGATGAAAACCAACAAAAATTGACAAGAACCACGAAAAGTTCTTGTATTTTAAGATAAAATCATAGGCTATTAAAGAAAAAACTTCCAGCTCTCTGAAATCTGTTCATTTGCTGAAAACCATCAAAACCACGAAAAGTTCTTGTATTTGAAGATAAAATCTTTTTGCTTTGAAGAAGAAAGATGTAGCTGACTGAAATAAGTTCATTAGATGAAAACCAACAAAAATTGACAAGAACCACAAAAAGTTCTTGTATTTTAAGATAATATCTTACGCTATTAAAGAAAAAACTTCTGGCTCGCTGAAATATGTTCATTTGCTCAAAACCAACAAAACCACGAAAAGTTCTTGTATTTGCAGATAAACTCTTTTTGCTTTGAAGAAGAAAGATCCAGCTGACTGAAATACGTTCATTCGATGAAAACCAACAAAAATTGACAAGAACCACGAAAAGTTCTTGTATTTTAAGATAAAATCTTACTCTATTAAGGAAAAAACTTCCAGCTCGCTGAAGTCTGTTCATTTGCTGAAAACCAACAAAACCACCAAAAGTTCTTGTATTTGAAGATAAAATCTTTTTGCTCTGAAGAAGAAAGATCCAGCTGACTGAAATAAGTTCATTCGATGAAAACCAACAAAAATTGACAAGAAACACGAAAAGTTCTTGTATTTTAAGATAAAATCTTACTCTATTAAGGAAAAAACTTCCAGCTCGCTGAAATCTGTTCATTTGCTGAAAACCAACAAAACCACCAAAAGTTCTTGTATTTGAAGATAAAATCTTTTTGCTCTGAAGAAGAAAGATCTCGCTGACTGAAATAAGTTCAT
Organism: Heptranchias perlo; assembly: GCF_035084215.1. Classification (NCBI taxonomy): domain Eukaryota; kingdom Metazoa; phylum Chordata; class Chondrichthyes; order Hexanchiformes; family Hexanchidae; genus Heptranchias; species Heptranchias perlo. The sequence continues at coordinate 960,298 of NC_090366.1, read as the reverse complement.
GAGATGAAAACCAACAAAAATTGACAAGAACCACGAAATGTTCTTGTATTTTAACATAAAATCTTACTCTATTAAGGAAAAAACTTCCAGCTCGCTGAAATATGTTCATTTGCTGAAAACCATCAAAACCACGAAAAGTTCTTGTATTTGAAGATAAAATCTTTTTGCTTTGAAGAAGAAAGATCTAGCTGACTGAAATAAGTTCATTAGATGAAAACCAACAAAAATTGACAAGAACCACGAAAAGTTCTTGTATTTTAAGATAAAATCTTACTCTATTAAGGAAAAAACATCCAGCTCGCTGAAATATGTTCATTTGCTGAAAACCATCAAAACCACGAAAAGTTCTTGTATTTGAAGATAAAATCTTTTTGCTTTGAAGAAGAAAGATCTAGCTGACTGAAATAAGTTCATTCGATGAAAACCAACAAAAATTGACAAGAACCACGAAAAGTTCTTGTATTTTAAGATAGAATCTTACTCTATTAAGGAAATAACTTCCAGCTCGCTGAAATCTGTTCATTTGCTGAAAACCATCAAAACCACGAAAAGTTCTTGTATTTGAAGATAAAATCTTTTTTCTTTGAAGAAGAATGATCTAGCTGACTGAAATAAGTTCATTAGATGAAAACCAACAAAAATTGACAAGAAACACGAAAAGTTCTTGTATTTTAAGATAAAATCTTAGGCTATTAAAGAAAAAACTCCCACCTCGCTGAAATATGTTCATTTGCTGAAAACCAACAAAACCACGAAAAGTTCTTGTATTTGAAGATAAAATCTTTTTGCTTTGAAGAAGAAAGATCTAGCTGACTGAAATAAGTTCATAAGATGAAAACCAACAAAAATTGACAAGAACCACGAAAAGTTCTTGTATTTTAAGATAAAATCTTACTCTATTCAGGAAAAAACTTCCAGCTCGCTGAAATCTGTTCATTTGCTGAAAACCATCAAAACCACGAAAAGTTCTTGTATTTGAAGATAAAATCTTTTTTCTTTGAAGAAGAATGATCTAGCTGACTGAAATAAGTTCATTAGATGAAAACCAACAAAAATTGACAAGAAACACGAAAAGTTCTTGTATTTTAAGATAAAATCTTAGGCTATTAAAGAAAAAACTCCCACCTCGCTGAAATATGTTCATTTGCTGAAAACCAACAAAACCACGAAAAGTTCTTGTATTTGAAGATAAAATCTTTTTGCTTTGAAGAAGAAAGATCTAGCTGACTGAAATAAGTTCATAAGATGAAAACCAACAAAAATTGACAAGAACCACGAAAAGTTCTTGTATTTTAAGATAAAATCTTACTCTATTCAGGAAAAAACTTCCAGCTCGCTGAAATCTGTTCATTTCCTGAAAACCATCAAAACCTCGAAAAGTTCTTGTATTTGAAGATAAAATCTTTTTGCTTTGAAGAAGAAAGATCTAGCTGATTGAAATAAGTTCATTAGATGAAAACCAACAAAAATTGACAAGAACCACGAAAAGTTCTTGTATTTTAAGATAAAATCTTACTCTATTAAGGAAAAAACTTCCAGCTCGCTGAAATCTGTTCATTTGCTGAAAACCAACAAAACCACCAAAAGTTCTTGTATTTGAAGATAAAATCTTTTTGCTCTGAAGAAGAAAGATCTCGCTGACTGAAATAAGTTCATGAGATGAAAACCAACAAAAATTGACAAGAACCACGAATAGTTCTTGTATTTTAACATAAAATCTTACTCTATTAAGGAAAAAACTTCCAGCTCGCTGAAATATGTTCATTTGCTGAAAACCATCAAAACCACGAAAAGTTCTTGTATTTGAAGATAAAATCTTTTTGCTTTGAAGAAGAAAGATCTAGCTGACTGAAATAAGTTCATTAGATGAAAACCAACAAAAATTGACAAGAACCACGAAAAGTTCTTGTATTTTAAGATAAAATCTTACTCTATTAAGGAAAAAACATCCAGCTCGCTGAAATATGTTCATTTGCTGAAAACCATCAAAACCACGAAAAGTTCTTGTATTTGAAGATAAAATCTTTTTGCTTTGAAGAAGAAAGATCTAGCTGACTGAAATAAGTTCATTCGATGAAAACCAACAAAAATTGACAAGAACCACGAAAAGTTCTTGTATTTTAAGATAGAATCTTACTCTATTAAGGAAATAACTTCCAGCTCGCTGAAATCTGTTCATTTGCTGAAAACCATCAAAACCACGAAAAGTTCTTGTATTTGAAGATAAAATCTTTTTTCTTTGAAGAAGAATGATCTAGCTGACTGAAATAAGTTCATTAGATGAAAACCAACAAAAATTGACAAGAAACACGAAAAGTTCTTGTATTTTAAGATAAAATCTTAGGCTATTAAAGAAAAAACTCCCACCTCGCTGAAATATGTTCATTTGCTGAAAACCAACAAAACCACGAAAAGTTCTTGTATTTGAAGATAAAATCTTTTTTCTTTGAAGAAGAAAGATCTAGCTGACTGAAATAAGTTCATTAGATGAAAACCAACAAAAATTGACAAGAACCACGAAAAGTTCTTGTATTTTAAGATAAAATCTTACTCTATGAAGGAAAAAACTTCCAGCTCGCTGAAATATGTTCATTTGCTGAAAACCATCAAAACCACGAAAAGTTCTTGTATTTGAAGATAAAATCTTTTTGCTTTGAAGAAGAAAGATCTAGCTGACTGAAATAAGTTCAGTAGATGAAAACCAACAAAAATTGACAAGAACCACGAAAAGTTCTTGTATTTTAAGATAAAATCTTACTCTATTAAGGAAAAAACTTCCAGCTTGCTGAAATCTGTTCATTTGCTGAAAACCATCAAAACCACCAAAAGTTCTTGTATTTGAAGATAAAATCTTTTTGCTTTGAAGAAGAAAGATCAAGCTGACTGAAATAAGTTCATTAGATGAAAACCAACAAAATTTGACAAGAACCACGAAAAGTTCTTGTATTTTAAGATAAAATCTTACTCTATTAAGGAAAAAACTTCCAGTTCGCTGAAATATGTTCATTTCCTGAAAACCATCAAAACAACGAAAAGTTCTTGTATTTGAAGATAAAATCTTTTTGCATTGAAGAAGAAAGATCTAGCTGACTGAAATAAGTTCATCAGATGAAAACCAACAAAAATTGACAAGAACCACGAAAAGTTCTTGTATTTTAAGATAAAATCATAGGCTATTAAAGAAAAAACTTCCAGCTCTCTGAAATCTGTTCATTTGCTGAAAACCATCAAAACCACGAAAAGTTCTTGTATTTGAAGATAAAATCTTTTTGCTTTGAAGAAGAAAGATGTAGCTGACTGAAATAAGTTCATTAGATGAAAACCAACAAAAATTGACAAGAACCACAAAAAGTTCTTGTATTTTAAGATAATATCTTACGCTATTAAAGAAAAAACTTCTGGCTCGCTGAAATATGTTCATTTGCTCAAAACCAACAAAACCACGAAAAGTTCTTGTATTTGAAGATAAACTCTTTTTGCTTTGAAGAAGAAAGATCCAGCTGACTGAAATACGTTCATTCGATGAAAACCAACAAAAATTGACAAGAACCACGAAAAGTTCTTGTATTTTAAGATAAAATCTTACTCTATTAAGGAAAAAACTTCCAGCTCGCTGAAATATGTTCATTTGCTGAAAACCATCAAAACCACGAAAAGTTCTTGTATTTGAAGATAAAATCTTTTTGCTTTGAAGCAGAAAGATCTCGCTGACTGAAATAAGTTCATCAGATGAAAACCAACAAAAATTGACAAGAACCACGAAAAGTTCTTGTATTTTAAGATAAAATCTTACTCTATTAAGGAAAAAACTTCCAGCTCGCTGAAATATGTTCATTTGCTGAAAACCAACAAAACCACCAAAAGTTCTTGTATTTGAAGATAAAATCTTTTTGCTTTGAAGAAGAAAGATCCAGCTGACTGAAATAAGTTCATTAGATGAAAACCAACAAAAATTGACAAGAACCACGAAAAGTTCTTGTATTTTAAGATAAAATCTGACTCTATTAAGGAAAAAACTTCCAGCTCGCTGAAATATGTTCATTTGCTGAAAACCATCAAAACCACGAAAAGTTCTTGTATTTGAAGATAAAATCTTTTTGCTTTGAAGAAGAAAGATCCAGCTGACTGAAATAAGTTCATTAGATGAAAACCAACAAATATTGACAAGAACCACGAAAAGTTCTTGTATTTTAAGATAAAATCTTACTCTATTAAGGAAAAAACTTCCAGCTCGCTGAAATCTGTTCATTTGCTGAAAACCAACAAAACCACCAAAAGTTCTTGTATTTGAAGATAAAATCTTTTTGCTCTGAAGAAGAAAGATCTAGCTGACTGAAATAAGTTCATTAGATGAAAACCAACAAAAATTGACAAGAACCACGAAAAGTTCTTGTATTTTAAGATAAAATCTTAGGCAATTAAAGAAAAAACTTCCAGCTCGCTGAAATCTGTTCATTTGCTGAAAACCATCAAAACCACGAAAAGTTCTTGTATTTGAAGATAAAATCTTTTTGCTTTGAAGAAGAAAGATCCAGCTGACTGAAATAAGTTCATTAGATGAAAACCAACAAAAATTGACAAGAACCACGAAAAGTTCTTGTATTTTAAGATAAAATCTTACTCTATTCAGGAAAAAACTTCCAGCTCGCTGAAATATGTTCATTTGCTGAAAACCATCAAAACCACGAAAAGTTCTTGTATTTGAAGATAAAATCTTTTTGCTTTGAAGAAGAAAGATCGAGCTGACTGAAATAAGTTCATTGGATGAAAACCAACAAAAATTGACAAGAACCACGAAAAGTTCTTGTATTTTAAGACAAAATCTTACGCTATTAAAGAAAAAACTCCCAGCTCGCTGAAATATGTTCATTTGCTGAAAACCAACAAAACCACGAAAAGTTCTTGTATTTGAAGATAAAATCTTTTTTCTTTGAAGAAGAAAGATCTAGCTGACTGAAATAAGTTCATTAGATGAAAACCACCAAAAATTGACAAGAAACACGAAAAGTTCTTGTATTTTAAGATAAAATCTTACTCTATTAAGGAAAAAACTTCCAGCTCGCTGAAATATGTTCATTTGCTGAAAACCATCAAAACCACGAAAAGTTCTTGTATTTGAAGATAAAATCTTTTTGCTTTGAAGAAGAAAGATCAAGCTGACTGAAATAAGTTCATTAGATGAAAACCAACAAAAATTGACAAGAACCACGAAAAGTTCTTGTATTTTAAGATAAAATCTTACTCTATTAAGGAAAAAACTTCCAGTTCGCTGAAATATGTTCATTTCCTGAAAACCATCAAAACAACGAAAAGTTCTTGTATTTGAAGATAAAATCTTTTTGCATTGAAGAAGAAAGATCTAGCTGACTGAAATAAGTTCATCAGATGAAAACCAACAAAAATTGACAAGAACCACGAAAAGTTCTTGTATTTTAAGATAAAATCATAGGCTATTAAAGAAAAAACTTCCAGCTCGCTGAAATCTGTTCATTTGCTGAAAACCATCAAAACCACGAAAAGTTCTTGTATTTGAAGATAAAATCTTTTTGCTTTGAAGAAGAAAGATCAAGCTGACTGAAATAAGTTCATTAGATGAAAACCAACAAAATTTGACAAGAACCACGAAAAGTTCTTGTATTTTAAGATAAAATCTTACTCTATTAAGGAAAAAACTTCCAGTTCGCTGAAATATGTTCATTTCCTGAAAACCATCAAAACAACGAAAAGTTCTTGTATTTGAAGATAAAATCTTTTTGCATTGAAGAAGAAAGATCTAGCTGACTGAAATAAGTTCATCAGATGAAAACCAACAAAAATTGACAAGAACCACGAAAAGTTCTTGTATTTTAAGATAAAATCATAGGCTATTAAAGAAAAAACTTCCAGCTCTCTGAAATCTGTTCATTTGCTGAAAACCATCAAAACCACGAAAAGTTCTTGTATTTGAAGATAAAATCTTTTTGCTTTGAAGAAGAAAGATGTAGCTGACTGAAATAAGTTCATTAGATGAAAACCAACAAAAATTGACAAGAACCACAAAAAGTTCTTGTATTTTAAGATAATATCTTACGCTATTAAAGAAAAAACTTCTGGCTCGCTGAAATATGTTCATTTGCTCAAAACCAACAAAACCACGAAAAGTTCTTGTATTTGCAGATAAACTCTTTTTGCTTTGAAGAAGAAAGATCCAGCTGACTGAAATACGTTCATTCGATGAAAACCAACAAAAATTGACAAGAACCACGAAAAGTTCTTGTATTTTAAGATAAAATCTTACTCTATTAAGGAAAAAACTTCCAGCTCGCTGAAATATGTTCATTTGCTGAAAACCATCAAAACCACGAAAAGTTCTTGTATTTGAAGATAAAATCTTTTTGCTTTGAAGCAGAAAGATCTCGCTGACTGAAATAAGTTCATCAGATGAAAACCAACAAAAATTGACAAGAACCACGAAAAGTTCTTGTATTTTAAGATAAAATCTTACTCTATTAAGGAAAAAACTTCCAGCTCGCTGAAATATGTTCATTTGCTGAAAACCAACAAAACCACCAAAAGTTCTTGTATTTGAAGATAAAATCTTTTTGCTTTGAAGAAGAAAGATCCAGCTGACTGAAATAAGTTCATTAGATGAAAACCAACAAAAATTGACAAGAACCACGAAAAGTTCTTGTATTTTAAGATAAAATCTGACTCTATTAAGGAAAAAACTTGCAGCTCGCTGAAATATGTTCATTTGCTGAAAACCATCAAAACCACGAAAAGTTCTTGTATTTGAAGATAAAATCTTTTTGCTTTGAAGAAGAAAGATCCAGCTGACTGAAATAAGTTCATTAGATGAAAACCAACAAATATTGACAAGAACCACGAAAAGTTCTTGTATTTTAAGATAAAATCTTACTCTATTAAGGAAAAAACTTCCAGCTCGCTGAAATCTGTTCATTTGCTGAAAACCAACAAAACCACCAAAAGTTCTTGTATTTGAAGATAAAATCTTTTTGCTCTGAAGAAGAAAGATCTAGCTGACTGAAATAAGTTCATTAGATGAAAACCAACAAAAATTGACAAGAACCACGAAAAGTTCTTGTATTTTAAGATAAAATCTTAGGCAATTAAAGAAAAAACTTCCAGCTCGCTGAAATCTGTTCATTTGCTGAAAACCATCAAAACCACGAAAAGTTCTTGTATTTGAAGATAAAATCTTTTTGCTTTGAAGAAGAAAGATCCAGCTGACTGAAATAAGTTCATTAGATGAAAACCAACAAAAATTGACAAGAACCACGAAAAGTTCTTGTATTTTAAGATAAAATCTTACTCTATTCAGGAAAAAACTTCCAGCTCGCTGAAATATGTTCATTTGCTGAAAACCATCAAAACCACGAAAAGTTCTTGTATTTGAAGATAAAATCTTTTTGCTTTGAAGAAGAAAGATCGAGCTGACTGAAATAAGTTCATTAGATGAAAACCAACAAAAATTGACAAGAACCACGAAAAGTTCTTGTATTTTAAGACAAAATCTTACGCTATTAAAGAAAAAACTCCCAGCTCGCTGAAATATGTTCATTTGCTGAAAAGCAACAAAACCACGAAAAGTTCTTGTATTTGAAGATAAAATCTTTTTTCTTTGAAGAAGAAAGATCTAGCTGACTGAAATAAGTTCATTAGATGAAAACCAACAAAAATTGACAAGAAACACGAAAAGTTCTTGTATTTTAAGATAAAATCTTACTCTATTAAGGAAAAAACTTCCAGCTCGCTGAAATATGTTCATTTGCTGAAAACCATCAAAACCACGAAAAGTTCTTGTATTTGAAGATAAAATCTTTTTGCTTTGAAGAAGAAAGATCTAGCTGACTGAAATAAGTTCATTAGATGAAAACCAACAAAAATTGACAAGAACCACGAAAAGTTCTTGTATTTTAAGATAAAATCTTACTCTATTAAGGAAAAAACTTCCAGTTCGCTGAAATATGTTCATTTCCTGAAAACCATCAAAACAACGAAAAGTTCTTGTATTTGAAGATAAAATCTTTTTGCATTGAAGAAGAAAGATCTAGCTGACTGAAATAAGTTCATCAGATGAAAACCAACAAAAATTGACAAGAACCACGAAAAGTTCTTGTATTTTAAGATAAAATCATAGGCTATTAAAGAAAAAACTTCCAGCTCGCTGAAATCTGTTCATTTGCTGAAAACCATCAAAACCACGAAAAGTTCTTGTATTTGAAGATAAACTCTTTTTGCTTTGAAGAAGAAAGATCCAGCTGACTGAAATACGTTCATTCGATGAAAACCAACAAAAATTGACAAGAACCACGAAAAGTTCTTGTATTTTAAGATAAAATCTTACTCTATTAAGGAAAAAACTTCCAGCTCGCTGAAATATGTTCATTTGCTGAAAACCATCAAAACCACGAAAAGTTCTTGTATTTGAAGATAAAATCTTTTTGCTTTGAAGAAGAAAGATCTCGCTGACTGAAATAAGTTCATCAGATGAAAACCAACAAAAATTGACAAGAACCACGAAAAGTTCTTGTATTTTAAGATAAAATCTTACTCTATTAAGGAAAAAACTTCCAGCTCGCTGAAATATGTTCATTTGCTGAAAACCAACAAAACCAACAAAAGTTCTTGTATTTGAAGATAAAATCTTTTTGCTTTGAAGAAGAAAGATCCAGCTGACTGAAATAAGTTCATTAGATGAAAACCAACAAAAATTGACAAGAACCACGAAAAGTTCTTGTATTTTAAGATAAAATCTGACTCTATTAAGGAAAAAACTTCCAGCTCGCTGAAATATGTTCATTTGCTGAAAACCATCAAAACCACGAAAAGTTCTTGTATTTGAAGATAAAATCTTTTTGCTTTGAAGAAGAAAGATCCAGCTGACTGAAATAAGTTCATTAGATGAAAACCAACAAATATTGACAAGAACCACGAAAAGTTCTTGTATTTTAAGATAAAATCTTACTCTATTAAGGAAAAAACTTCCAGCTCGCTGAAATCTGTTCATTTGCTGAAAACCAACAAAACCACCAAAAGTTCTTGTATTTGAAGATAAAATCTTTTTGCTCTGAAGAAGAAAGATCTAGCTGACTGAAATAAGTTCATTAGATGAAAACCAACAAAAATTGACAAGAACCACGAAAAGTTCTTGTATTTTAAGATAAAATCTTAGGCAATTAAAGAAAAAACTTCCAGCTCGCTGAAATCTGTTCATTTGCTGAAAACCATCAAAACCACGAAAAGTTCTTGTATTTGAAGATAAAATCTTTTTGCTTTGAAGAAGAAAGATCTAGCTGACTGAAATAAGTTCATTAGATGAAAACCAACAAAAATTGACAAGAACCACGAAAAGTTCTTGTATTTTAAGATAAAATCATAGGCTATTAAAGAAAAAACTTCCAGCTCTCTGAAATCTGTTCATTTGCTGAAAACCATCAAAACCACGAAAAGTTCTTGTATTTGAAGATAAAATCTTTTTGCTTTGAAGAAGAAAGATCCAGCTGACTGAAATAAGTTCATTAGATGAAAACCAACAAATATTGACAAGAACCACGAAAAGTTCTTGTATTTTAAGATAAAATCTTACTCTATTAAGGAAAAAACTTCCAGCTCGCTGAAATCTGTTCATTTGCTGAAAACCAACAAAACCACCAAAAGTTCTTGTATTTGAAGATAAAATCTTTTTGCTCTGAAGAAGAAAGATCTAGCTGACTGAAATAAGTTCATTAGATGAAAACCAACAAAAATTGACAAGAACCACGAAAAGTTCTTGTATTTTAAGATAAAATCTTAGGCAATTAAAGAAAAAACTTCCAGCTCGCTGAAATCTGTTCATTTGCTGAAAACCATCAAAACCACGAAAAGTTCTTGTATTTGAAGATAAAATCTTTTTGCTTTGAAGAAGAAAGATCTAGCTGACTGAAATAAGTTCATTAGATGAAAACCAACAAAAATTGACAAGAACCACGAAAAGTTCTTGTATTTTAAGATAAAATCTTACTCTATTCAGGAAAAAACTTCCAGCTCGCTGAAATATGTTCATTTGCTGAAAACCATCAAAACCACGAAAAGTTCTTGTATTTGAAGATAAAATCTTTTTGCTTTGAAGAAGAAAGATCTAGCTGACTGAAATAAGTTCATCAGATGAAAACCAACAAAAATTGACAAGAACCACGAAAAGTTCTTGTATTTTAAGATAAAATCTTACGCTATTAAAGAAAAAACTCCCAGCTCGCTGAAATATGTTCATTTGCTGAAAACCATCAAAACCACGAAAAGTTCTTGTATTTGAAGATAAAATCTTTTTGCTTTGAAGAAGAAAGATCCAGCTGACTGAAATAAGTTCATTAGATGAAAACCAACAAAAATTGACAAGAACCACGAAAAGTTCTTGTATTTTAAGATAAAATCTTACTCTATTAAGGAAAAAACTTCCAGTTCGCTGAAATATGTTCATTTCCTGAAAACCATCAAAACAACGAAAAGTTCTTGTATTTGAAGATAAAATCTTTTTGCATTGAAGAAGAAAGATCTAGCTGACTGAAATAAGTTCATCAGATGAAAACCAACAAAAATTGACAAGAACCACGAAAAGTTCTTGTATTTTAAGATAAAATCATAGGCTATTAAAGAAAAAACTTCCAGCTCGCTGAAATCTGTTCATTTGCTGAAAACCATCAAAACCACGAAAAGTTCTTGTATTTGAAGATAAAATCTTTTTGCTTTGAAGAAGAAAGATCTAGCTGACTGAAATAAGTTCATTAGATGAAAACCAACAAAAATTGACAAGAACCACGAAAAGTTCTTGTATTTTAAGATAAAATCTTACTCTATTAAGGAAAAAACTTCCAGCTCGCTGAAATATGTTCATTTGCTGAAAACCATCAAAACCACAAAAAGTTCTTGTATTTGAAGATAAAATCTTTTTGCTTTGAAGAAGAAAGATCTCGCTGACTGAAATAAGTTCATCAGATGAAAACCAACAAAAATTGACAAGAACCACGAAAAGTTCTTGTATTTTAAGATAAAATCTTACTCTATTCAGGAAAAAACTTCCAGCTCGCTGAAATATGTTCATTTGCTGAAAACCATCAAAACCACGAAAAGTTCTTGTATTTGAAGATAAAATCTTTTTGCTTTGAAGAAGAAAGATCCAGCTGACTGAAATAAGTTCATTGGATGAAAACCAACAAATATTGACAAGAACCACGAAAAGTTCTTGTATTTTAAGATAAAATCTTACTCTATTAAGGAAAAAACTTCCAGCTCGCTGAAATCTGTTCATTTGCTGAAAACCATCAAAACCACCAAAAGTTCTTGTATTTGAAGATAAAATCTTTTTGCTTTGAAGAAGAAAGATCTAGCTGACTGAAATAAGTTCATTAGATGAAAACCAACAAAAATTGACAAGAACCACGAAAAGTTCTTGTATTTTAAGATAAAATCTTACTCTATTCAGGAAAAAACTTCCAGCTCGCTGAAATATGTTCATTTGCTGAAAACCATCAAAACCACGAAAAGTTCTTGTATTTGAAGATAAAATCTTTTTGCTTTGAAGAAGAAAGATCTAGCTGACTGAAATAAGTTCATTGGATGAAAACCAACAAAAATTGACAAGAACCACGAAAAGTTCTTGTATTTTAAGATAAAATCTTACGCTATTAAAGAAAAAACTCCCAGCTCGCTGAAATATGTTCATTTGCTGAAAACCAACAAAACCACGAAAAGTTCTTGTATTTGAAGATAAAATCTTTTTTCTTTGAAGAAGAAAGATCCAGCTGACTGAAATAAGTTCATTAGATGAAAACCAACAAAAATTGACAAGAACCACGAAAAGTTCTTGTATTTTAAGATAAAATCTTACTCTATTAAGGAAAAAACTTCCAGCTCGCTGAAATATGTTCATTTGCTGAAAACCATCAAAACCACGAAAAGTTCTTGTGTTTGAAGATAAAATCTTTTTGCTTTGAAGAAGAAAGATCCAGCTGACTGAAATAAGTTCATTTGATGAAAACCAACAAATATTGACAAGAACCACGAAAAGTTCTTGTATTTTAAGATAAAATCTTACTCTATTAAGGAAAAAACTTCCAGCTCGCTGAAATCTGTTCATTTGCTGAAAACCAACAAAACCACCAAAAGTTCTTGCATTTGAAGATAAAATCTTTTTGCTCTGAAGAAGAAAGATCTAGCTGACTGAAAGAAGTTCATTAGATGAAAACCAACAAAATTTGACAAGAACCACGAAAAGTTCTTGTATTTTAAGATAAAATCTTACTCTATTAAGGAAAAAACTTCCAGTTCGCTGAAATATGTTCATTTCCTGAAAAACATCAAAACAACGAAAAGTTCTTGTATTTGAAGATAAAATCTTTTTGCTTTGAAGAAGAAAGATCTAGCTGACTGAAATAAGTTCATCAGATGAAAACCAACAAAAATTGACAAGAACCACGAAAAGTTCTTGTATTTTAAGATAAAATCATAGGCTGTTAAAGAAAAAACTTCCAGCTCGCTGAAATCTGTTCATTTGCTGAAAACCATCAAAACCACGAAAAGTTCTTGTATTTGAAGATAAAATCTTTTTGCTTTGAAGAAGAAAGATCTAGCTGACTGAAATAAGTTCATTAGATGAAAACCAACAAAAATTGACAAGAACCACGAAAAGTTCTTGTATTTTAAGATAATATCTTACGCTATTAAAGAAAAAACTTCTGGCTCGCTGAAATATGTTCATTTGCTGAAAACCAACAAAACCACGAAAAGTTCTTGTATTTGAAGATAAACTCTTTTTGCTTTGAAGAAGAAAGATCCAGCTGACTGAAATACGTTCATTCGATGAAAACCAACAAAAATTGACAAGAACCACGAAAAGTTCTTGTATTTTAAGATAAAATCTTACTCTATTAAGGAAAAAACTTCCAGCTCGCTGAAATATGTTCATTTGCTGAAAACCATCAAAACCACGAAAAGCTCTTGTATTTGAAGATAAAATCTTTTTGCTTTGAAGAAGAAAGATCTCGCTGACTGAAATAAGTTCATTAGATGAAAACCAACAAAAATTGACAAGAACCACGAAAAGTTCTTGTATTTTAAGATAAAATCTTACTCTATTGAGGAAAAAACATCCAGCTCGCTGAAATATGTTCATTTGCTGAAAACCATCAAAACCACGAAAAGTTCTTGTATTTGAAGATAAAATATTTTTGCTTTGAAGAAGAAAGATCTAGCTGACTGAAATAAGTTCATTAGATGAAAACCAACCAAAATTGACAAGAACCACAAAAAGTTCTTGTATTTTAAGATAAAATCTCACTCTATTCAGGAAAAAACTTCCAGCTCGCTGAAATATGTTCATTTGCTGAAAACCATCAAAACCACGAAAAGTTCTTGTATTTGAAGATAAAATCTTACTCTATTAAGGAAAAAACATCCAGCTCGCTGAAATATGTTCATTTGCTGAAAACCAACAAAACCACCAAAAGTTCTTGTATTTGAAGATAAAATCTTTTTGCTCTGAAGAAGAAAGATCTAGCTGACTGAAAGAAGTTCATTAGATGAAAACCAGCAAAATTTGACAAGAACCACGAAAAGTTCTTGTATTTTAAGATAAAATCTTACTCTATTAAGGAAAAAACTTCCAGTTCGCTGAAATATGTTCATTTCCTGAAAAACATCAAAACAACGAAAAGTTCTTGTATTTGAAGATAAAATCTTTTTGCTTTGAAGAAGAAAGATCTAGCTGACTGAAATAAGTTCATCAGATGAAAACCAACAAAAATTGACAAGAACCACGAAAAGTTCTTGTATTTTAAGATAAAATCATAGGCTATTAAAGAAAAAACTTCCAGCTCGCTGAAATCTGTTCATTTGCTGAAAACCATCAAAACCACGAAAAGTTCTTGTATTTGAAGATAAAATCTTTTTGCTTTGAAGAAGAAAGATCTAGCTGACTGAAATAAGTTCATTAGACGAAAACCAACAAAAATTGACAAGAACCACGAAAAGTTCTTGTATTTTAAGATAATATCTTACGCTATTAAAGAAAAAACTTCTGGCTCGCTGAAATATGTTCATTTGCTGAAAACCAACAAAACCACGAAAAGTTCTTGTATTTGAAGATAAACTCTTTTTGCTTTGAAGAAGAAAGATCCAGCTGACTGAAATACGTTCATTCGATGAAAACCAACAAAAATTGACAAGAACCACGAAAAGTTCTTGTATTTTAAGATAAAATCTTACTCTATTAAGGAAAAAACTTCCAGCTCGCTGAAATATGTTCATTTGCTGAAAACCATCAAAACCACGAAAAGCTCTTGTATTTGAAGATAAAATCTTTTTGCTTTGAAGAAGAAAGATCTCGCTGACTGAAATAAGTTCATTAGATGAAAACCAACAAAAATTGACAAGAACCACGAAAAGTTCTTGTATTTTAAGATAAAATCTTACTCTATTGAGGAAAAAACATCCAGCTCGCTGAAATATGTTCATTTGCTGAAAACCATCAAAACCACGAAAAGTTCTTGTATTTGAAGATAAAATCTTTTTGCTTTGAAGAAGAAAGATCTAGCTGACTGAAATAAGTTCATTAGATGAAAACCAACCAAAATTGACAAGAACCACGAAAAGTTCTTGTATTTTAAGATAAAATCTCACTCTATTCAGGAAAAAACTTCCAGCTCGCTGAAATATGTTCATTTGCTGAAAACCATCAAAACCACGAAAAGTTCTTGTATTTGAAGATAAAATCTTTTTGCTTTGAAGAAGAAAGATCTAGCTTACTGAAATAAGTTCATCAGATGAAAACCAACAAAAATTGACAAGAACCACGAAAAGTTCTTGTATTTTAAGATAAAATCTTACGCTATTAAAGAAAAAACTCCCAGCTCGCTGAAATATGTTCATTTGCTGAAAACCAACAAAACCACGAAAAGTTCTTGTATTTGAAGATAAAATCTTTTTTCTTTGAAGAAGAAAGATCTCGCTGACTGAAATAAGTTCATCAGATGAAAACCAACAAAAATTGACAAGAACCACGAAAAGTTGTTGTATTTTAAGATAAAATCTTACTCTATTAAGGAAAAAACTTCCAGCTCGCTGAAATATGTTCATTTGCTGAAAACCATCAAAACCACGAAAAGCTCTTGTATTTGAAGATAAAATCTTTTTGCTTTGAAGAAGAAAGATCTCGCTGACTGAAATAAGTTCATTAGATGAAAACCAACAAAAATTGACAAGAACCACGAAAAGTTATTGTATTTTAAGATAAAATCTTACTCTATTAAGGAAAAAACATCCAGCTCGCTGAAATATGTTCATTTGCTGAAAACCATCAAAACCACGAAAAGTTCTTGTATTTGAAGATAAAATCTTTTTGCTTTGAAGAAGAAAGATCTAGCTGACTGAAATAAGTTCATTAGATGAAAACCAACCAAAATTGACAAGAACCACGAAAAGTTCTTGTATTTTAAGATAAAATCTCACTCTATTCAGGAAAAAACTTCCAGCTCGCTGAAATATGTTCATTTGCTGAAAACCATCAAAACCACGAAAAGTTCTTGTATTTGAAGATAAAATCTTTTTGCTTTGAAGAAGAAAGATCTAGCTTACTGAAATAAGTTCATCAGATGAAAACCAACAAAAATTGACAAGAACCACGAAAAGTTCTTGTATTTTAAGATAAAATCTTACGCTATTAAAGAAAAAACTCCCAGCTCGCTGAAATATGTTCATTTGCTGAAAACCAACAAAACCACGAAAAGTTCTTGTATTTGAAGATAAAATCTTTTTTCTTTGAAGAAGAAAGATCTCGCGAACTGAAATAAGTTCATCAGATGAAAACCAACAAAAATTGACAAGAACCACGAAAAGTTCTTGTATTTTAAGATAAAATCTTACTCTATTAAGGAAAAAACTTCCAGCTCGCTGAAATATGTTCATTTGCTGAAAACCAACAAAACCACCAAAAGTTCTTGTATTTGAAGATAAAATCTTTTTGCTTTGAAGAAGAAAGATCCAGCTGACTGAAATAAGTTCATTCGATGAAAACCAACAAATATTGACAAGAACCACGAAAAGTTCTTGTATTTTAAGATAAAATCTTACTCTATTAAGGAAAAAACTTCCAGCTCGCTGAAATCTGTTCATTTGCTGAAAACCAACAAAACCACCAAAAGTTCTTGTATTTGAAGATAAAATCTTTTTGCTTTGAAGAAGAAAGATCCAGCTGACTGAAATAAGTTCATTTGATGAAAACCAACAAATATTGACAAGAACCACGAAAAGTTCTTGTATTTTAAGATAAAATCTTACTCTATTAAGGAAAAAACTTCCAGCTCGCTGAAATCTGTTCATTTGCTGAAAACCAACAAAACCACCAAAAGTTCTTGCATTTGAAGATAAAATCTTTTTGCTCTGAAGAAGAAAGATCTAGCTGACTGAAAGAAGTTCATTAGATGAAAACCAACAAAATTTGACAAGAACCACGAAAAGTTCTTGTATTTTAAGATAAAATCTTACTCTATTAAGGAAAAAACTTCCAGTTCGCTGAAATATGTTCATTTCCTGAAAAACATCAAAACAACGAAAAGTTCTTGTATTTGAAGATAAAATCTTTTTGCTTTGAAGAAGAAAGATCTAGCTGACTGAAATAAGTTCATCAGATGAAAACCAACAAAAATTGACAAGAACCACGAAAAGTTCTTGTATTTTAAGATAAAATCATAGGCTGTTAAAGAAAAAACTTCCAGCTCGCTGAAATCTGTTCATTTGCTGAAAACCATCAAAACCACGAAAAGTTCTTGTATTTGAAGATAAAATCTTTTTGCTTTGAAGAAGAAAGATCTAGCTGACTGAAATAAGTTCATTAGATGAAAACCAACAAAAATTGACAAGAACCACGAAAAGTTCTTGTATTTTAAGATAATATCTTACGCTATTAAAGAAAAAACTTCTGGCTCGCTGAAATATGTTCATTTGCTGAAAACCAACAAAACCACGAAAAGTTCTTGTATTTGAAGATAAACTCTTTTTGCTTTGAAGAAGAAAGATCCAGCTGACTGAAATACGTTCATTCGATGAAAACCAACAAAAATTGACAAGAACCACGAAAAGTTCTTGTATTTTAAGATAAAATCTTACTCTATTAAGGAAAAAACTTCCAGCTCGCTGAAATATGTTCATTTGCTGAAAACCATCAAAACCACGAAAAGCTCTTGTATTTGAAGATAAAATCTTTTTCCTTTGAAGAAGAAAGATCTCGCTGACTGAAATAAGTTCATTAGATGAAAACCAACAAAAATTGACAAGAACCACGAAAAGTTCTTGTATTTTAAGATAAAATCTTACTCTATTGAGGAAAAAACATCCAGCTCGCTGAAATATGTTCATTTGCTGAAAACCATCAAAACCACGAAAAGTTCTTGTATTTGAAGATAAAATATTTTTGCTTTGAAGAAGAAAGATCTAGCTGACTGAAATAAGTTCATTAGATGAAAACCAACCAAAATTGACAAGAACCACAAAAAGTTCTTGTATTTTAAGATAAAATCTCACTCTATTCAGGAAAAAACTTCCAGCTCGCTGAAATATGTTCATTTGCTGAAAACCATCAAAACCACGAAAAGTTCTTGTATTTGAAGATAAAATCTTACTCTATTAAGGAAAAAACATCCAGCTCGCTGAAATATGTTCATTTGCTGAAAACCAACAAAACCACCAAAAGTTCTTGTATTTGAAGATAAAATCTTTTTGCTCTGAAGAAGAAAGATCTAGCTGACTGAAAGAAGTTCATTAGATGAAAACCAGCAAAATTTGACAAGAACCACGAAAAGTTCTTGTATTTTAAGATAAAATCTTACTCTATTAAGGAAAAAACTTCCAGTTCGCTGAAATATGTTCATTTCCTGAAAAACATCAAAACAACGAAAAGTTCTTGTATTTGAAGATAAAATCTTTTTGCTTTGAAGAAGAAAGATCTAGCTGACTGAAATAAGTTCATCAGATGAAAACCAACAAAAATTGACAAGAACCACGAAAAGTTCTTGTATTTTAAGATAAAATCATAGGCTATTAAAGAAAAAACTTCCAGCTCGCTGAAATCTGTTCATTTGCTGAAAACCATCAAAACCACGAAAAGTTCTTGTATTTGAAGATAAAATCTTTTTGCTTTGAAGAAGAAAGATCTAGCTGACTGAAATAAGTTCATTAGACGAAAACCAACAAAAATTGACAAGAACCACGAAAAGTTCTTGTATTTTAAGATAATATCTTACGCTATTAAAGAAAAAACTTCTGGCTCGCTGAAATATGTTCATTTGCTGAAAACCAACAAAACCACGAAAAGTTCTTGTATTTGAAGATAAACTCTTTTTGCTTTGAAGAAGAAAGATCCAGCTGACTGAAATACGTTCATTCGATGAAAACCAACAAAAATTGACAAGAACCACGAAAAGTTCTTGTATTTTAAGATAAAATCTTACTCTATTAAGGAAAAAACTTCCAGCTCGCTGAAATATGTTCATTTGCTGAAAACCATCAAAACCACGAAAAGCTCTTGTATTTGAAGATAAAATCTTTTTGCTTTGAAGAAGAAAGATCTCGCTGACTGAAATAAGTTCATTAGATGAAAACCAACAAAAATTGACAAGAACCACGAAAAGTTCTTGTATTTTAAGATAAAATCTTACTCTATTGAGGAAAAAACATCCAGCTCGCTGAAATATGTTCATTTGCTGAAAACCATCAAAACCACGAAAAGTTCTTGTATTTGAAGATAAAATCTTTTTGCTTTGAAGAAGAAAGATCTAGCTGACTGAAATAAGTTCATTAGATGAAAACCAACCAAAATTGACAAGAACCACGAAAAGTTCTTGTATTTTAAGATAAAATCTCACTCTATTCAGGAAAAAACTTCCAGCTCGCTGAAATATGTTCATTTGCTGAAAACCATCAAAACCACGAAAAGTTCTTGTATTTGAAGATAAAATCTTTTTGCTTTGAAGAAGAAAGATCTAGCTTACTGAAATAAGTTAATCAGATGAAAACCAACAAAAATTGACAAGAACCACGAAAAGTTCTTGTATTTTAAGATAAAATCTTACGCTATTAAAGAAAAAACTCCCAGCTCGCTGAAATATGTTCATTTGCTGAAAACCAACAAAACCACGAAAAGTTCTTGTATTTGAAGATAAAATCTTTTTTCTTTGAAGAAGAAAGATCTCGCTGACTGAAATAAGTTCATCAGATGAAAACCAACAAAAATTGACAAGAACCACGAAAAGTTGTTGTATTTTAAGATAAAATCTTACTCTATTAAGGAAAAAACTTCCAGCTCGCTGAAATATGTTCATTTGCTGAAAACCATCAAAACCACGAAAAGCTCTTGTATTTGAAGATAAAATCTTTTTGCTTTGAAGAAGAAAGATCTCGCTGACTGAAATAAGTTCATTAGATGAAAACCAACAAAAATTGACAAGAACCACGAAAAGTTATTGTATTTTAAGATAAAATCTTACTCTATTAAGGAAAAAACATCCAGCTCGCTGAAATATGTTCATTTGCTGAAAACCATCAAAACCACGAAAAGTTCTTGTATTTGAAGATAAAATCTTTTTGCTTTGAAGAAGAAAGATCTAGCTGACTGAAATAAGTTCATTAGATGAAAACCAACCAAAATTGACAAGAACCACGAAAAGTTCTTGTATTTTAAGATAAAATCTCACTCTATTCAGGAAAAAACTTCCAGCTCGCTGAAATATGTTCATTTGCTGAAAACCATCAAAACCACGAAAAGTTCTTGTATTTGAAGATAAAATCTTTTTGCTTTGAAGAAGAAAGATCTAGCTTACTGAAATAAGTTCATCAGATGAAAACCAACAAAAATTGACAAGAACCACGAAAAGTTCTTGTATTTTAAGATAAAATCTTACGCTATTAAAGAAAAAACTCCCAGCTCGCTGAAATATGTTCATTTGCTGAAAACCAACAAAACCACGAAAAGTTCTTGTATTTGAAGATAAAATCTTTTTTCTTTGAAGAAGAAAGATCTCGCGAACTGAAATAAGTTCATCAGATGAAAACCAACAAAAATTGACAAGAACCACGAAAAGTTCTTGTATTTTAAGATAAAATCTTACTCTATTAAGGAAAAAACTTCCAGCTCGCTGAAATATGTTCATTTGCTGAAAACCAACAAAACCACCAAAAGTTCTTGTATTTGAAGATAAAATCTTTTTGCTTTGAAGAAGAAAGATCCAGCTGACTGAAATAAGTTCATTCGATGAAAACCAACAAATATTGACAAGAACCACGAAAAGTTCTTGTATTTTAAGATAAAATCTTACTCTATTAAGGAAAAAACTTCCAGCTCGCTGAAATCTGTTCATTTGCTGAAAACCAACAAAACCACCAAAAGTTCTTGTATTTGAAGATAAAATCTTTTTGATCTGAAGAAGAAAGATCGAGCTGACTGAAATAAGTTCATTGGATGAAAACCAACAAAAATTGACAAGAACCACGAAAAGTTCTTGTATTTTAAGATAAAATCTTACGCTATTAAAGAAAAAACTCCCAGCTCGCTGAAATATGTTCATTTGCTGAAAACCATCAAAACCACGAAAAGTTCTTGTATTTGAAGATAAAATCTTTTTGCTTTGAAGAAGAAAGATCTAGCTGACTGAAATAAGTTCATTAGATGAAAACCAACAAAAATTGACAAGAACCACGAAAAGTTCTTGTATTTTAAGATAGAATCTTACTCTATTCAGGAAATAACTTCCAGCTCGCTGAAATCTGTTCATTTGCTGAAAACCATCAAAACCACGAAAAGTTCTTGTATTTGAAGATAAAATCTTTTTGCTTTGAAGAAGAAAGATCTAGCTGACTGAAATAAGTTCATTAGATGAAAACCAACAAAAATTGACAAGAACCACGAAAAGTTCTTGTATTTTAAGATAAAATCTTACTCTATTCAGGAGAAAACTTCCAGCTCGCTGAAATATGTTCATTTGCTGAAAACCATCAAAACCACGAAAAGTTCTTGTATTTGAAGATAAAATCATTTTGCTTTGAAGAAGAAAGATCTAGCTTACTGAAATAAGTTCATTAGATGAAAACCAACAAAAATTGACAAGAACCACGAAAAGTTCTTGTATTTTAAGATAAAATCTTACGCTATTAAAGAAAAAACTCCCAGCTCGCTGAAATATGTTCATTTGCTGAAAACCATCAAAACCACGAAAAGTTCTTGTATTTGAAGATAAAATCTTTTTGCTTTGAAGAAGAAAGATCTAGCTGACTGAAATAAGTTCATTAGATGAAAACCAACAAAATTTGACAAGAACCACGAAAAGTTCTTGTATTTTAAGATAAAATCTTACGCTATTAAAGAAAAAACTCCCAGCTCGCTGAAATATGTTCATTTGCTGAAAACCAACAAAACCACGAAAAGTTCTTGTATTTGAAGATAAAATCTTTTTTCTTTGAAGAAGTATGATCTAGCTGACTGAAATAAGTTCATGAGATGAAAACCAACAAAAATTGACAAGAAACACGAAAAGTTCTTGTATTTTAAGATAAAATCTTACTCTATTAAGGAAAAAACTTCCAGCTCGCTGAAATATGTTCATTTGCTGAAAACCATCAAAACCACGAAAAGCTCTTGTATTTGAAGATAAAATCTTTTTGCTTTGAAGAAGAAAGATCTCGCTGACTGAAATAAGTTCATGAGATGAAAACCAACAAAAATTGACAAGAACCACGAAAAGTTCTTGTATTTTAAGATAAAATCTTACTCTATTGAGGAAAAAACATCCAGCTCGCTGAAATATGTTCATTTGCTGAAAACCATCAAAACCACGAAAAGTTCTTGTATTTGAAGATAAAATCTTTTTGCTTTGAAGAAGAAAGATCTAGCTGACTGAAATAAGTTCATTAGATGAAAACCAACCAAAATTGACAAGAACCACGAAAAGTTCTTGTATTTTAAGATAAAATCTCACTCTATTCAGGAAAAAACTTCCAGCTCGCTGAAATATGTTCATTCGCTGAAAACCATCAAAACCACGAAAAGTTCTTGTATTTGAAGATAAAATCTTTTTGCTTTGAAGAAGAAAGATCTAGCTTACTGAAATAAGTTCATCAGATGAAAACCAACAAAAATTGACAAGAACCACGAAAAGTTCTTGTATTTTAAGATAAAATCTTACGCTATTAAAGAAAAAACTCCCAGCTCGCTGAAATATGTTCATTTGCTGAAAACCAACAAAACCACGAAAAGTTCTTGTATTTGAAGATAAAATCTTTTTTCTTTGAAGAAGAAAGATCTCGCTGACTGAAATAAGTTCATCAGATGAAAACCAACAAAAATTGACAAGAACCACGAAAAGTTGTTGTATTTTAAGATAAAATCTTACTCTATTAAGGAAAAAACTTCCAGCTCGCTGAAATATGTTCATTTGCTGAAAACCATCAAAACCACGAAAAGCTCTTGTATTTGAAGATAAAATCTTTTTGCTTTGAAGAAGAAAGATCTCGCTGACTGAAATAAGTTCATTAGATGAAAACCAACAAAAATTGACAAGAACCACGAAAAGTTCTTGTATTTTAAGATAAAATCTTACTCTATTAAGGAAAAAACATCCAGCTCGCTGAAATATGTTCATTTGCTGAAAACCATCAAAACCACGAAAAGTTCTTGTATTTGAAGATAAAATCTTTTTGCTTTGAAGAAGAAAGATCTAGCTGACTGAAATAAGTTCATTAGATGAAAACCAACCAAAATTGACAAGAACCACGAAAAGTTCTTGTATTTTAAGATAAAATCTCACTCTATTCAGGAAAAAACTTCCAGCTCGCTGAAATATGTTCATTTGCTGAAAACCATCAAAACCACGAAAAGTTCTTGGATTTGAAGATAAAATCTTTTTGCTTTGAAGAAGAAAGATCTAGCTTACTGAAATAAGTTCATCAGATGAAAACCAACAAAAATTGACAAGAACCACGAAAAGTTCTTGTATTTTAAGATAAAATCTTACGCTATTAAAGAAAAAACTCCCAGCTCGCTGAAATATGTTCATTTGCTGAAAACCAACAAAACCACGAAAAGTTCTTGTATTTGAAGATAAAATCTTTTTTCTTTGAAGAAGAAAGATCTCGCGAACTGAAATAAGTTCATCAGATGAAAACCAACAAAAATTGACAAGAACCACGAAAAGTTCTTGTATTTTAAGATAAAATCTTACTCTATTAAGGAAAAAACTTCCAGCTCGCTGAAATATGTTCATTTGCTGAAAACCAACAAAACCACCAAAAGTTCTTGTATTTGAAGATAAAATCTTTTTGCTTTGAAGAAGAAAGATCCAGCTGACTGAAATAAGTTCATTCGATGAAAACCAACAAATATTGACAAGAACCACGAAAAGTTCTTGTATTTTAAGATAAAATCTTACTCTATTAAGGAAAAAACTTCCAGCTCGCTGAAATCTGTTCATTTGCTGAAAACCAACAAAACCACCAAAAGTTCTTGTATTTGAAGATAAAATCTTTTTGATCTGAAGAAGAAAGATCGAGCTGACTGAAATAAGTTCATTGGATGAAAACCAACAAAAATTGACAAGAACCACGAAAAGTTCTTGTATTTTAAGATAAAATCTTACGCTATTAAAGAAAAAACTCCCAGCTCGCTGAAATATGTTCATTTGCTGAAAACCAACAAAACCACGAAAAGTTCTTGTATTTGAAGATAAAATCTTTTTTCTTTGAAGAAGAATGATCTAGCTGACTGAAATAAGTTCATTAGATGAAAACCAACAAAAATTGACAAGAAACACGAAAAGTTCTTGTATTTTAAGATAAAATCTTACTCTATTAAGGAAAAAACATCCAGCTCGCTGAAATATGTTCATTTGCTGAAAACCATCAAAACCACGAAAAGTTCTTGTATTTGAAGATAAAATCTTTTTGCTTTGAAGAAGAAAGATCCAGCTGACTGAAATAAGTTCATTAGATGAAAACCAACAAAAATTGACAAGAACCACGAAAAGTTCTTGTATTTTAAGATAAAATCTTACTCTATTCAGGAAAAAACATCCAGCTCTCTGAAATATGTTCATTTGCTGAAAACCATCAAAACCACGAAAAGTTCTTGTATTTGAAGATAAAATCTTTTTGCTTTGAAGAAGAAAGATCTAGCTGACTGAAATAAGTTCATTAGATGAAAACCAACAAAAATTGACAAGAACCACGAAAAGTTCTTGTATTTTAAGATAGAATCTTACTCTATTCAGGAAATAACATCCAGCTCGCTGAAATCTGTTCATTTGCTGAAAACCATCAAAACCACGAAAAGTTCTTGTATTTGAAGATAAAATCTTTTTGCTTTGAAGAAGAAAGATCTAGCTGACTGAAATAAGTTCATTAGATGAAAACCAACAAAAATTGACAAGAACCACGAAAAGTTCTTGTATTTTAAGATAAAATCTTACTCTATTCAGGAGAAAACTTCCAGCTCGCTGAAATCTGTTCATTTGCTGAAAACCAACAAAACCACCAAAAGTTCTTGTATTTGAAGATAAAATCTTTTTGCTCTGAAGAAGAAAGATCGAGCTGACTGAAATAAGTTCATTAGATGAAAACCAACAAAAATTGACAAGAACCACGAAAAGTTCTTGTATTTTAAGATAAAATCTTACGCTATTAAAGAAAAAACTCCCAGCTCGCTGAAATATGTTCATTTGCTGAAAACCAACAAAACCACGAAAAGTTCTTGTATTTGAAGATAAAATCTTTTTTCTTTGAAGAAGAATGATCTAGCTGACTGAAATAAGTTCATTAGATGAAAACCAACAAAAATTGACAAGAAACACGAAAAGTTCTTGTATTTTAAGATAAAATCTTACTCTATTAAGGAAAAAACTTCCAGCTCGCTGAAATATGTTCATTTGCTGAAAACCATCAAAACCACGAAAAGTTCTTGTATTTCAAGATAAAATCTTTTTGCTTTGAAGAAGAAAGATCCAGCTGACTGAAATAAGTTCATTAGATGAAAACCAACAAAAATTGACAAGAACCACGAAAAGTTCTTGTATTTTAAGATAAAATCTTACTCTATTAAGGAAAAAACATCCAGCTCTCTGAAATATGTTCATTTGCTGAAAACCATCAAAACCACGAAAAGTTCTTGTATTTGAAGATAAAATCTTTTTGCTTTGAAGAAGAAAGATCTAGCTGACTGAAATAAGTTCATTAGATGAAAACCAACAAAAATTGACAAGAACCACGAAAAGTTCTTGTATTTTAAGATAGAATCTTACTCTATTCAGGAAATAACTTCCAGCTCGCTGAAATCTGTTCATTTGCTGAAAACCATCAAAACCACGAAAAGTTCTTGTATTTGAAGATAAAATCTTTTTGCTTTGAAGAAGAAAGATCTAGCTGACTGAAATAAGTTCATTAGATGAAAACCAACAAAAATTGACAAGAACCACGAAAAGTTCTTGTATTTTAAGATAAAATCTTACTCTATTCAGGAGAAAACTTCCAGCTCGCTGAAATATGTTCATTTGCTGAAAACCATCAAAACCACGAAAAGTTCTTGTATTTGAAGATAAAATCTTTTTGCTTTGAAGAAGAAAGATCTAGCTTACTGAAATAAGTTCATTGGATGAAAACCAACAAAAATTGACAAGAACCACGAAAAGTTCTTGTATTTTAAGATAAAATCTTACGCTATTAAAGAAAAAACTCCCAGCTCGCTGAAATATGTTCATTTGCTGAAAACCATCAAAACCATGAAAAGTTCTTGTATTTGAAGATAAAATCTTTTTGCTTTGAAGAAGAAAGATCTAGCTGACTGAAATAAGTTCATTAGATGAAAACCAACAAAATTTGACAAGAACCACGAAAAGTTCTTGTATTTTAAGATAAAATCTTACGCTATTAAAGAAAAAACTCCCAGCTCGCTGAAATATGTTCATTTGCTGAAAACCAACAAAACCACGAAAAGTTCTTGTATTTGAAGATAAAATCTTTTTTCTTTGAAGAAGAATGATCTAGCTGACTGAAATAAGTTCATGAGATGAAAACCAACAAAAATTGACAAGAAACACGAAAAGTTCTTGTATTTTAAGATAAAATCTTACTCTATTAAGGAAAAAACTTCCAGCTCGCTGAAATATGTTCATTTGCTGAAAACCATCAAAACCACGAAAAGTTCTTGTATTTGAAGATAAAATCTTTTTGCTTTGAAGAAGAAAGATCTAGCTGACTGAAATAAGTTCATTAGATGAAAACCAACAAAAATTGACAAGAACCACGAAAAGTTCTTGTATTTTAAGATAAAATCTTACTCTATTAAGGAAAAAACATCCAGCTCTCTGAAATATGTTCATTTGCTGAAAACCATCAAAACCACGAAAAGTTCTTGTATTTGAAGATAAAATCTTTTTGCTTTGAAGAAGAAAGATCTAGCTGACTGAAATAAGTTCATTAGATGAAAACCAACAAAAATTGACAAGAACCACGAAAAGTTCTTGTATTTTAAGATAAAATCTTACGCTATTAAAGAAAAAACTTCCAGCTCGCTGAAATATGTTCATTTGCTGAAAACCAACAAAACCACGAAAAGTTCTTGTATTTGAAGATAAAATCTTTTTTCTTTGAAGAAGAAAGATCTAGCTGACTGAAATAAGTTCATCAGATGAAAACCAACAAAAATTGACAAGAACCACGAAAAGTTCTTGTATTTTAAGATAAAATCTTACTCTATTAAGGAAAAAACTTCCAGCTCGCTGAAATATGTTCATTTGCTGAAAACCAACAAAACCACCAAAAGTTCTTGTATTTGAAGATAAAATCTTTTTGCTTTGAAGAACAAAGATCCAGCTGACTGAAATAAGTTCATTAGATGAAAACCAACAAAAATTGACAAGAACCACGAAAAGTTCTTGTATTTTAAGATAAAATCTTACTCTATTGAGGAAAAAACTTCCAGCTCGCTGAAATATGTTCATTTGCTGAAAACCATCAAAACCACGAAAAGTTCTTGTATTTGAAGATAAAATCTTTTTGCTTTGAAGAAGAAAGATCCAGCTGACTGAAATAAGTTCATTAGATGAAAACCAACAAAAATTGACAAGAACCACGAAAAGTTCTTGTATTTTAAGATAGAATCTTACTCTATTCAGGAAATAACTTCCAGCTCGCTGAAATCTGTTCATTTGCTGAAAACCATCAAAACCACGAAAAGTTCTTGTATTTGAAGATAAAATCTTTTTGCTTTGAAGAAGAAAGATCTAGCTGACTGAAATAAGTTCATTAGATGAAAACCAACAAAAATTGACAAGAACCACGAAAAGTTCTTGTATTTTAAGATAAAATCTTACTCTATTCAGGAGAAAACTTCCAGCTCGCTGAAATATGTTCATTTGCTGAAAACCATCAAAACCACGAAAAGTTCTTGTATTTGAAGATAAAATCTTTTTGCTTTGAAGAAGAAAGATCTAGCTTACTGAAATAAGTTCATTAGATGAAAACCAACAAAAATTGACAAGAACCACGAAAAGTTCTTGTATTTTAAGATAAAATCTTACGCTATTAAAGAAAAAACTCCCAGCTCGCTGAAATATGTTCATTTGCTGAAAACCATCAAAACCACGAAAAGTTCTTGTATTTGAAGATAAAATCTTTTTGCTTTGAAGAAGAAAGATCTAGCTGACTGAAATAAGTTCATTAGATGAAAACCAACAAAATTTGACAAGAACCACGAAAAGTTCTTGTATTTTAAGATAAAATCTTACGCTATTAAAGAAAAAACTCCCAGCTCGCTGAAATATGTTCATTTGCTGAAAACCAACAAAACCACGAAAAGTTCTTGTATTTGAAGATAAAATCTTTTTTCTTTGAAGAAGAATGATCTAGCTGACTGAAATAAGTTCATGAGATGAAAACCAACAAAAATTGACAAGAAACACGAAAAGTTCTTGTATTTTAAGATAAAATCTTACTCTATTAAGGAAAAAACTTCCAGCTCGCTGAAATATGTTCATTTGCTGAAAACCATCAAAACCACGAAAAGTTCTTGTATTTGAAGATAAAATCTTTTTGCTTTGAAGAAGAAAGATCCAGCTGACTGAAATAAGTTCATTCGATGAAAACCAACAAATATTGACAAGAACCACGAAAAGTTCTTGTATTTTAAGATAAAATCTTACTCTATTAAGGAAAAAACTTCCAGCTCGCTGAAATCTGTTCATTTGCTGAAAACCAACAAAACCACCAAAAGTTCTTGTATTTGAAGATAAAATCTTTTTGATCTGAAGAAGAAAGATCGAGCTGACTGAAATAAGTTCATTGGATGAAAACCAACAAAAATTGACAAGAACCACGAAAAGTTCTTGTATTTTAAGATAAAATCTTACGCTATTAAAGAAAAAACTCCCAGCTCGCTGAAATATGTTCATTTGCTGAAAACCAACAAAACCACGAAAAGTTCTTGTATTTGAAGATAAAATCTTTTTTCTTTGAAGAAGAATGATCTAGCTGACTGAAATAAGTTCATTAGATGAAAACCAACAAAAATTGACAAGAAACACGAAAAGTTCTTGTATTTTAAGATAAAATCTTACTCTATTAAGGAAAAAACATCCAGCTCGCTGAAATATGTTCATTTGCTGAAAACCATCAAAACCACGAAAAGTTCTTGTATTTGAAGATAAAATCTTTTTGCTTTGAAGAAGAAAGATCCAGCTGACTGAAATAAGTTCATTAGATGAAAACCAACAAAAATTGACAAGAACCACGAAAAGTTCTTGTATTTTAAGATAAAATCTTACTCTATTCAGGAAAAAACATCCAGCTCTCTGAAATATGTTCATTTGCTGAAAACCATCAAAACCACGAAAAGTTCTTGTATTTGAAGATAAAATCTTTTTGCTTTGAAGAAGAAAGATCTAGCTGACTGAAATAAGTTCATTAGATGAAAACCAACAAAAATTGACAAGAACCACGAAAAGTTCTTGTATTTTAAGATAGAATCTTACTCTATTCAGGAAATAACATCCAGCTCGCTGAAATCTGTTCATTTGCTGAAAACCATCAAAACCACGAAAAGTTCTTGTATTTGAAGATAAAATCTTTTTGCTTTGAAGAAGAAAGATCTAGCTGACTGAAATAAGTTCATTAGATGAAAACCAACAAAAATTGACAAGAACCACGAAAAGTTCTTGTATTTTAAGATAAAATCTTACTCTATTCAGGAGAAAACTTCCAGCTCGCTGAAATCTGTTCATTTGCTGAAAACCAACAAAACCACCAAAAGTTCTTGTATTTGAAGATAAAATCTTTTTGCTCTGAAGAAGAAAGATCGAGCTGACTGAAATAAGTTCATTAGATGAAAACCAACAAAAATTGACAAGAACCACGAAAAGTTCTTGTATTTTAAGATAAAATCTTACGCTATTAAAGAAAAAACTCCCAGCTCGCTGAAATATGTTCATTTGCTGAAAACCAACAAAACCACGAAAAGTTCTTGTATTTGAAGATAAAATCTTTTTTCTTTGAAGAAGAATGATCTAGCTGACTGAAATAAGTTCATTAGATGAAAACCAACAAAAATTGACAAGAAACACGAAAAGTTCTTGTATTTTAAGATAAAATCTTACTCTATTAAGGAAAAAACTTCCAGCTCGCTGAAATATGTTCATTTGCTGAAAACCATCAAAACCACGAAAAGTTCTTGTATTTGAAGATAAAATCTTTTTGCTTTGAAGAAGAAAGATCCAGCTGACTGAAATAAGTTCATTAGATGAAAACCAACAAAAATTGACAAGAACCACGAAAAGTTCTTGTATTTTAAGATAAAATCTTACTCTATTAAGGAAAAAACATCCAGCTCTCTGAAATATGTTCATTTGCTGAAAACCATCAAAACCACGAAAAGTTCTTGTATTTGAAGATAAAATCTTTTTGCTTTGAAGAAGAAAGATCTAGCTGACTGAAATAAGTTCATTAGATGAAAACCAACAAAAATTGACAAGAACCACGAAAAGTTCTTGTATTTTAAGATAGAATCTTACTCTATTCAGGAAATAACTTCCAGCTCGCTGAAATCTGTTCATTTGCTGAAAACCATCAAAACCACGAAAAGTTCTTGTATTTGAAGATAAAATCTTTTTGCTTTGAAGAAGAAAGATCTAGCTGACTGAAATAAGTTCAT